>NC_091634.1:49149260-49452290 GCF_027580195.1 Bos mutus
AGGGGAGTGGGCTCTGAGGGAGTGAGGGGAGTGGGCTCTGAGGGAGTGAGGGGAGTGGGCTCTGAGGGAGTGAGGGGAGTGGGCTCTGAGGGAGTGAGGGGATTGAGGGGAGTGGGCTCTGAGGGGAATGAAGGGGGGTGGGCTCTGAGGGGAGTGTGGGGAGTGGGTTCTGAAGGAGTGAGGGGAGTGGGCTCTGAGGGAGTGAGGGGAGTGGGCTCTGAGGGAGTGAGGGGAGTGGGCTCTGAGGGAGTGAGGGCAGTGGGCTCTGAGGGGTTGAGGGGAGTGGGCTCTGAGGGGAGTGAGGGGAGTGGGCTCTGAGGGGAGTGTGGGGAGTGGGCTCAGAGGGAGTGAGGGGAGTGGGCTCTGAGCGAGTGTGAGGGGTACAGGCACAACAGAGGAGTGAGTGCAGGCGTTATGAGTTCTAGTTTGAAACTTCCCGAATCACTGCTCCCTAACTGTAACCAGTGATCAGCTCAATCAGCTTGACTGTACCGTCAGGCTGCTCCCCTGCAACGTGACTCACTGCTCTCCAAGGGGTTCAGGTCACTTAAGGTTTAAAAATTTTTTTTCTTTAATCTTTAAAAAGGCAACAGTGGCATTTCACCAATGCCGGATGTGACAAGCTCTAGCCTGGAATCTAGGGTCACCGAGAGAAAACCATGTGAAGACTGCCGCCAAGTCCAGTGTGGGGACTCCTTTCATCATCTCAACTCCGTCTCCCCATCAGCGGAGTGGCTTTGCTGGGCCACACAGGCGCACACATGAGGCTCAGAGCTTAGAGTCCGGGCTCAGAGGCAAAAATTAACCCATCGCACTGCTGCATCTCTGATCTTGAAAACAGGTCAGAAAATGTACAAGGCGGAACTTGAAACGTAATGGATAAACGGTCGGAGTAGAGGAGGGGAGACAGAGGTTTAATCCCCTCATCAGAGCCACGGCAGCTGGACTCAACAGTGCCATCCTTTTTCTTCTCACTGCCTCCCCAGGACCTCAGAGAGCTAGTTGACACCAAATAGATACTTAGTCACATTTTAGTCTATTTACGGCAATACTGTGCCTGGTTATCAAAGTTACTCACAGCCCAATCGACAGACAGACACAGCTGCAGGTGGTGGCACAAGGCAGTTCCCCAGGGGTGGAACCCATCCAAGAGCACCCCAGAGCGCACCCAGGCTGGACACTCAGGGGTCCAGCCTCCCCTACACGGGAGGTGCAAGCCCAGGTGCACAGCCTGAGGCCTATGGTCCAGACTGTGGATCATCCACCCCTTACCTTCTTCCAAATACCACGCCTCCTGACCCAAGGTGTTTGGAATCCTTTCTGGGAGCACAGAGCTTTCATTCCACAATAAGGAACCAAATTTAAAATGAGAATCCACCCACAGAAAGCAATACCTTGGCTTAACTTCAAACTAAAGTGTAAATGACTGGTAGCAGACTCCTCACAGCTCAACAAAGTCTGGGCTTCTCTTTCTGTTAAAGCCTTCAAGGCCTCTGTTCTTCACTTTGCACTTTGGGTTGAACTGCTCCTGCCTCCTGTCTCCCCATTTTGCCTCTGCACCCCCGTATGTACCCCCTCGGCTCCCCTCTGCTCCCACCTGCCCCATCTCTGCCATCTCCCTCCTACTGGATGCAATCAGCTGTCCATGCCTCTCTCTCCAAATACACTGGTTCTTCTTGGAACCCTCTGCTGCTTCGCCCATGCCTGGCACATGGCTGGCTTCTGGTAAATGTCTGCGAGGGAAAGAAGGGAGGCAGGCAAGGTGGAGGCCCAGGGCCAGATGCTATCGGAGACTTCAGGAAGTCAGACAGCTAACACACACAGAAACAGCAGCACCCTTGCTCTGGCTAAGGATCCAGACTGTCTCACTGACCCCAAACTGTGCATAAGGAGGGCCGGGACCACGAGCCAGCACAGGTGCCACAGCTCAGGACAGCCCTGGGCCATTAGCGTGAGCACTGCCTGGGGGATACGTGGGCTGCGGGGAGAGCCCTCGCTCCTGGCTGGCTCTCTGGCCCCCTCCCCTCCCAGCTCTTGGCAGCTTGGCGGGGCAGGCATATCCGCTGGGATTTATTTGCATCCACTCTGGAACAAACGGATTTCTTCCATATTTATATCATAGAATAAACAGAGATTTTCCTGATCAAAGGCTGCCCAGGCCTGGAGACGATTACCAGGAGTGTTTTCCCAACTGAGTCATGCCTTGCATTCGGGACACTGGCTCTGTCTGCGCCCAGCACATGATCCAGCTCAGTGACCATCAGGATATTCCAGAAAGGAACAAGGCTTCACACCCTCCAGGGTACACACACCCCACTTAAAAAACAAGTGGAGCACCCAGCTGATGGAGTCAGAGCAAGCACCCTTGACACCACCATGCATGCCCCCCAACACAGCCAGAATCCTCTCCAGGGGGCCCATGAGGTAAACAGGGGTAGAGGCCTGGCCTGATGACACCTGCTGGGCCTCAAGTAGGGGAGAAGATTTGAAGCCACGGCACACAGCAGCCCTGCTCTGGGTCACAGGGGGAACAGTGAGGCTGGTTTACAGAAATGTTCTGGGGCTGCACTTCCATCAATAACGAAAGGGCGAGCCCAAGTCAGTGCCTAGTGATATGGGGGTTGGGGCAGAAGGGAGAAGAGAAAGAGGGGCCTGGAAACCCGACCTCCATTCAGATGGGGAACTGCCTTTAGCAGACAGGTACGGGATGGATGGCCATTCCCGAGCCATTTCTCAGCACATCCCAGGAGCAGGGAGCCGTGAGGAGATTGCCCGGGAGGCTGGGTTGCTGACATATGCCAGGACAGCTGGCCGGCTGGCCAGGGAGTCCCTCAGTCCTGACGGACATGGTTTTCCTCCACCCCTTGATGGTGCCCTCAGCCCTGCCCCAGCCTGGGTCTCTGACTCTTGATGACAGATTCCTCATCATTTTCTGAGAAGCAGCCTTCAGACCCATTTGTATTTCTTCTTCTGGAAACTCTTCAGATCCTTGGCCCTTTATTTCTGCATAATCTATAAAAGTTTTGATCTGAATATATACATCAGGTATCTGTGCACCAGACTTGACCTGAATATCTACGTCTGTATAATCATCCTGGTGCTGCTGTAACAAATTCATCAAACACATTAAGATGACAGGAGCTGATTCTCTTATGGTTCTGAAGGGCAGACATCTGAAACAGGTCTCATTGGCTGAACTCACAGTGTTGCAGGGCTGGTTCCCTCTGGAGGCTCCACAGGAGAATCCGTCTCCTACCATTTCCAGCTTCTAGAGGTGCCACATCCCTTGGTTCGGGGCTCAACCTGACCTTCACTTTCATGGTCACATCTCCTCTGATTCCAACCTTCCTGCCTCCCTCCTGTAAGGAACTTATAATGACACTGGTCCACCCTTTCCAGGAAAAGCTCATCTCAGGAGTCTTAACTTCATCACATGTCCAAGTCCCTTTGGCAAGGAAGTGTCCTGGGCATTCAAATGCAGGCCTCTCTGGGTGGGGGCAGGGCTACCTTCTCCACATGCAGTGCTGCCTCCTAGCCTGATGCATGTCTTGCACCTTCTGCCTTCATGTCTTTGCTGCACAACAGCTTAATTTTTTACACCACTGGATGTGTTCATCTTGTCCTTTATGGACTTGGAATTTGGGGTAGTAAGCCTTTCCTACAGTAGAATTATGAATATATTATATTTTTCTTCTAAAGATTTTGTTTTGATATTTTTGCCATTTAAACCACACAGGCTTTATTTTGCACATGAGGTAAGGCTCCAACGTTATTTTTTCCCAAAATTGTACTATCAATACTTTTGAATGATCTTTTCCTCTGCTTGAAGTGTTTCCAAATTCCTAAATTCTCATTTAAAGGGCCACATGTTAGACTCTATTTTCTACATCCATTTACCTGTCTCTGCACCATGCTTTTGAAGTACCATTGCTTTGGAGTGTATCTTTTTTAAATCTTTAACTTTATACCGGAGTAGAGCTGCCTAACAATGTTGTGTCAGTCTCAGACGGACAGCAGTGGGACTCAGCCATACATATACATGTAACCATTCTGCCCCAAACTCCCCTCCCGCCCAGGATGCCCATAACATTAAGCAGAGTTCCC
This sequence comes from Bos mutus, assembly GCF_027580195.1. Lineage (NCBI taxonomy): Eukaryota > Metazoa > Chordata > Mammalia > Artiodactyla > Bovidae > Bos > Bos mutus. The sequence continues at coordinate 49,153,365 of NC_091634.1, forward strand.
TGTGCTGTACAGCAAGTCCTTGTTGGTTATCCAGTTTAAATCTAGCAGTGTGTACGTGTGCATTCTAGACTCTAACTGTCCCTTCCCCTCTGGCCCTAAGCTCATTCTCTGTCTCTGAGTCTGTTTCTGTTTTGTAGATAAGTTCATTTACATCATTTTTTTTAGATTCCACATATAAGGGATGCCATACGGTATTTCTCCTTCTCTGTCTGGTTTAGTTTACTCAATATGACAATCTCTAGGTTCATCCATGTTGCCGCAAATGGCATTATTTCATTATTTTTTCATGGCTGAGTACTATTCCATTGTGTATACATATACCACATCTTCTTTATCCATTCCTCTGTCGATAGACATCTTGGTTGCTTCCATGCTTTAGCTACTCTAAACAGTGCTGCAGTGAACACTGGGCTGCATGTATCCCTTCACGCCATGATTCTCCTCTGGATATGTGCCCAGGAGTGGGATTGCTGGATCATATGGTAGCTCCAGTCTTAGTTTTTTAAGGAAATTCCATACTGTTCTCCATAATGACTGCACCAATTTACATTCCCACCAACAGTGTAAGAGGGCTAGGGTTATTTTAATAACTGGGAGGGCAAGGTTTTTCCCTGACTTTTTCCCCAGTATTTTCTAATGCCTCTCTCATACCCCATTCACCACTTGTAAGTCCCAGGAGTTGTCACTGGACTTCCCCACTCCAGCTCTGTTTTCTAAATGGTTCTGTCTTCTCCTCACATCTGTTTCTCTCATTTGGGTCCTTAGATCCTTCCTTCTCACTGACTTTGCTAGAGTTTTTTCTGTGTAACTTACCCAGTGAGTTCATTTATTTTAAAAGCTATATTTTTTCATTTAAATAAGATCCTCAGGTTCAATTCCAAGTCCATTTCTCCTGTTCTGGTCTTTCATTCTAAGTCCTCCCTTTATATTTCATAATTTTAAGTAACACATTTATTTCATTTTGTTCTGTTATTTCTAGTTGACAGAGTGCTAATCCTAGGTTGGTTAGTTATTCCTCAGGAGAGTTCATTTCCTCGTGTGGTTTTTTCACTATGTGCTCATCTTGGGCATAAGCTGTTTTTTTCTGGGGGTGTCTGGAGACCCTGCATTCACTAGCCCCCTGGCCTCCATTTTACCCAAAGTCTCATCTGCTTGACTCCGTGCCATGAAGACAGCATAAACACAGTTCCCAGGCCCACTGCTGGTAAGGTTTGAGCTCATTTTGGGGGGCAAACTTCCTGTTCTATTCAAACCCCTGGGCAGAAAGGGAGCTTCTTCCTCACTGGGAACTCCACTTGTCTGTTATAAAGTATTAAACAATGGTTAAGTTTTATATATCTCGCTCCACACCAAACTAATAAAAGTTGAAAAAAAATTTATAGACATAATTCAACAGAAATCAACTTCTGAATTTGAGTTCAAATATGTGAAGACAATTGTAGGCCTATGTTCTCTGAATCTCAACAGCGTTTAACAGTCCCACCTTCTAATCTGTGTAAACTGTTTCTCTCCAGCACTGAACTTGTGTAAAAGCACGGTGTTGGCAGCTCTGATCACATTTCTCCTCATGTCCCCAGGCCAAGGGCAAAGGTTTTCAATCCACAACTCCTTTGAGCTTCATGGGAGGGCTCCATCTTTTACCCCAGCAACCCTACAACACGTGTGGCTGTAGGTGCGTGGGTTGTGGGCTCCTGATTACCAGGGACATGCAGACCCGCACCAAGGGAGCCCAACCCTGTACCCTGGCAAGGTGGTGCCACGCTGTGCAGGGAGCTCCTGTCAACAGCAGGCCCTGGGGTGGCCTCGGGGTGGACTCTCCCAGCTCCACACCACCTGGGGTGAACTCTCTGGGGGCATCACTGACACAACCAGACCCGCCTCAAATTCTTCTAGCCAGATGCCATCGGAATGGGCTGGAACCCCACACAGAGTGGCCGGCAAGCAGAGGTGCCGGGGAAATTCCTTAGCAGATATGGACTCGGGATAAGGAGGCTTTGCGAGGTGAAAGGGGGAGAAATGGGGATGCTGCCCAGGAGCCCTGCCCTGAGGAATGCCCATGGCCCCTGCCCCAGCCAGCTGACTTCCACCTCCCAGGGGGGCAGGGAGCCCTGACCACCTGCACCTCCTTGAAGCCACATCAGCCTAGCAGCCATCAGGCCTGACCCCCAGAGCAGAGGCGTGGGGGACCCCTGGGTCAGCAGAATGGAAGCTGGGGCAGCAAGGTTTGTAGGAATTACTTGGATTCCTATCTGAATGTTAAGTAGATCCTAAGGCATTAATAAGATGTTTACACAAGGATGGATAAATAAAGATGCTCACTGCCACGTGGTTTGTAGTAGGGAAAAATCCAAACTACTTAAACCCATCAATTAGGGATTTATTAAATAAACGCTGATGCATTCAAACAGATCTCATGTTTCTTCTTCACTCTGTACCCCAAGCCCACCCAGCACAGAGGAGCAGCCTCCCTCTATCAAGGTTTGCTGAGAGAAGGAACAGAGGGAAGTGCCCTCCTTCGACGCAACCACCGCGCAGATCCCTGGAAGCCCTGGCTGAAACGACCATGGGCTCCCCAGGGAGCCCACCGTGCCGTTGCCTCATAAAGCCCCCATCCACCCCAGGGCACCTCTGTCCACCGGGTGTCTGCTTTGCGGGGGCCCTGCAGACCTGCTGACGACGTGTCTTAATTCACTTAATCCTCCCTTGCTGAGCTGCCGGGCAGCCTTCCAACCTCACTTACAGAGGACCAGGACACCAGAGAGTCTCTGTTCCAGCCACTTTCATTTGTCCTGAAATTTGAATCCACTCTTGCAAGATAAAGGTTTGTCACCAGCAAGAACATCCAAAGGAAGGAGGTACAGATGCTTTAAACTATTCCAAAAATGCTTTGATAAGTGGCAGCGGAGCTTGGGTGGGTGAGCATGCGGAATGCAGGCTGACTCACTGCTGTCCTGGGACGTGTGAGTCCTGAAGAGTTTGTGACACTGGGCGGGCACAGCTTAGGTGGCCTGGACGTGATCCCAGCTCCAGGCACAGAGACATCATGGAGCTCAGCACACAGCAGACCTGTGGGCGGCGGGTGTTAGCTGAGCCTACCGGCCCTGGCTCAGAGCACCAGAACCCACCATCCACAGCTCTGCCCTTTGGTTCACATTTACAGCCAGGAAGGGAGCTGAGCAGGGCAGAGAGGTGACTGCTGGGAACAAACAATTGTGAACTTGGTAACTTAGAGCCACAAAAGTTGACCTGAAGTCAGGGGGTCCCAAGCCAGACCCAGGCCTCATGGGGCTCTGGCGAGGGGCTGGGGGCCAGTTCCCTCTGGAGGTTCTAGGGGGAAGGGTTGGGGAGTCTGTGCTCCTGCCCCTTTGCAGCTTCCAGAGGCTCGGGGCCCCTCCCTCCATCCTCACAGCAGCAGCACACAGGCCACCAGCCTCTCTGACCTCGTCCCTGCCCCTGTGACCACATCTCTCCTGCTCTCAGACCTCCTGCCTCCCCATTGAAAGGGCCTGTGATGACACAGACCCACCTGGATACTCCACCTCAAGGCCCTTAATCTAGTCACACCTGCAAAGACCCCATATCATATCCACAAATGCTGGGGCTCTGGATGTGGACATCCTTGGGGTCTGCTACCCTGCCAACCACTGAGGCAGCCAGCACCTCTGGAACCCTGCGCTCTGTGTGGAGCACAGGCCAGCCAAGCGCTGGTGAAGAAATGATTGAGAGGCAGCAACTGCTGTGGCCGGGGAGGCCTGCAGTCAGGGAGAGGGGAGCACAGAGGGACCCCAGATCCCTGAGAGCCTCCCAGTTCTGAGCTGGAATGGCAGGCAGGCCATGTCCTGTGACATTACCACGAGGGAGCGCGAGCCAGCTGAAGTCATCGGCAAGGCTGTGCTGTGGAGGGTAATTTCCAAAACATGTGGCCGAGAGTGATTGCGAAGCATCGGAACTCCAGGCCACGATGCAAAGCAGATGGAGAGGCTGGATGTGTTCTCCCAGCTGACTGGGCCCTGCAGGGCCGAGGTCAAGCACCACTGTCCTCAGCTCCCCTGAAGATGGACAGGACCAGGGTGGGCACCATGTCTTGCCTGGCCCAGATGTGCCATGTGTGGGCAGCTGGGGACCCCCAGCCACCCATGAGGAAGGGACCCACCCCCAGGAGATCACAGAAGTGAATCCTGACCTCAGCTGTGTCCAAGGCCAGCACATGTGCCTGTCAGCAGTGGACAGGGCAACAGCTGAGCCCTGTTCCACACGTCCCTCCTGAATGGGGTGTCCACCGGGATGCCCGCTGGACACAGCTCTGCCTTCCTAGTCCACTTTCTCCCACCCCACCAGCCACATCTGTACCCAGCACCGGCACCCCGCCAGCCACATGGAGCCTTGCCAGCTTCATCTCCCAGCATATGCACAACACTTGCGCAGGAGGGGTGTGTGGTGTGATCCGTGGAACCATGGAAATGTGAAACCACACTTCCTTCTTTGCCCGAGGGCCAGAAGACCCAGGAAGGGTGGTTAGGGAAAGCCTGCCCTCGGAGGGGAGGGCGGAGGGCACTCTCTGGCCCCCATCTGCCTCTGGACGGGTCACAGGCTTAGCAGACACTCCAAGCCTTTGTTTTGTTTTGCCTTCTTTTGTTTTGCTTTTCATTTTTTCAACAGTCTCTGGCTGAGAAAAGTGGTCATTTTTTAATTTATTCAACAATGTAGGATGACGTGTGTCAACTTTTCACTTTACAAAGACTCAACCCAGGATGACCCAGACAGCTCCCCAGCAAGCCCTGTTGCAACGCCTGTTGTGAAAACACAAATTTGTTCAACTCGACTGATGTATTAGGGAACAGTCTGAATATAAGACAAATTGCCTGTCTTCTTACGTGTAATTTCATCTGCCAAGAAACACTGGGGAACTCAGATATGCCACTGAACAGAGCTGCACACACCCCAAGCCTAGGGCCCCTCGTTGGGCACACCCACTTCTACCCCAGCCAGACCCCTCCGGCCCCTCTAGGACCCCCTTCCACTCATGTCCCCTGCAAACTCTTGCCTTTGCCACCATGGTGGCAACGTGTTCACCCACTGAACCCAGGAAACACTGCCCTTTTATTGGGCTTCGATCTTTACTTGTCACTGATAGAGTTTTGAGGGCTGTGTCCCCAGTGCCAGCTTTCCCACAAACCCTGTGGTTTTTACTGTGTGATTTTACAGGATGTGTTGATTTTTAGGAGTGCACACGTTACATTATAGCAGAATCGTCCATGTGACACGTGATGTGCAGTTTTCCCAAAGAACACCTTTGCCTACTGCACAGATGTGGATCACATATGACTGCCACAAGGCAAGGACTGGACTGTGGCGAGTCTCAGAGCATGAACTGCTTATCCCATGTTTGTAACAATCCTTTAAAATCAGATGGACAACTGTTTTTCACTAAAGAGAAAGCTACAAAAATGTCCTCCTGCAGCACAACAGCGTTTTGAGTACAAGAATTCAGCTACCAAATTGATAACTTTTTCAAACCAAAGAACTTAAGGCTTCCTTCAGAGTACTTCTGTGGCTGGTTAAGCAAACCTTTCAACTGAACAAGAGTTTACTACTCATCATCTGAGTGCTAAGCACTGGCCATTAAACCAAACAAGGCTCTGGACTGAGCAACAGGAGCTTGATAAGCTGCTATAATACAACACGGCACCCTCAACAGTAAATTCAAGTCAGAGGATGAGCCCGCCTTCCCTGCTGAGTCACAGGCTCACAGCTCAGCACAGGAAGACAGAAGAGAGAGCAGCTGCAGGTCAGTGCGGGCCGTCTGCCCACCAGACACCGCCTACCGCTCTGACAAGGCAGCCTGAGGTTAATCCCATGGTTTAAGTCAAGGGCTCCTAGGCTCAGAGAGGGCTGGTGACTTGCGCAAATGTGACCAGCAAGTGGAGGCATCTCTTGCTCCCAAGGAGGTCTCCTTGGAAGGAGTGCCAGTGCCTTTGGATTGTTGGGGATTTCATACTCTAGTTCTTTATTACAAATTGTTTGTATTAACTCACGTTACTCACTGTTAACCATTTAGATGGCAGATGTGAGCACACTGCCAGTTTTAGGAGCAAAGGTATGTGTGTCACTTACTCATCTTGGTGCAAGGCCTCCAGTAAAGAGAGGGGCTTCCTCCATTCTTTACTCCATCACCTTGTGACCCTGACTGAAGCCTGAGCTTGGTCAGAGCGCAGTGATGCCCTGACAGCAGACAGTCTGCCGGCCGCCCCTGTGCCCCCAGCTCCCTGCCCTCAGCCATGTTTCCCTGCAGCCTGGGTGAGCACAGCAGGGACAGTCAGGGAAACGGGGAGGCAGAGGCCTCTGACAGGCCCTGGTGCAGGTTCTGACTCCTTCCTGGGCAGTCTGCCGAGCCCCCTGGAGCTGGCAGGGCTTCCCAGCTGGCACTAGTAGTAAAGAACCTGCTTGGCAAAGCAGGGGACATGAGGGACGCGGGTTTGATCCCTGGGTGGGGAAGACCCCCTGGAGGAGGGCATGGCAACCCACTTGAGTATTCTTGCCTGGAAAATCCCATGGACAGAGGAGCCTAGCGGGCTCCATAGGGGCAAAGAGTTGAACACAACTGAAGTGACTTAGCAGCAGCTTAGGAGTAAGCATTGCTTCAAGTAATGAAATTTTCCACCTAAACACAGTTTTGATTGTCACCAAATCTCATCTTCTTCATCTCAAGTATAGAATCCAAATCAAAAGGAGACCCACCCTCACCCACAGCCTGAATCCATCTGGCATTCTCAATACACACAGAAACTTGGTGAGGGGGACAGGGTGACCCCATGGCCTCTCCCACTTGTCACTTAGCATGTACTGTTTTACACACTTCAGTCTTTCTAATCTTAATGCACAATTATTGTCATGTCTGAATACCCCTGGACTATATATCTCACTTCTATCTTTAGTTGTAAGCTCAAATACAAATATTGAGAAATCAACTTGATGTGAAAAAATCAGAATCAACTGACTAAATAGAAAGCAATCAGAAAAAAAACCACTGAAAACAAGTGAAACGATTACATTCTAACTGGATTCAGAGATCCTCATGGAGTATCGCTGAAGTCTACTAGAAATTCAAGGAAAAAAGTAACACCAAAATCACACAAACTCATTCAGAAAATACAGAGAAAGGGAAAGGGAATGAGGCCTGTTATTCTGACACCAAAACCAGATGAAGACCCCTCATGAGCATAGACACAAAATTCCTTAGCAAAATATAAGCAAACCATTTCCAAAGACGTATGAAAATGACAGCACATTATTACCGAGTGGGATTCATCCCAGGAATGCAAGGTTCATTGAACATTTTAAAAATCAATCAATAAATTTCCCCATTTCAGGCAGAAAAAAAGAGACAATAAGATCCTCTCAAAAGATGCAGTGAAAGCTTTGGACAAAACTGAGCAACTGATTATGATAAAAACTCCAAGTCAATCAGAGATAGAATAGAACCTCCTCAGTCCAATAAAGGGCATCTGTGAAAAATCCAGAGAACATACAGGCCCTAATGATTAGATATTGGACTTTCCCCGTTAATATGAGGTACAAGGCAAGAATGTCCACTTGTCTCAATTTTACTTTAATGCTGGAGGTCCAGGCCAGAGCAGAAAGGCAGAAACAGACAACGCAGAAACACAGGTCAGAAAGGAAGAAGTAAAACTTCTATTCTCATAAACAACAGGGTCCTAATGTAGAGCACAGAGAACTTTATTCAAAATCCTGTGATAAACCATAATGGAAACAAATATAAAAAGAATATATATGTATAATTGAACCACTTTGCTGTATAGAAGAAGTTAACTTTTTTCTTGTTTCTTGAGGTGTGCCTGTATTGCTATGAACTTTCCCCTTAGGACTGCTTTTACAGTGTCCCACAGGTTTTGGGTTGTTGTGTTTTCATTTTCATTCGTTTCTATGCAAATTTTGATTTCTTTTTTTATTTCTTCTGTGATTTGTTGGTTATTCAGCAGCGTGTTGTTCAGCCTCCATATGTTGGCATTTCTAATAGTTTTTCTCCTGTAATTGAGATCTAATCTTACTGCATTGTGGTCAGAAAAGACGCTTGGAATGATTTCTATTTTTTTGAATTTACCAAGGCTAGCTTTATGGCCCAGGATGTGATCTATCCTGGAGAAGGTTCCATGTGCGCTTGAGAAAAAGGTGAAATTCATTGTTTTGGGATGAAATGTCCTATAGATATCAATTAGGTCTAACTGGTCTATTGTATCGTTTAAAGTTTGTGTTTCCTTGTTAATTTTCTGTTTAGTTGATCTATCCATAGGTGTGAGTGGGGTATTAAAGTCTCCCACTATTATTGTGTTATTGTTAATTTCTCCTTTCATACTTGTTAGCATTTGTCTTACATACTGCAGTGCTCCTGTGTTGGGTGCATATATATTTATAATTGTTATATCTTCTTCTTGGATTGATCCTTTGATCATTATGTAGTGACCTTCTTTGTCTCTTTTCACAGCCTTTGTTTTAAAGTCTATTTTATCTGATATGAGTATTGCTACTCCTGCTTTATTTTGGTCCCTATTTGCATGGAAAATCTTTTTCCAGCCCTTCACTTTCAGTCTGTATGTGTCCCCTGTTTTGAGGTGGGTCTCTTGTAGACAACATATGTAGGGGTCTTGTTTTTGTATCCATTCAGCCAGTCTTTGTCTTTTGGTTAGGGCATTCAACCCATTTACGTTTAAGATAATTACTGATAAGTATGATCCCATTGCCATTTACTTTATTGTTTTGGGTTCGAAGTTATACACAATCGTTTTGTGTTTCCTGTCTAGAGAATATCCTTTAGTATTTGTTGGAGAGCTGGTTTGGTGGTGCAGAATTCTCTCAGCTTTTGCTTGTCTGAAAAGCTTTTGATTTCTCCTTCATACTTGAATGAGATCCTTGCTGGGTACAATAATCTGGGCTGTAGGTTATTTTCTTTCATCATTTTAAGTATGTCTTGCCATTCCCTCCTGGCTTAAAGAGTTTCTATTGAAAGATCACCTGTTATCCTTATGGGAATTCCCTTGTGTGTTATTTGTTGTTTTTCCCTTGCTGCTTTTAATATTTGTTCTTTGTGTTTGATCTTTGTTAATTTGATTAATATGTGTCTTGGGGTGTTTCACCTTGGGTTTATCCTGTTTGGGACTCTCTGGGTTTCTTGGACTTGGGTGATTATTTCCTTCCCCACCTAAAGCAACTAGAAAAGGAAGAAATGAAGAACCCCAGGGTTAGTAGAAAGAAAGAAATCTTAAAAATTAGACCAGAAATAAATGCAAAAGAAACAAAAGAGACCATAGCAAAAATCAACAAAACCAAAAGCTGGTTCTTTGAAAGGATAAAAAAAATTGACAAACCATTAGCCAGACTCATCAAGAAACAAAGGGAGAAAAATCAAATCAATAAAATTAGAAACAAAAATGGAGAGATCACAACAGACAACACAGAAATACAAAGGATCATAAGAGACTACTATCAACAATTATATGCCAACAAAATGGACAGCGTGGAAGAAATGGACAAATTCTTAGAAAAGTACAACTTTCCAAAACTCGACCAGGAAGAAATAGAAAATCTTAACAGACCCATCACAAGCACGGAAATTGAAACTGTAATCAAAAATCTTCCAGCAAACAAAAGCCCAGGTCCAGACGGCTTCACAGCTGAATTCTACCAAAAATTTAGAGAAGAGCTAACACCTATCCTGCTCAAACTCTTCCAAAAAATTGCAGAGGAAGGTAAACTTCCAAACTCATTCTATGAGGCCACCATCACCCTAATACCAAAACCTGACAAAGATCCCACAAAAAAGAAAACTACAGGCCAATATCACTGATGAACATAGATGCAAAAATCCTTAACAAAATTCTAGCAATCAGAATCCAACAACACATTAAAAGATCATACACCATGACCAAGTGGGCTTTATCCCAGGGATGCAAGGATTCTTCAATATCCATAAATCAATCAATGTAATACACCACATTAACAAATTGAAAAATAAAAAACCATATGATTATCTCAATAGATGCAGAGAAAGCCTTTGACAAAATTCAACATCCATTTATGATAAAAACTCTCCAGAAAGCAGGAATAGAAGGAACATACCTCAACATAATAAAAGCTATATATGACAAACCCACAGCAAACATTATCCTCAATGGTGAAAAATTGAAAGCATTTCCTCTAAAGTCAGGAACAAGACAAGGGTGCCCACTTTCACCGTTACTATTCAACATAGTTTTGGAAGTTTTGGCCACAGCAATCAGAGCAGAAAAAGAAATAAAAGGAATCCAAATTGGAAAAGAAGAAGTAAAACTCTCACTATTTGCAGATGACATGATCCTCTACATAGAAAACCCTAAAGACTCCACCAGAAAATTACTAGAACTAATCAATGACTATAGTAACGTTGCAGGATATAAAATCAACACACAGAAATCCCTTGCATTCCTATACACTAATAATGAGAAAACAGAAAGAGAAATTAAGGAAACAATTCCATTCACCATTGCAACAGAAAGAATAAAATACTTAGGAATATATCTACCTAAAGAAACTAAAGACCTATATATAGAAAACTATAAAACACTGGTGAAAGAAATCAAAGAGGACACTAATAGATGGAGAAATATACCATGTTCATGGATTGGAAGAATCAATATAGTGAAAATGAGTATACTACCCAAAGCAATGTATAGATTCAATGCAATCCCTATCAAGCTACCAACAGTATTCTTCACAGAGCTAGAACAAATAATTTCACAATTTGTATGGAAATACAAAAAACCTCGAATAGCCAAAGAGATCTTGAGAAAGAAGAATGGAACTGGAGGAATCAACCTACCTGACTTCAGGCTCTACTACAAAGCCACAGTTATCAAGATAGTATGGTACTGGCACAAAGACAGAAATATAGATCAATGGAACAAAATAGAAAGCCCAGAGATAAATCCACGCACATATGGACACCTTATCTTTGACAAAGGAGGCAAGAATATACAATGGATTAAAGACAATCTCTTTAACAAGTGGTGCTGGGAAATCTGGTCAACCACTTGTAAAAGAATGAAACTAGAACACTTTCTAACACCATACACAAAAATAAACTCAAAATGGATTAAAGATCTAAATGTAAGACCAGAAACTATAAAACTCCTAGAGGAGAACATAGGCAAAACACTCTCTGACATACATCACAGCAGGATCCTCTATGACCCACCTCCCAGAATATTGGAAATAAAAGCAAAATAAACAAATGGGACCTAATTAACCTTAAAAGCTTCTGCACATCAAAGGAAACTATTAGCAAGGTGAAAAGGCAGCCTTCAGAATGGGAGAAAATAATAGCAAATGAAGCAACTGACAAACAACTAATCTCAAAAATATACAAGCAACTCCTACAGCTCAACTCCAGAAAAATAAATGACCCAATCAAAAAATGGGCCAAAGAACTAAATAGACATTTCTCCAAAGAAGACATACAGATGGCTAACAAACACATGAAAAGATGCTCAACATCACTCATTATCAGAGAAATGCAAATCAAAACCACTATGAGGTACCATTTCACACCAGTCAGAATGGCTGAGATCCAAAAGTCTACAAATAATAAATGCAGGAGAGGGTGTGGAGAAAAGGGAACCCTCTTACACTGTTGGTGGGAATGCAAACTAGTACAGCCACTATGGAGAACAGTGTGGAGATTCCTTAAAAAACTGGAAATAGAACTGCCTTATGATCCAGCAATCCCACTGCTGGGCATACACACTGAGGAAACCAGAAGGGAAAGAGACACGTGTACCCCAATGTTCATCGCAGCACTGTTTATAATAGCCAGGACATGGAAGCAACCTAGATGTCCATCAGCAGATGAATGGATAAGAAAGCCATGGTACATATACACAATGGAGTATTACTCAGCCATTAAAAAGAATACATTTGAATCAGTTCTAATGAGGTGGATGAAACTGGAGCCTATTATACAGAGTGAAGTAAGCCAGAAGGAAAAACACCAATACAGTATACTAACCCATATATATGGAATTTAGAAAGATGGTAACAATAACCTGCTGTACGAGACAGCAAAAGAGACACTGATGTATAGAACAGTCTTATGGACTCTGTGGGAGAGGGAGAGGGTGGGAAGATTTGGGAGAATGACATTGAAACATGTAAAATATCATGTAAGAAATGAGTTGCCAGTCCAGGATCGATGCACGATACTGGATGCTTGGGGCTAGTGCACTGGGACGACCCAGAGGGATGGTATAGGGAGGGAGGAGGGAGGAGGGTTCAGGATGGGGAACACATGTATACCTGTGGCGGATTCATTTTGATATTTGGCAAAACTAATACAATTATGTAAAGTTTAAAAATAAAATAAAATAAAAAAAGAAGTAGTTAACACAACACTGCACATCACCTACACTGGAATTAAAAAAACAAAACCTTCCACTCTGAAGCAATGTGAATGTCTACCTAGATAACCCCAAGGAATTAAAAGAAAAAAGTGACTAGAACAAGAACTGAGCTGGGTGTCAGGATAAAGGTCAATACTGAATATCAATCACGTTCCTCTGTATAAGGTCTGTATAAGCATAACCGATTGGAAATTGAAGAAAAAACTTAAATATCACTTACAATTGAATCTTAAAATGCTTAGAGAAACATTTAACTGTGTGTTAGACCTGACAATGAGAACTACAAAGCACTACTGAGAGACGTTACGGGAGAACTAAGCCTTATAGAAGAAGCAGCAGACTATGTTCATGAATTGGAAAAGTCAATACGGCAAGATGGCAACTCTTCCCAAACTGGTCCATAGATTCATCCCAATCCCAAACAAGGACAAGCAGATTGTTTTTTGCAGAAACTGACAGGCCAATTCTAAAATTTACATGGAAATACAAAGGATCTGTAATAGCCAAAATAACTTTGAAAAAGAAGAACAAATTTAGAAGAATGTATTTAAGGCATACTATGAAGCCGAAATAATCAGGACAGTATTAGTGTGAAAAGAGATATCCAGATCAAAGGGAGAGACTCAGAAATAGACTCAAAGGTAAGCAGTTGATTCATGTTCAAAAAGGTACCGAAGTAATTTGTAGGGTGGGGGTGGGGAGAATGGTCCTTTCACCATCACTGCTGACACAAATACGTATCCATATGAAAATATATGAATCTCAATCTTTACTTCAGACCATATATAGAGATTATCTTGAAATGGACCACAAACCTAAATAAAAAAGCTAAATTAATAAAAATTTGGAAGAAAACATAAGAAAAATTATTCATGACCTTGGGATAGACAAACAGTCCTTGGAGAGGACACAAAAAGGCATGAACCATAAAAAAAATTGATAAATTAACCATCACAAATGTCTGTTCTTCAAAAGATATTACGAAGAAAATGAAAAAGCAAGGCCAAGACTAGGAGAAAAATATTCACAAAACACATATCTCATCAAGGATTTGTGTCCAGACTGCATATAAAAGCTCTCAAAACTCATTAATAAGAAGAAAAATACCCCAATAAAAAATAAGTAAAAGATTAAAGTAGACACTTCATCAAAGATTGCAGATAAGCACATGAAAAAATGTTCAAAATTATTAGTCACTAGGAAAATGAAAATTAAAACCATAATGTGTACCACTACACCCTTATTAAAATGGCTAAAAAATGTTTAAAATGTTTGACAGTACCAAGTGCTGATGAGGATGGGGGGCAATCAGGCACCCAGGTGGTACTGTGAGGGGTGCCCTCCCAGGCTCATGGAGGTCTGGGCAACAGGGACCCCAGGAGTGGGCTCACTTGCCTCAGCTTCCTCCCAGCTCTGACACTCAATCTCGGGCACCTTCCTGGTTGGAGTGCACAGCGGGTAGCCACGTTGGAAAACACCTCAGCAGCTGCTTATAAAGTTAAGCCTACACTTGGACGGGCTTCCCTGGTGGCTCAGACAGTAGAGTCCACCTGCCAATACAGGAGACTTGGGTTCGATCCCTGGGTTAGGAAGATCCCTGGAGAAGGGTATGGCAACCCACTCCAGTATTCTTGCCTGGAGAATCCCATGGACAGAGAAGCCTGGCAGTCTACAGTCCATGGGGTTGCAGAGAGTCAGACATGACTGAGCGACTAACACCTCAGCTTACACTTGTCTAAGACACAGCAATTCCATTCCTAGGTACTCACCCAAAAGATGAAAATGACAAGTGCGCACAGGGGCTTGTACATGGAGGTTCACAGGAGCTTTATTCATCACAGCCCCAAAGGACAACAAAAAACCCAAATGTCCATCAACATTAAGGTGTTAGTTGCTCAGTCGTGTCCGACTGGGCTAACTATAGCATGGACTGTAGCCTGCCAGGCTCCTGGAGTGGATTGCCATACCCTTCTCCAGGGGTTCCTCCCAACCCAGGGATTGAACCAGAGTCTCCTGCATTGGCAGGTGGACTCTCTATCATCTGAGCCACCAGGGAAGTTCATCCATCAACATGGGGACACGCAAAGAGCCAAACACCGGATGCTGCGGGTAATGATGGGGGATCAACCTCTGCTAAACAACACTAAGCAGGTAAGTGTCAGTAACATGATGCTGTGAACGAAGCTGAATGCACATAAAGTACGTAGTGGATGGTCCCATTCACTTGACAATTTAGAAAAGACCCACCTAATCTGAGAGGAAGCAGGTTAGGTGGGGCAGTATACTGGGCTGATGAAAGCAATTTATCTTGATTGTGATGCAGGTTATATGCATGTATAAATTTGTCCGAACTCATCAACATGTAAAATTCAAATGATTGAAAGCATTTAACGTGAAAAATAAAAACTAAGAACTTGAAAGGACTCAGAAGCACCTCGAAGGGTTCCCACTGGGCAAGGATGGATTGTAGCACCAAAAATATGAAGACGTGCGGATTCAAGCGAAGCAGCACACGCACAGCCCTGGCGTGATCATCACGCTGATGCATGTGCCTAGGTTTTGGAGGCTGCTCACTCGTCAGGATGAATGCTTGGTTCCCCTCACTCTGCTTTACAGGATCCTGTGTGAAGCAGGAAAGTCCTAGAAGCAAGGAACCAATGCTAGACTCGGTCAGCCCCGATGAAGCCATGGACCTGGGCTTGCTCACCAGTGCTGAAGTGCCAGGCAGAAGGCAAGTAGTTCTTCCAGAGAACAGAGGGACCCCAACATCACGGCCCGCTGGGCAATCTATGCTGAGGTCTGCTTTAAGCACTCAGGTGGCAGGCATGGGGTGGGCACGGGTGGGAGGAACTGAGGAAGCAAAACCACGCAACGTGGATGATTGCTGTGGCTGGCCACAGGGCGGGGGGTTCTTTCACACCGTTTGTTTTACTACTGTGTGCAACTGAAAACAGGGCAGGAAACAGCTCTGATGGGGACAAGAGGCTCACTGTAGCTCTACACATTTTAATGAAACTCTAGCACCCCATGGAATAAGAAGGAAAAGGCATATTTTGACAAAATACAACCCAAATTATAAAGAGTAAACCAAAGCCAGGACCTAGCATGTTAATATTTACATAGTTACATCAGAACTATGCAATTTGGTGTTGCAATTGCTTTGCCAATTAGGGATTAGGAAGGCAGGACTTAAAGGTTACCGAACAACAGACAAAATGATTTATTATTCTGAGGTCACTGGAATAAAGTATAGATATACTTAAACATTTCTGGAATTTCACCTACTCACTCTCACGCAGGCCCAGGGCCAGACTGGAGCAGACAGGCCAACACCACGATCCACAGCCAGACGGCAAGGGCCATGCGGCCAAAACCAAATCCCTGTCAAGCACAAGTCCATCCTCTGCTAGCAGATCCCTGAGCTAAGTGCATTCACCCACTCAATGGCCATGATCAATAGTTCTGAAATTTTCAGCCTGTGAGCTGGCTTTGGATGCATCAGCTTAGCTTCTATTTTCTGCCTGACTTTGTACAAATCTCTTATTAAATTCTCTGAATTTGACACTTAGCACAGATCAATGCGGGGCACACAAGAGGCATCTGGTCAACAAAGAGCGAGGACAGAACATCCACACCTTATCCTAGGGCTTCTCCAGAACCTCGAAAGGTCCCAGGAAGGCCAGCCCATGCTGCAGCCACGTGGTTGCCATGGGAGACTGCCTTGGCACTTCAGCCTGGCCTCTGTCTCCCTGGAAGAGGCCCCTGTTCCCAGATCCCCTAGGAGACATGGCTGAGCATCCGCCTTCCATTTCCTCTCCCTGTACCTTCTGCCCACCCAGAGCCAAGTACAGAGGGCGCGTGGGAACCTTCTGTCCTCACCCGTGAGGTCCACCCGGAGCCGTGGTGACTCACGATTTCTGGCGGATTGGATGCCGCCAGCCCCGCCAGCCCAGCTGAGTGCTCCATGGACACAGGGTGGTGCCTGGCCTGGGGGAGTGGGGAGAGATACCTCCACTCAGCTGCTCACATTGGGGTTCAGGCCTGGGAATGCCCAGCCTTCTGCCACTGATGCATTTTCAGGTGACCCTAATAACTGACACATGACCACCTTCCCCAGCTGCCTGGGGTTCAGGGGAGCCCCCTCGGCTTACTTTCCCAGCCCTGTAGCTAGTAATGCCTCCCAAAAGGGCTGATGATATCACTCATGAAATGGAAGCAAAGCTCAGAGGCACAAATGAATTTATCATCCGCCTTTTCTATGACTTGTGAGAGGCAGAGGAGGGGGCCTTGAGCCCCGTCTCAAACCCTGGAGGCACCGCCAAGAAGGGACGCCCAGGCCTGCTCCACCCCCTCAAGGATGTTCATCCTCAGAGACCATCAGGCTAACCCGATGCTCCCTGGAGGCAGGAAGGCTGGAGAAGGGAGGGGGAGTGGGGGTGCATGCCCCACCCACCTTCCCAGGGCTCATCACCCACACACAGCCAGTGTCTTCTCCCTCCAGAACCCCGTGTGGAAGCAGGGGGCTTCTCAGCTCTGTTGGTGGCAGATCCAGGCTCCTGTTGCTGAGCGGCCTCCCCAGAAAGGACTGCTTCCCAAGCTGTGAGAGACTTGGTCAGGACAGGCAAACCACGGTTTTCTTCAAGCTGATCCCAGCATCCCTGCTCCAGCATCTTCCCACAGCTCGGTTAGAACAACTAGGGGTGTCCACACCCACCACCCATGGTGACCTGTCTTCCCTCACCCGCAACCACTCTGATGTTTCTGAATTAACCAAGACCAGAGTTTAGGGACTGGGGCGAAACCGCCTTCCTCAAAGTGCTCTCCAATTGTGGGGAGATGCTGGGAACAGAGCACCCGCTCCCATGTCCAGCTCCTCTGGCCGGCCAGCATCTTCCCTGGTGGGTGGAGGCTGCATGCTCAGCAGGGGACACCTCCCCGCACTTGTGTCTCCATCTCTGTGTCCTGCCCTCTGTGGAAATCACATCCAAGCCTGGGCCCTGGCCCCTGGCAGGAGCAGGTGTCCTTCATCTCTGCACACGGGGTGTTTGGTTGTTTTGAGCCATTTGCTTGGAAAGGGAAACAGTGACTGGGAGAAAAGCTATGATTCCCACAGCCCGAGGGCACTCTCACTCCGCTTTACAGCGATGAATGCGCTGCGGGCTACTCAGGTGCCAGGGTTCTGGGCCAAAGGAGCCTGTGCTGAAGGGAGGGGGCGGTGAGTTTGAACCAGGCTCCAGCTGAGCCAAGAACTGACGTGAAGGTGTGGCTGCATTGCGTCCCCCGAGCCCCTCAGCTTCCACAAATCTGACACACATAAGCCTCTGCAAAGCCTTTCCTCCTCCATCTCTTTCCTTTACTCTCTCGACAACTTGGAGACTGGGGGAATGTCACTACCATTCAACAGCTACAAGCATCAGGAAAACCTGCATAGACAGAAATGGACAAACCCCTTCTGCCTCTCTGCCCTCACTGCCAGCCCTGCAGCGTGATCTCTATCCACAGAAAGGCAGGTGCAGTGCCAGGCGGCTCAGCCCCTCTGTAGATCCCCATTGCCTGCACATGTGGTTCTCTGAAACCTTTGAAACATAGGCAATGTCTCCCTGGTTCTCTCATTAATGAGTGAAATAAAATCTCTGATGTGTGCATTTTGTACTGGTTACAGTCAGATATTTATCTTCTTTTTGAAATGACCCTTTCCCATTGGGGTCTTACTGTCAGGAAATGGCCAGTGCGGCCCTGAGCCCAGATTGGCCCACTCGGCACAGAAGAAAGAGGACAATGTGTATCGGTAATGTGCCAACCATCTGCATTTCATTTCATCCTCATTCCTCAGACGAGGAAGCTTAGGCTCAGCTGTATATAGAGATTAACTGGAAAGTGAACCAAATGCAGACTCTACTCCTAAATCCATTACTGGCCCCAAAGCAAGCCCTCCACCCGGCATGGCCAGACACTGGGTCCTCCCTGCTGCCTGTGCCTCTGGCAGCTGATGTGAGGCCCCAGCCCCAAGGCCTTGACGCCTCTGGGCCCTGCTGTGAATGGCCCTCAAGGAAAGTCCAAAGGCCTGAAGTACTGCCCAGGACTCTAGAGAAGACCCCCTGGAAGAACAAACCACCTCCGAAAGCCCTAAAGCAACTTTAATATAGAGATGCCGGTCAGTAACTAAGTAGCCAGCCACAGAGAAAAACACATCTACGGGTGTGATTGCCTAGAAAAGAAGGAAAAAGGAAGAAGAGGGGTGAGCTAGGCTGGGAGGGAGGGGGAGGTAGGGGGAGGGAGGACCCCTAGTGGCCGTCTGTCTGTGACCTGGGGATGTGGCTCCTGGTGTGCAGCTGAAACACACTGAGACTTTAGTTACTAGAACCCGCCCTGCACCCTCAAGAAAGTTCCAGACTTTAATGCTATAAACATCCTCTAGGGCCACGGCTTACAGTGCAGACTCCCGGGTTCTGCCCATAGGGATCCCGGATCTGATCTTCTTGGGGGCCCAGCAATCTGTATTTTTGATGAACCTAGCCAAGGTAATGGAGAAGGCCATGGCACCCCACTCCAGTACTCTTGCCTGGAAAACCCCATGGACGGGGTAGCCTGGTGGGTTGCCGTCTATGGGGTTGCACAGAGTCGGACACAACTGAGTGCCTTCACTTTCACTTTTATGCATTGGAGAAGGAAATGGCAACCCACTCCAGTGTTCTTGCCCGGATAATCCCAGGGACAGGGGAGCCTGGTGGGCTGCGGTCTATGGGGTCACACAGAATCAGACACGACTGAAGCGACTTAGCAGCAGCAGCAGCAGCAGCCAAGGTAAATCTGCCATCCCCGGGATGGATAGAGGACTCCATGACGTTGAGTGGGAAAAACACTAAAATCTTCATTTTTTCTACCGTTTAGTGAACTAGAGTGTTTCCTTCAAGTATGAACATTGGTCTCTATGTGCGGTAGAGCCCGCGGTGCCAGTGGGGCAGTGTGTGCTCAGCATGGCATCTGAGCCCAGGGGCTGCTGGGCACCACTCAGCCCTGTGAGAAACACAAATCGCTGGGTTTGCTCTACTGGGAATCTGTACTGCGATAGAGCTGGGCTCCTTGGTATGTCCAAAGAGAGTTTTTACTTTATACGTTTAAAAGTCTTTACAGTGAGAAAGGGTCCAGCACCCTAGCAGTCAGGGCCCCTTATCTGGGCCAGGACCACCCACAGCACAGCCCAGGAACTGAGCTCCTGGTGAGGGAAAAAACCCCCACCTTGGGTGGAGCCCCTGGTGTAGGAGCAGGGAGGGCCTCTTCCCCACAGGAACATGGCAGCTCAGAGACGGGTGTGGGGAAGCTGGCCCTGAACACGTGACCACAGTCTCTCAACTGTGATGCTGGGACCGGCCACCAGGTAGCACGACATCACCCACAAGGGCTGGCAGCTTCAGAGAGGACATACCAGAACTCACCTCAGACCCGGTTGCAAAGGAGGGCAAAGGCCTCTGCATCCCCAAGCACAGCCTGTCAGAGCCTGTCAGTCGGAGACTGGGGCCCAACCAGAGAGGTCGAGGGTCTTACTGTAGGTCACAGAGCAGGACATGCACTCAGAGCCTGCAGCTTCCCTCCCTTTGACAGCTGTCAGTGCTCCCAGCAATAGGGTTCCCCAAGGCCTAGAGACCTGCTCTGGCAACCAAGGCATAACTGCGCCCTCAGGCCAGACTGGCTCTGCCTCTCTTGGCCTCTGCTGCCTGAGGGGCCTGGGCTGGGTCAGAACTCAGGTAAGACAAACTACTCCCCACAAAGGGCTTCATGGCTGATCCACCATGGTGGGGACACACCTCACCCCAGCCACCTTCCGTACAGAGAGCTGGGTGACCCAGGGTGGACCCCAATTCATCTGTGCTGAGGAAGGAGGGTGATGAAGGCCCCCAGGGCATGTGGCAGCCGGTCTAGTCATGGGGAGTGGGTAAGCGTGTGGCCTCCAGAATCAGTGTCAGGTTCATCCCTACTCTGCCACTCACTGGCTGTGTGACCTGAGGCCAGCAGCTTTACCTCTCTGTGCTTCCCTTCCATCTTCTGTGTCTGGAACACATTAGGTTCTCAGTAAGTATCTACTGGCTGGACGCTAAGTGTACACCATAGGTGGGAACAGCCACAAATGTTACTATGCTACACAACCTTCAGAACACTCGCTCACACAGTAGGCATGATGACTGGGTAGGTTACTCATCCGTTATCAAGGCTTAGCGAGATGGGGTCCCCAGCTCTAGCTAGGTCAAGGTCTTCCTGGAAAAGCCCCGCCTCCCCTGGGGTCTGACCAGCCTGAGTCCCCAGAGCCGCCTCGTGACTCAGATGGACTTAGTCACTCTCCAAGTGAAAAAGATTAAAGGGAGAAAACAAGAATTTGTGGTGCTTTGTCTTTGGTTTTCCCCTTATTTAAAAGTTTACTCTTTCAGTAATGACAAATTCACAGGAAACTGACATGTGCAGGAGGGCCCATGTCTCCTCCCCCACTCCCAGCTCCCCTGCATTAACAACCTGTACACACCTAGGACACATCGTCACTGCCAGGAGGCTTGCCTAGGTCTCACGTGTGTTTGGATTCCGTCAGCTTGGCAAGCACGTGTGTGTGGGTGCATGTGCGCATTTGTGTGCTTGTGTGTGAGCAGCTCTCTACTCACAGAGTTCATTCCTTTTCACTGCCAAGTGGTTTTCCATAGAGGTGAAGGACACAGCTGTGGTTTCCAGCTTGGGCTGCTAGAAGTACAACTGCTATGCATGTTCTCGTGTTAAGACAGGTCTTCATTTCTCGGGGATATAAACGCCCTCAGTGTCGTTACTGGACTGCATTTTCACTTTTAGAGGAAAGTGCCAAACCGTTTTTCCAAGGGCTATGCAGTGCTGCACGCTCCCAGCAACAGCCGAGACTTGGTTCCTCCCCATGCTGCCAGGACCCGGTGTTACCGACGTGAGGATGGTGGCTGTTCGCACAGGTGTGCGGCGTGTCTCACTGCGGGCCTAACATGCATTTCCCCAGGGACTCATGATGTTAAATGTCTTTTTGTGCCCCATTTGCCATCTGTATCTCTCGGATGAGGGGTCTGTTCATGTCTTTTGCCCATTTTCCAATTGGGTTGTTTCTTACTGTTGACTTTTGCGAGTTCTCTGTATATTCTGGACCCAGGTCCTTTGTCAGCTCTGTGGTTTACCATCTTTCCTCAGCCTGGGTCTTGTCTGTCCATCCTCTCCACCAGTATCTGTCAATACTTTGACCAAGCCCATTTGATCGGGGTCAGTTACCTTTATGACAACCCTTCAAGGGGCTGCACTTTGCAACATCAGGTCTCAGAACTTCACCTGGCCCAGGTCCTGAAGATCTTCTCCTGTTCCTTTTTTCTAAAGTTGTGTCATTACCCGTTTCACCTTCAAGTCCATGACTCACCTTGTGTTTACTACAAGGAATGCATGAACCAAAGGGGCTCTCAGAGTGTAGACCCCAGACCAGCATGAGCAGAACTGCCTGGGAACGTGTGAAACATGCAGGTTCCTAGGCCCATGCATGTCAGCAGGACAAGACACCCAGAAGGGGCTCCTGCTCTGTTCCCTGCCACCAGCAGTTCTCATGTGCCAGGGCTGAGTGGCGTCCCACTGGGTGATTTCACAAGGGGCTGGGCCCAGACATCCTGTGAGAGCCACCTCCCACCCTAAAACGTTAATGTTCCACGTGGTTTCTTCCTTGGAGGGTGTGTATTTCATAGCTGAGTGGGGAGGACAAATCAAGATTGCTAACAAGAGGATCGAGGCCATGTGGTGTGTGCCTTGGGGACACTGTTTTATGGCAGAGGGTTTTCTGGATTCACCCCTACATGGGCGGCCACCTCTCAGGATACCTGTTCTCATCTACCAAGTGTATGGAGGTAAGATGGGAACTCACTGATAAAGTCCCCAACTTATGGGTCAGGAACGTGAACACAACACCCACATGACCTGACAGGTCCAACTTCAGAGGCTTAGTCCCCTGCCTTGTATGAGGACCCTGAGGTTATGCCAGGCCCACCTGGATGATCCATCCATCTCCATCTCCAATCCTTTATCTAATCACACCTGCAAAGTCCTTCTGCCATGTCAGGTCACATATCTGCAGTTCTGGGGGTCAGGATGGGGGCATCTTTGGGGGCCACTTTTGGGGGGCCTCCTCAGTTACCTCATCTTAAAACACAAGACCTTAAAACATGAGACCTGCTCTCAAAGGCCCAAGGGGGCAGAGGCACACAGGGCATGCACACTCTGTGGGCTGGCAAGGTCAACACAGCAGTGGTGGTAGGGACCACGCTGAGGTCACCCTGCCAGATGGAGAGCAGTGGCCCCCTGGGGTCCACTCTCCTGGCTGGTAGGGCACTCTCTCCGGGTCTGCTCAGGATAAATGGCCCCCAGGCACTTAAGCAGGATGGGGAGGAGCCTCAGGCCAGCCCTGCCTGCCTGCCCACTGCAGAACAGAAGCAGCCGTGGTAGAGCCAGAGGTGGGGGTGATGTCCTCATTAGCCCAGACGGGAGCAGACTGACCGTGCACTCCCCACTCTGGTTGTCTGCTAGCTTGGTCTCTTTTTAAGGGGAAAAACTGACTTTCCAAGAGAAATGAGTTAAGCAGGAGGTCACAAACAAATGCATGCATGAGTATGGGGACCTGGCAGTGGGCCTCAGACACCTGATCCCCAGAGAAGGCACCTGGCCTTCTCCTCCAGCCTCCTCCGTGGGCGCTCACTGTACTTGCTGTCCTTCCAATGGAGGGACACTCCTCAGAAGCCCCAACTGCCAAGGACTGTTCGTTAGTCGTGAGCAGGGGAGGCACCGGGGGCAGGACAGTGGGGGACGGGCTCGTAATTCCTCTGCAATGAGCTGACTTCAGAGGTGCAAGGGCACATGGTGGGGGCTGGCGGGTGCTGGACCCCAGCCCGGCACTGGCACCCATCCACGATGCTCCCTCCGTGGGGACCCACCGGCCAAGAAGGAAACGCACTGTGCTGGCCCGAAAGTCACCAGATGTGGGGAGGCAAGAGATTCTGGTTATTAAATCCTCGATTACTCAGAGGGGGCTGACCTGGGAGATGACTTCCTCATGGACTCCCTGAAACCAGCCTGCTGGGCCTGGGTCCAGACTCCGCCTGCCTGAAACTTGGCCTGGTCAGCACAGCTGGGCCTGAGGACGTGTCCTTCCATACACACACACACACACACACACAGGTTGGTGCAAGGCTTGCCTTCTGAGTGTGCCTGGCCTTAGCTTCCAGGATCCACTTCTCCCTTTTACCTAAATCTGCCACCACACAGCTCACTGTCACCCCTTACCTAGCCCACAGCAGACATCATCAATCAATCACCAAATCCCAGTCAGGGCTTTGCAATCTTTTATAACATAGTGCTTTAGGCAGGTCCAGCTGAAATGACACATATTCACTTATCTTGCCTGAGGCTGCTGTTTGCTTTCAAATGCACACTTCATACACTATTTTGAAAAAGTTCCCCAGGGTCCCCTGGAAATCCCTTTTGCACTTTCAGAAATGGAAATTCCTCTCCATGTCCAAGTGCTAAGGGAAGCCAGCAGAGTCCCATGGTTAATGGTGAAAGCTGGCTGGGCTGTTAACTTAGCAAACCCATTGGAGACGGCCAGGGGTCCTGAGCCTTCCGTGTTCATTTGTCACAACACGGAGAACAGGGCA
Organism: Bos mutus; assembly: GCF_027580195.1. Taxonomy (NCBI): domain Eukaryota; kingdom Metazoa; phylum Chordata; class Mammalia; order Artiodactyla; family Bovidae; genus Bos; species Bos mutus. Next base: position 49,177,498 of record NC_091634.1, read on the forward strand.
AAACATGAGGTCTCCATGAGAAAACATGAAGCGGTGCCCTAGATGAAGCTGGAGGCTCCTCCTAAGTCTCTAGATGCCTTCAGGGGCTCTGGTGGGAAAGGCCAGGGGTCTCACCCGGAGACACAGGCTGCCACATGGATGTACCTTGAGGATGTGATGCTGAAGGAGGCAGAGAGACACAAAAGCCAAATACTATCTGATTCTGTTCAGGGGGAAGGCCCAGACTGGTAAATCCATAGAGACATTGAGAGGATTAGGGGCTCCAGCCACTGGGGAGAGGGTGTGACTGGTGATGGGTTGATGAACATGTTCTGAAATTGTTAGCAATGAGGCTACTGCACCACTCCTCAGACTGACTGGAAACCAGAGAACTGTACTCTTTAAATGAGTGAACTGTACGGTACATGAGTTACAGCTCAAGCAATCTGTTTTGTTTTTCTTTAAGATTGCATCTGGGAGGCAGATGACCCCTCTCCAGCACAGCCAGGTTGCCAGCAGGCTCAGAGCTTCCGGCCAGGTGGCCTTGGCAAGTGTCTTAACTGCCCTGAGGTCCAGCTTCTGTGACCATTGAGTGGGTTAAGATAACTCTCCCTGTGGGACTATGGGGCCTCTGATGAGGATGAAAAACCACAACAGCAACAGCCTGGTGCTCAGGAGCAGGCCTGATCCCAGAGTCAGAGAGAAGGCTCCTCTGACCACTCCTGAGGGCTGTGCCCACCCCTCACCCCCCATGGGGCAGGGTTCATGGCTCCCACAGTGGGAGAGCAGCTCCCTGCAGAGAAAGGGAAGCAGGCTCCTACACCCCAATCCACAAGAAGCCCACGCAGTATGTGTGGTGGGGGCTCTGGGGAGGAGGAACAGTGCCCCAAACATGGGTGGAGAACGCCCAGCAAGGAGGTTAAAGCTGGTCACCAAGAGAGAAGTGGGGGTGGCTTTGAAACTTGCTCAAATGAACCCTTCATGGATCCTCCCCCTAACAGAAAGTCCCCTCCCAGAATTCCCACAAACGATCCAGGACCTTCTCTGCCTAGCTGGCGCTCAGTGGATGCAGGTCCCTGTGGACACACACGCAGTATGTGGGAGATGGACTAAGAAAGGCTTCCTGCTGCTGCTAAGTCGCTTCAGTCGTGGCCAACTCTGTGCAACCCAATAGACGGCAGCCCACCAGGCTCCCCCGTCCCTGGGATTCTCCAGGCAAGAACACTGGAGTAGGTTGCCATTTCCTTTTCCAATGCATGAAAGTGAAAAGTGAAACTGAAGTTGCTCAGTTGTGTCCGACTTTTCGAGACCCCATGGACTGCAGCCTTCCAGGCTCCTCCATCCATGGGATTTTCCAGGCAAGAGTGCTGGAGTGGGTTGCCATTGCCTTCTCCAATGCATGAAAGTGAAAAGTGAAAGTGAAGTCGCTCAGTCATGTCCAACTCTTAGCGACCCAAGAAAGGCTTCCTAGCGGCTCACATTTTCATCTATTTCCCCAGTAGATCACATCAGTGCAGATTCATCAACATCCTGGGCTCTTTGCATTACCTACATAGTAGATGGTAGATAAATATCTAACTCTGTTAACTGCTGGATCTTAAACACATACCAAGTTCTGACATTTTAAAAGACCTCCAGCCAGGCTTCACCTTCTATTTTCCAGGGCAGCACTCAGGTATACTGGAGAACAACAAGAAGGGTAAATGACTTAAGCACAAAATGTGGGACTTAGCGTTCAGAGCCCTGTAGTTAATAATCCTGCCACTCACTAGGTATGTGTCCTTGGTCAGGATCTTAACCTCTCTGAGCCTCAGTTTCCTCATCTGAAAATGGTAGTTGCAAAATCAAATGAGATAAGAAATAAAAGCATAACATACTTAAAAAGCTGCAGGAACACTGTGTATTATTATTACTGTCATCAAGTTACTATTACTGTTGCTATGTCACTAATGTTGTTACTATGTTATTATCACTGTTACCATTCCAGCTCGGCAGGCAACAGTATTTCCAAATCTTCTCTTTCATCTCTTTACCATTTAAGAGGTGGGGTTTTGTATTTTAATTTAAAAACTAACAGAAAAACTCCCAAACCCAGGGGCTGGGGGGAGTGCTGTCATCCTTCCCTGCTATGGAAGCCTGTTAGTGAGGGTGGTGGGTGCCGCTGCATGTGTGGAGGAGCCCCTCCAGGTGGTTCACAAACTCCGCATGGAAACCGCGACTGTCACTTTCGCTGGTGGCTGACTGTGTAATGGGAAACAGACACATCAAGAAGCACCACGAAGCGAACTGTTTTGAAACTTGCTCAAATGAAGCCATTACCAGAAGACGGGTCCCCCCATGCATCATAGCATGGTTATCCACAGTGCAGACTGGTGACAGGTTATATGCCACTGAGAGGACCCTATTCTCCCCACTGTGGGTTGGGGGACCCAGCCCCGTCTCCACACTTTCTCAGAACAGCCATAATGAGATGCACATTGAGCAGAAAGTGTCACTAATTGGGCTTGTCTGCAGCACATCCAAGCCTGGGTGCCGAGACAGAAGACAGTCACCAGGGACTCGACAAAAGAACTCGGGCAGCGAATAGAAGGAGGGAGCCCTGACTGCGTGGTCAGAGCAGAGACCGCAGGCAGACCTCTACCCACCAGACCAATCCGTCTCTGGGCTCTGGCTCTCCAGCCAGCACTCTGAGTCGTCAACAGGAAAGCAGAATTCTTTGTTTTGCCGTAAAGATGTTTCCAGACTGCATTTGTTGCCACGACTTGGTTGCGAGTCTGAATGCATGAGTAATAAGAAGACAGGGATGGCTCTCAGAGCAGCACACCCCAGCTCCTCAAGAAAGCGCTGCGTTTCGGACGCCCCTGCCGGCCCCTGGGGCCCCCGGGCGGCACTTACCCTGGCGGTGGCTGTGGCGCGTCTGCCGCGTGTCCTGCGGGCGGCTGTCGACGTGTCCTCCCGACTCCGCGCGCCCAGGTGCCAGCGGAAGCCACGGGGTGGCCGGCGCTGCCTCTCGCGGCCGCTTCGCCCTCGGCTGGGAAGTCTCCAGTTCCGGCGGTCTGGGATTCCCTCTCCGCCCCACCCCCGCCTCGCACACACTTAACCCTGCTCTTGCCTGGCGGGGCGCACGAGCAGGAAGAAGCCCCGGCTAGAGGAGAGCTCGCCCGGTCCCCGCCGGGCTTCCCTTCCGCTCCTGCTTCGTCAACTGAACCCTGTGCAAGCAGCCGGAAGATGCTTCTCCGCAGAGCTGACCGGTCTCTCCAGCCTCTAGATCGGCCCCCGGCGGCGAGGGCGCACCTGCCGCCGGGGTTCCTGGCCCACAGGTCTTGGGGCGGGGCGGGGGGGCGCTGCCTTTGGCAGTGCTTCTGTGGGGGCTTCCCTTGGAGCGTGTGGCGGTTCAGACCCGCCCCTGGGCGCGGAAGGATGGGAGAAGCGCGGCCCGTAGGACCCCAGCCTCCCCTGGTTCCCCTCAGATGTTCGGCTGTCACGCTGCCCGGCGACCTCGTCCTGTCAGAAGTCAACGGCACCCCCAGCCAGCAATCCCCTGGGGGGCCTGTACGTGCCCGTGGGGATGGAGGGACGAGGGTCGCCTCTCCTCCGAGCTGCCCGTTCTGTCCTTTCACCACAGTGTCCGCCGCTCTCGTCAGCCACCAAGGAAACCGACTCCGAGAGCTTAACACGGCCATTGCTGACCCGAGACGGGTCCTGAGACCCCACTACCCGCCAGGTGAGGCTTCCCCAGCCGGAGCAGGAGTGGAAGCCGTCAACTACACCCCCTCAGGGACAGCAGCCCCGGGGGAGAACTCCCCGCCCCCAGGGGACCGGGCGCACCCACGTACACATGACACGCACGACACGCACATCTGCCACAGACGTGCCCACGCACGCATGACACGCACGGGCACGCACGTTCGCCGCAGACGAGCCCACGCACGCATCGTGTTCACGCACAGGCGAGACGCATGACACGCTCGCTCACGCATGCACATTCACATGCGCTAAGGCACCACAGGCGCTCACGTTCTCACTCCCATCTGACCCCGGGGACCCTTTGAGGCCGTGGTTGTTATACTTCCTGGTCACACAAGGGTCACGTGATCCTTCCGAACGGTCTCAGGAATCCTCCCTTCTTGACTAAGACTCCGTAAGGACCCTCGGCAGCCATTAGATTGGGAGCCTGAAAAGACGCCTCCTCAATCATGGTTCTGATTCCTGGTTCCAGAACTCACCTTAGGTGGAGAGCTCCAGTCCACAGGGGGAGGTCCCTGAGGTCTCCTTCAGTGGCTTCCCCTGCTCCCAAGTGGAAGAAAGGGGTGAGACCCCCCTCTCAGCACCCACCCCTTGGGGCCTGAGAGGCAGCCCTGCATAGATGTCTGTTGGACTGCCACCTGCAGGCCTGCAAGCCTTGTGCTTGTTCAATCTTGAGACCCAAGAAAGAATTGAGTCAGCAACAGACATCACTGGTTTAATGAGTAGGGGGTGCTTACATGTCTAATCAGGGTCCGGGAGACACCCCAGCATGTGGGCAGAGGGCAGGCAGGACCAGGTGGCAGGCTTCACTCAGGGACAAGGGGAGGTTACCAGTCATAGGGGGAACTGATGGGCTTATTGGTTACCAGGGAAACCAGCAGAGGGGCACTCCCCTCATGGCCCCTTTGATTAGAACAATCACCTTCTGGGACCTGGGGCAAGTATGCAGGAAGGTCAGTCCTGTGCATAGTGGGTAGGTGAAGCTGGCACTGGTTGGACCAGGGATGGCCACCTTGTCAGGTCAGACCCTGACTCTGAAGCCAGCTGCCTGTTCAAACCTGATTCCACCACTTGCTGGCTGTGCCACTTAAGGCAAGTTGCTTAACCTCTCTGATCTTCAATGTACAAATACACAAAATTCAGTTGATAATGGTACCTCTTTCGTGGGGATTATGTTCGGGGTTAAATGACTTTTAGCACATGGAACATTCTTGGAAGTGCTATTAATATCACTGCCACTCAAAGGAGAGATTCCCTCATCTGGTACTGATGCTCCCTGAGAAGCCCTATAGTTTGAGCACGTAAGAGCTGGCCCTGAGCACTCAGACATATGATGACAGTCAACCTGCTGACGTGTGTCTGCAGCCCTGAAAATGTTTCAAAAAATTGCTGCAGTCACTCCTTGGGCACTCCTCTAGGGGAGAAATCCCAGATCCAGGAAACATGTTACAAGGATGGTGAAGTGAAGTGAAGTGAAGTTGCTCAGTCATGTCCGACTCTGCGACCCCGTGGACTGTAGCCCACCAGGCTCCTCCGTCCATGGGATTCTCCAGGCAAGAATGGTGGAGTGGGTTGCCATTTCCTTCTCCAGGGGATCTTCCCGACCCAGGGATCGAACCCACGTCTCCCGCATTGCAGGCAGACGCTTTAACCTCTGAGCCACCAGGGAAGTATAAGAATAGTAAATAACTGGAAACGAAGGGTCCCCAAATCAGGGGGTTGGTAAATTAGGAAACATCATGACACGGGTTAGCATGGGGCTCATGGGGTGATGCTTGAGTGGCTGTTGTTACCTTGCCAGGTTTGTATCTATGTTTTAGATATAAATTTAATAGATGTAATATACATTAATACATATATTCAGAATTCTACCTAGAATAGACAAAATAATTGTCTATTTAGTCTATTGTCCAGAATAGAGGAACAATGCATTAAAATGAGTAGAACTTTTAAATCATCTTAACTGATGTCTAAGACATTCAATCCTGAACTGGTGGTGGGGGAGAAGAAAACTGAATAAAATACCCCCAAACTTTAATCTTGGTGTCTGGGTGGCAGAATCACAGGTGGTCTTTACCCACCTTGTTCTTTCTACTGTTCTGTATTGCTAAAGCTCTGTACAATGAGCAGGACTGAATCCCAAGACAGCAGCTATTTCGGGTGGAGTGTCCAGGGAAGGCCCCTCCAAAGAGTAGCCAGGAGGGAGCCAGGACATAGAAGGCCGAGTGTGGCACCTGGTCAGGTTGGCGAGGCACCTGGCCAGGCTGCTGTCGTGATTCAATCACGCATTCACCTGGGGGCTGGGCGGAGGCCCCTGGGGGATGTAGGTGGCCCCGCCATCAGCTGACTTGAGGTGGAGATCCCCCTCCAGGATGGGGCGAGGCTCCACCACGTGGCTTTTGGAGAAAAAGGGGGGTTTCCTCGAGGGAGGAGAAATCCCGCCTTTGGGCTAGGGTTGTTAGGAGCAGCTAGAACACCTGGCTGTTCCCAGGTGCCAGCCCATAGCCGTGTGTACCAAGCCCTGCAGTCAGTCTCTTTCTGTATAAAAACGGCACACAGCTTCCATCCCTGGTAGAGCCCTGCCCAGTGCCAGACCGGACCAGTCTCTGAGTAGCTAATGTGTGAAGGGACCTCATGAGTTAATAAAGCGCAGTGGTCCCCATGGGGCCTCCTTCCTCATGACTTCCTTCCAGCTGGGCAGCTGTGCTCTGGGCAGGTAGAGCCTCTGTGGTCGTTTACAGAATCAGTGAACTGCCCTGTTTGTGGCTGCTTCTATTTTAAGAGCCCAGCCAGGCATCCTGCCCTCCGCACAGTGTTTCCTGGGGCACTTTTTCCTGTGGCAAAATGCGATTAAACATAAACCATTTCAGGTTAGACCGCCATGTCCTGGAAAACCATTTCCTAAGATGTGGACTGCCTGATGTGTGGGAATCTCCTTTTTAACCAAGTGCTCTATGTTGTAAACAAGGCCTGAAAACACTTTACAAGCATCAGACTGGCCAATGTGAGCCAGCGGTTTCAGCCGCGGCCGCATTCTGAACATCCGAGTAGGTCTGAGCCTCTGCACGGGATGTGTCCCAGAAGCTGAGTGAATATCCAGCTGGGGCAGGCACCGGGGGCTTCCAGCTCCCTGCACCACTTCCAATGTGTGGCAGAGGCTCGGAACCTCCGGTCTACCCACAAGAACTCTGATTTAGGCGTTTTCAATGAAGGCTTTTCCTTCATGGGGCAGACACAGGCAGGCCCCCTGCTAACAGCTTGCCCTACCTCAGGGAGGAGCTGAGACCCAAACATGGACTCCCAAGCCGTGAAGCTGCTAGTCAGGTGAGGGTGTGTCTGGCTCAAGGCCCCGCGGGCAGGAGTGGACCCCCCAAGCAGGTCACCAATGCTGGTGGGAGTGCCGTTGCCCCAGGGTGAGTAAGAGGGGTCCTAGGCAGGGAAATGAGATGGTTTTGTCTGTCCTGGGTGCATCCCCATGTCTATGGTCTGTGCAGGTCTGTGTGCGTGTTCCAGTCACTCCTGCTGTGTGTCTGGTCACCGCCATACTCGGCGGCTTGTCTCACGCTGTCATCTGGCCAGGCCTTTGGGGAGTGCTCAGCTGAGCAGTTTTCACTTGGGCTGGGATATGAAGTCGTGGTCCTATGTCAGCTGGGGCCACGGCTGGACTGGGCTGGGAGGGTCACTTCCCAGGTGGCTCCAGCACGCGGTGGCACACGGCGTCTCTGCAAGTGGCCCTCTCTGTGGGGCTGCTGCCATTCAAGAGGCCAAGGTGGAGGCTGCTGAGCCTTTCAGAGCCTCAGTCACCCTGTCAGCTCCACCATGTGCTCTCGGTCACACGGACCAGCCCTGATTCTGCATGGGACGGGAATGCTGACCAACAGGTGGGGTCGGTGGGACCACCATGGAGGCCGGCCACCACAGCGCCGTCCTGGAGGGCGGGTTGCGAGAAAGCAACGGGAGGGCCCAGGGAGTCACACTGACCAACCTGAAAGTGACCAAATGAGACACGAGGGTGATCGGTGTTGAATCATGAAAGGTCGGCTAACAGTGAGCTTGCAAAGAGCCAAACTCAGACTCCACGAGCCAGATCTTAGCCCTCCCGCCTCCCGTCTGGGGTTGGTTGTGAGCATCACAGAACTCCCTTGGCAGCAAAATGGGGACCATGTGGTGCCTGACCGCCTTCTACTCCTGTGTGTTGGAGATGGAGGGGCTGACAGAACAGCAGAGTGCCAAAGGCGGATGGTGTTGTCATTTACTTACTATAGTGAGCAACAAGGCCCTTTAAATACATGCAGCTTTGCTGTGATAAACTCACACACCATACGTGTGGTTCAGTGGTCTGGGTCTGCCATCACCACGACAGACTCAAGCGGACATTCGACACCTGAGGGGGTGTTTTCAGGCCTGAAGAGAAATACCAGTTAAAGTGGCTCCGTAGGGAACTTCTTGCCCCTGCAAGTACACGGAACCATGAAGTTCGGGCTGAAGTTTGCTCTACTGGCCCCTACACTTTTCCTGGCCAAGGAAAGGAAGGGATGCCCATAGTGGGAAGCCAGTGGTGCCCAGGGTTGGGGGGGAAACAGGACAGGGCTTCTAGTGCTCTCTGCTCTCCCACCCGCTCCCTAGTCCTCACTCCTGGTCCCCCAGATGGCCCTGCGTCCTCCACCCACTAGATATCAGTAACATCCCCGCCCGCCCCCCGACAGCTTCCACCTCCCCAGTGTTCAGACATGGACCAGCGTCCCCTGGGGGGTGCAGAACCATCCGGTTGAGAATCATGAGGTCCTCCTCTGACCCACCTTTGTCCCCTCTATTCGCCAGTAAGGCTCTGGCAGCCATGGCTTGTGGGTGAGAGGACTCCACCAACCCTGCTGTGAGCTGGGGGAAGGCAGGGGCTGGGCAGGCACTCAGGCGGTCCTGGGCCTCGGGGCCTAGTCCCGGCTGTAGAGAAGCTTGGGAACAAAGCAAACTGCACCGAGTGCACAGGGATCCGCCTGCAGAGCTCATGATAAACCCAACAAAGACCAGACCCAGGCCTACAGTCAGCTACGCCCACGGCGCTGAGATCATCCTCCAATACTCGAGGGCGGGAAGCGTGGCAGCGATAAGCCGGGTCTGGGCTTGGGGGTCCTGGAGCTGCCCCAGGCTTCCCAGCCTGGCCAGCATGAGTCCTCACTAGGCAGGCCGCCCGCGGGTGGGCGGAGAGAGCCTGGGACTCCACCGAGAGGCCTCGCCCCACGCCCACTTGCCTGGCCGGGAGCCAGGGCCCCTGTGTGGTCACACCCGGAGGTCCTCGCAGGGAGCAGGGCCAGCGCTGGGGCGGCGAGGGGGCCGGGCCCCAAGACTCACCTCGTCCGGGGGACAACGAACAGGGAATGTGCTGAAGACCAGCCCCACCGCCCACATCCCAGGCCAGAGCCCCTCATCCCTCCCGCCTGGCCCTTCAGCCACCAGTGCCCATCAATCAGGGAGATGATGACTAGATGGAAGACAAACTCTGGTTTTGTGAGGCAACAGCTTACATAACTCTGAGGTCCTTTTCAGGAAAAGCAGTACAAGTGCCAGAGTGCAGACTGGCATAGCAGTGTGCACCCTGGACCCCAGACTGGCACGGCAGTGCACACCTGATGCTGGAGACGTCCCAGAGAACCACTGGTGCATCAGGCCTGGGCATTCAGACTCTCCCTGGCCGCTGCCCTACACCCAGCACAGCTAGCAGTGCTCAGTTCTACCAGAAGAGACAGCAAACCCCCATCAACACGTCCCACCAAACCCAAATGCTCCATCTCCCCGGCCTGCTGCCCTGGGCCAGGCCCCAGACGAGCTGGAGCCACTGCTCTGACGGTGCCAGGAAGGAAGGTGATGTGGGGGATGGAACAGTGATCGTAACTAAATGTAGCTAAGACATTGCCGAGCACACTTTGCAGACGGTCACGGCCAGGGGAGCACAGCCTCAGAGGCCGGGGCGGGGTGGGGGTGGGGGGCAGGAGCCCCTGTGGACACCTCCCGGGGTCAGCAGGGGCTCGGGTCCAGCCAGGCAGCAGGGGCGTCTGCAGCCAGTCCTCCCAGCTCTGCCTACCTGGGTTTGCAGTCTAGTTCCAGGGTGACAGCCGAGTCCTCCTGGAACCCCAGGCTGCCATCCAGCTGTGCATGTGAGCCAGGTTTGCCCAGTTCTCTCCACCCTCCCCTACCCCACCCCTGGCCTCCTCTGGACATCACAGACCCCCCGCCAGCCCTCGACCCTCTGTTCCTCCATCCAATGAGAGGGCAGCTGACCTAGAGACCCCGCCTGGGCACCCAGCAGCCATGCTCACAGCAGTGACCCTCCCTCCTCCCACCTGCTGGTGCAGCTCCCGGGACCCTCTGCCTCACCTCCTCCTCCTGCAGCCCTGAGGAAGAGGAGGAGCCAGGCCTGAGCCAGAAACGCTCCAGGCGAAACTCACTCCTTGTAGAGCCCACCAGCTCGCTGCCCGAGGGCTTCGGGTGTGGATTTGCAGGAAGGCATAAGCGAGGGCGTGTGGAGTGAGGGCTGTGTCATCTGGCGCCGTCTTAGAACAGGGCAGTGGGCTAAGGGGTCTTTGATGCCACTGGAGTGGGAGCCACAGCCTGACCCACCTCCCAGTTTTCTCGCAGATATGTGCAGAGAGGAGGAAAAGGGCAAAGAGGAGGCATGGCTCAGGGATGCCCCACTCCGCCTCTTGTCCTGAACAATGGCTACCGTGGCCACCGACTCCTTCCTCTAAACCATCGGCTCCGCTGTCCCCAGCTCTCTCAGGAGGGTCGCCAAGCTTCTCAACAGCCCCCGGGCCCACTGGGGCATCACTGAGAAACCACAAGGCTAATAGGCCATCTGGGTCCCGAGCGGGGTCACTGGGGGCTCTGCTCCACCCTGCCTGGCGTGGGGGCCGCGCCCTGCCTCCCGGTGCCCACGGTCAAGGACAAAACAGGGTTCCCAAGTTAGCCGCCTCTGGACTCGGAGGGGCTTCCGCCAGCCCCCGTATGGATCTGGGCCCTTTATTACCCCCTGCCTGGCACAGTTCGGAAAGTGGAACCTGTGCCAGGGTTACTGCCCGGCGACTCCAAACACTGGGCCCTGTGGGATGGCAGGGGAAAGGCCCTTCTGAAATGAGACTCGCTGGGGCCCAAGGAGAAGGCCTACCCAGGTTGGGGGGTGGGGGTCTGAGTTCCGAGCCCACCCAGGCGTGTCTGAGCAGAGGCCTCAGAATTTCCTGGCACGTTCGTTTGTGCTGCAACCAGAGGGTGTGTGGGGGCGAGAGAAAGCAAGGGTGGGGGGACCTTTCAGGGAAGATTGTGTAACCAGCGTCCCCCTGGCCACATTTCCTGGATATAAAATAAAATCTCAAGCCGACGTGTCTCTTGGTCCCAGCGAGTCAGGGAGCAAATGATCTCCTGCCTGTGGGTCGCTGGGTTTGACTTGCTAGTATTTTGCATACATTTTTTTTCTCTGAGTAAGATTGTTCTGTAATTTTCTGTCTCTACTTTATCTTCTGAGGTTTGATGCCAAAGATATATGAGCCTCATAAAATGAGCTGGGAAATGTCCCATCTTATTTTCTGGAGGAGTTTGAGAAAGGACTGGATAAGGCCTTCTTTGAGCGTTTGGTGTAACATTCTTCATTTTGGCTGTTTTCTCCCACTTTATTTTCCAGTTCACCAGTGATCTTCACAGCTCTGCCTGATACCTACATAGTGAATTCTTAACTTTTTCTATTCAAGTTGTAGGATGACCCCTTTGTACTTTGAGACAGTCTCCAGGTCAGTTTAAATTCTCCCTCTGAACAGCGTAAGCAGGTGGAAAGCCTGGGCTGAAGGCCACACCCAGCGCCCGCTGTGCTGCTTTTGTCTGGGCTTTTTTCTGACAGTGTGCGCGGTAGTGAGTGTGCAGACCTGCTTGTGGCTGGAACTCCACGTTACCTTCCTTTCTCCAGGATCGTGTTTGCTTCAATATGCAGTGGGGACCCAGCGACTCAAGACCTGGGCAGCCCCGCTCTCCAAGAGGAGGCCCCACCCTGTGCCCCCTTCCTTCCCTGCCTTCTTTTGGATCCACCGGGTACTTTTCCTCACGGCAACTCCCTCCCTATTAGTTTGAAGCTGTAGCTGCTGCCCCTGGTCTTTTAATGGGTGGGAATTACAACTTAATGGATTGAGTTTATTAACTTCCTACCATCTTTCTGAAAACTCTCTCCAGCACACTCTTATTGTTCAGTCACCCAGTCATGTCCAACTCTTTGTGACCCCACGGACTGCAGCACGCCAGGCTTTCCTGTCCCTATCTCCCAGTTTGCCCAAGTTCATGTCCACTGAATCAGTGATGCCATCCGACCATCTCATCCTCTGAAGACCACTTCTTCCTATGCACACGCTACTTCTTTCTTTTCCTTTTAAGCCCCGCAGACATTACTTTCTCCTGTGCAGTCCATTTTCTAGACAACTCAACACATTTTACCCCTTTCTTCCCCGCATCTCAGGCCCTCCATCCGGGCCCACTTTCCTTCTGCCAGAAGCGCAGGTTTTAAAATGTTTTAGTGCAAGCCTACTGACAGCACATTTTGGTCCTTTGTGTGCTTTATTATTTAAAGAAAACAACACCACCACTTTAAATACTTAACACTGGTTAAGAATCCACCTGCCAGTGTAGGGGACATGGGTTCTATCTCTTGTCCATGAAGATCCCACATGCTGCAGAGCAACTAAGCCTGTGCTCCGCAACTACCAAGCCAGTGCCCTGGAGCTCCGGAGCCGAAACAAGGGAAGCCACTGCGATGAGAAGCCCAAGCACCACAACTAGAGAAAGCAACGAAGACCCGGAGCAGCCAAAAACAACAGCGTGTACAAAAAAACCTGCTACCGTTAGAAAAATGGTAATAAAGAGGCCCACACCACGTGCAGCGCGTTGGGCCCAGCTGCCCTCTCTCAGCGTGCCTTCACGGCTCCTCCACTTCACGGCCTGTGTTGGTGCTTCCTTCCTTCCCTTCACGGCCAAGTGGCGGTGCTGCCATGCGGGTGGACCTCTGCTGAGGGATGCTCAGCGGCTCCCAGCCTCCGGCCACTGTGACTAGCGCTGCTGTGCACATGTGCCCGTGAACAATGCACAGTGCCATTCTCCCAGGCATGCCCCTCAGGGTGGGACTCTGGCCAGACGGGCACTGTCATCTGCGTTGCTCAACAGCTGTCCTACTAAAGGCCCGACTCCGCGTGGAGCATCTCTCTCTACGCCTCTGCTTCGGACATTCCCTCCCCATCCTTCCTCTCTGGCTGCTTCCGCGTTGTCTCTGTCTTCGAGGTTCTGCACGTCCAGGTGTGGCTTTGTCTGTGTTTCTGCTCGGGATCTGCTCTGCTTCCCAAATCCCCTCACCTGTCACCTCCTTCTGTTCTTTCCTCTGGGATAAAACACACGTTACCTGCACCAGCTCCTTCCTCCCACTTGCCCCCCCTCAGGCCTGGCATCCCAGTGCCCGCCCCTGGAGGGCAGACGGAGACAGGGAACACAGGGATGCTGTGCCACAGCACGCACTGCCCCGGACCACCCGCAGCCCATGGCAAGCCTCAGCATCACGAAGCCCAGGACCCCACAGGGTTGGGCGGAGAAGGCAGGTCTGAGGGGACACCCGGGAAGGCTCCCCGGCGGCAGCGCCGTGGCCACGTTCAGAGTCAGTGAGCACAGCTACTGTGGGGACTTCACCAGCTAACAGACGACAGGGGCAGAGCAGGCCAGACCCACTGGCCATGGTTAACACGAACCCCCTCAGGGGCTTCTGTGTGGAACTCCTTTCCTTTCCTGCCCTTCTCTTTACTGTTTATACACAACAGGGCTCCTTCGGACATGACTTCCTCCAAGGACCCCCTGGAGCTGGAACGTTCTGGGGCTGCAGGAGGCCGTGTCAGGCCTGGGGTGATGCTGAGCGCCCAGAGGAGGAAGAAGCAAGGCTGGCTTCGGGTTGAGGGCGGTGCTCGGGGAGGAGGCAGCTCCCAGGAGGAAACACCGTGACAGCTGCCATGGTCATAAATACATTTTATTTCATTCATTTCATTAGAAATGCACAATTACAGCGCTGAGCGCATCCGTCCCCCTAAAAAAGTAGGTAAGCAACGTCTCCATCAAAATCATTAGTCGTCTCCTGTGAACATCTATCCTTGTTACACTGAACAGATCACACAGCAAAAGGTTTCTGCTACTCCGTTTTTTTTTTCGATTTTCTTTTTTGTTATAAACACCATAGCAAATTAAAAAAAGCTGTTTGAACAGAGAAAAATATCGCAGTTCTTGATTTCCGGCGTGCACTTGACGCAACCGCACTGTGCTTCCCGCTCCTTCCCTGGACGTTCGGGGAGATCAAAAGAAACAGGGTCTCTGGGCGGGGCGGCAGGGGCTACCGTTGTCTTTGTTTCCCAGGGCACACTCCCGGCAGACAGGCGCTCGGATGCACTTTAGCAGCACGCGGGCGGGCCCCTCCCATGCGAAGCCGAGGGGCGGGCGCATGTGAACGGTGTAGGTGGCAGGGGCCAGTGTGCAGGGGTCAGCACGCAGCGGCGGCGTGGCTCGGGTCTGGGAGGGTCAACAGCCTCACTGGATCTGGATGGCCCCGTGCTCCAGCTGCATCTCGGGCTGAAGGGTGGGCTGCAGGGCGTCAGCCGCCTGCAAGAAGGGAGAGGGCTTTCCATCAAGGGGCCCAGACCACGCCCGGTCACAAGACACACATGGTTTTCAGGCATGGAGTAGAACACATACTTGGGCTGGTGGCCCAGGCACTGACAGATCCAGGGACGCCGACGTCCCTCTGCAGGGCCTCCACTTTGCCCCCACCCACCCACCCACTCACCCCTCCCACAAGTGCCCCAGCACCGCCCCCTCTACCAGCACTGGGTTCCATTCCCACCCTGCTTCTCACTGGGGGCACCCTTCAAGTGGTCAGCATATTTACAGGTTTACGATAAGTCAAAGGGAAAAATACAATCTTAGAGTAAGTCACTGACCACGCGTCTCAGCCACCAAGAATGGGGCCCCCAGAGAGAGACAGTTTGGCGGTTTATCGGACTCCCTAAGCCATTGGTCAAAGGTAATGCAGGTGGGCTCCCCTGGCAGGAATTTTAGCTGGATGGCTCCCGGGGCCACACAGGGGAGGCAGAGTGCCCGTGAGGCTGGCGCTGCTCTTCCGACTGCGGCTCAAGGCTGTGCTTTCTCAGTGCAAACGTCCCATGGACACAATAGTGTTTCCCGATAGTGGGGGTGGCAGGAGTGGGGGTGTCTGCCCACCCGTCTGAGGGCTCAGCACAGGCGTCCTCCAGAGGGGCTGGGTTTGAGGGCGCTGAGGAGAGCACACCCGTGTCACCCCCGCCCCAGCAGTCTGAGCCTGACCACACCCTGAGAGACCCTGATGATTCTGCCTGTCCTATGGGCTTGGGCACCACACGGGGGTCCAAGTCTGGCTCCCCCAGACCCAGGGGAGGCCATGATGGTCTACTGACCAAGCACCATCACTGGGGGTTACAAACCCACACGCGGGCCTGCAGGACCTCGGACCCTGGGCTGGCCCTGCCCCGACCTGAAGAACAGCAAGGCCTCGGGTGCACCTGATTTGGTCTCTAAACTCATAGGTAAACATGTGCCTGAGAGTAGCTCAAGAACTGGTTTCAAGCTGGTCCCTGGGCCAGGAACCGACTTCTCACCTTCACACTTCCAGGCACTTACGAGAGACAGAATCCCAAGTGAGCGCCTAGGTCCACACGGGCGCCTCTCACGGTCACTTACCTTCCTCACGGAAGAAGGTCCGAGGTAGAAAGGCCCAAGCGTGTCCACACCTGCAGGAGCCCCGGGCCCTGTGCACTTCCCGAAGGGAGGACCCACCTGGGCCGCAGCGGTGTGGTCGGTCACTGGCGCCAGCTGGACATACTGGACCTGGATGTCGCTGCCCTGGAGCGGCGAGCCGTCCACCCCTGTGGCAGCCGGGTCCGAAGAAGCCACTGCTATCAGCTGGGCCCCCTGGAGCACCTTGAGACACAGAGAAGACACGCATCAACACAGAGGACAGGATTGAACGACTGAACAACAGTGATTCAAACGTGCAGCCGCATCCTGGCAACCTGGAAACTTCTAGACCCCCAGCCTGGAGTCACCCTGGCAGGAGCTGGGGCAGAAACAGGCATGTGATCGCCAGGCCCCAAATCCCACAGCAACCCGCCTGAGGTTGGGGGAGCCGACGAGCTGCCGAGTGGACGTGTCAGGCAGTGCAGACGTACTGCACTGGCGCTGTTCACTGGCACTCACCCTGTGCAGGGACGCTCTGTGAGCTGGTCCCCCTGGGTGCCACCCCTGTAAGTCCCCTGGCCCTGACCTCGCCCCTGCGGGTCCTGGACTCAACCACACGTGTTAGGTGCTACGTCGTCGTCCTGGTTTTGTTGTTGTTGTCCTGGTGAAAGATCCCTTAATATATGAATTTAAAATCAAGTCAAAAACTATCTTTTAATGAAACTTATGAAATCATGGCACTCTGGTCCTGGTGATGAGCTAAGCGGAAGGCATCTGTGGTACTCTAACAGAGAGCTCTTCCTCTTGGCATTGCCAATAAAGTGACTTTTCACACGATCTGCACAGCTGATTAAATCTTAAGAATTACAAAGTCAGAAACCCGGGATCTAAACATGCAACATTTATAATGAGGAAGGCAGGCCCATTACCAGTCTAGAGAATAAATAAAAATAAAAATAGTAAAATGTTCTCAACTGGGAATTCATTCCAAATAACATGCCTTTGAAACATTCCCACGCTGGTTTGGTCTTGATAAGTGACTCAGGAATGAGTTGAACCCTTACTTTGCGGGCCCTCCAGACTCTTCCAAGAAAGCCGCTCTCGGCACCATCCCCTGCCCCCAAAAAGTGCAGGGAGGTCTGTTACCCAGGTTGGGGGGACAAGGGTAGCGATGGAGACAAGCGTCTCCTTGGGAATAGCGGCTCTGACTCCCTTGAGAAGGAGGACCTGCTTCTCACGTGAGATGAGCAAGCCTGGAGCAAAGGCACCAACCAGGCCGGGCTCCGATGCTCTACCAGGAAACGCCTGGTGTCCCGGCCTCCAGGGCTGCTCCACCCACCAAGCCGCCTTCTCATCCTAGGTTTCAGTTACCCGCAATCAACGGCAGTCTAGAAATATTAAAGGGGAAATTCCAGAAATAAATGTGTCCTGAAGTTTGCTGTTTTGAGCCCCAAGAGGACACTCTGCACCATCCTGACCTTTGACCTTGTGCCCCCACTCCCCGCCTCGTGAGCACTCAGCAGTGTCTCAACTGTCGAGGGGTCACAGGCTTCCCCTACTTCACAAGGGCCCCGAAGCCCCAGAGCAGCAACGCTGGCCACATGAGATTCTTTCACTGCACCTGATTTACAGATTAGACATCACACAGGTGTGCACGCACAGGAAGAATGCAGCATGGGTTAGGTACTATCTACTGTTGCGGGCAGGCTCTAGGGGTCATGTGACACACATCCCTGCAGGTAAAGAGGGGTGACGACAGTGCCTCCCGCAGGGAGGGTGGCCCCATGAGGAGCCCAGCTGTGCCACCCGCCCCTGACTTAAGAACATGTCTTCTCAAAGCTACACAGGACTGGGACAGGAGCAGGCTGTGAGGAGTGGTCAGGAAGCTGGCTCTGCGATGCTCCCCGCCCCCCACTGGCCCTGAGGCTCTGGCAGGAGCACCCCCGGCCGGGAGCTAGGATACCACAGCTCTGCCAGGAAGCGCACCTGGCCCAGCATGGGGCCCGCACAATCCCACAAAAGACAACCCAAAGGGCCTCAGGGAGTTCTGCAGCCAGGGCCTCTCCGGAGGGAGGGGCAGGGGTGGACACCCAACCAGCAGTCACAGCACCAGGAGCAGGGCGCTTCTCCTGGGAAGATAAACAGAACAAAGTGCTTTGTAGGCCAACTGCACAGACACCGCGGGCTGGGCCGTGCAGCCTCCTGAAACTTGGTCCAGCGGGGACGGGACGTGCTGACCTGGATCCTAACGGGTGACGAGGACGCCCGCTGACGTCAAGTCTTTAGCTCAAAGCAGCAGGATCCCCGCAGCACCCAAGGCCATGAGCCCACTGGACACCAGCTGGGGGCCTCGCTCTGGCAGAGGACCAGCCTGCAGTCAGAGGTCCTGCCGGATGGCAAGGGCCCAGCACACCTGGACCGGCTCCCACGTCTCCCAGCAGCGAGCTGTGGCTCCTTCCTGCTCGCAGGCTGCAGGGTGGAGCGGGGTGGGGCTGGGCCCTCAGGAACATCTAACTGGGCAGCAGCAAACTCCCAGGACAGCAGCCAGGAGCAGCACGCCAGGCTCCCGGGACTGGACCGGGAGTGGGAGCCCCGGGGCCGCGGAGACACATCTGTGTGGACTCGGGTGCGGCTCACGCCACCTGACTGGCCTTGGTTGTAAGCTTCCTGCGTGTTTCTGGAGCATAGCCCGTTATTTTCAGACCAAAGAAAAATGGCACAGGGCATGGATGTGGAGCAGCCGACCGAGGGAACCCTGGATCTACCAGCACTGTTTTTTTGGAGTGCGCACATCTGGTTCTCCTCTATATTCTGCCAATTCTGAAACTCTGTTTAACACCCAAATGAGATAATGCAAAACTGGTGCAAAATCTAAAATAAATGCAAGAAACCCAAGGACTTTTCAGTAATATTTAGAAACAAAATTCTGAACCCAACCAAGAACCCACCCAGACACACACACACCCAACCTGAAAACACAAACCAACCAGAAAACCCTCAAGCACTCAGAAGACAGGCTTTCAGCTTAGATGTGTGGCCAGAAACTGGCCCAGACCCCACACTTGAGGCCACCTGGAGGAGCCAAGGTCACCAACTGGTGTCTGCATTTCTGCTTGAACCCAGCTGGTTAAGGGAATGCAATCTACCAGTGGACTTCTCCAAATCCGGATGTTAATTCAAAGAGCAGCTTTTCCCGTGACAGAAAGACAAGGAGGCAAGAGGAAGACGCCCCAAACTGACAACCAGCCAGGAGACCCAGCAGCACAAAATCTATTTCATACGTTCGTACAGCAAATGCCAGAAATAAATAACGATTCCTAAGCCTCTAAACCCGAGGATGAGAACACGAAGCCCCTACCTCGGATCCTACTTTGAGTTCCTGCTCAGGATGGTCAGACACCAGCACGACCTTCAAGGAACCCCAGTGGACATGGATAGAACCAAAGAGAACTGAGCAGAGAGTACTTCCTGCGTGTTCCTGGGGCCCACAGTGCAAGGCCCAGCCTGGAGGTTCCTCACAGGAGGAGTCGGGGCTCCAGACCATAGACTCAACGCTTTAGGAAGCATGCTACAGCCAGCTGGCAAGCTGGTGCTTCCATAGCTGACAGGGCAGCAGCAGAAACCAGATTTATAGCCCGGGTGACGGGAGATGCCCCAGGGACCCGGTCTCGGCACCGCAGGGCAGGCGGCAGGACAAGCAGCCTGTGCCCTCTGCTTCATGCCTGGCGGCATCGGAGCCTGAGCCTCAAACACAGTCTGGGAGCAGGAAAACAAAGCCTAGACAAACACAAGAAAGCAAAAACACAAGTCTGCAGACACGCAGTGTCCAGCCCACCATCTCAGAGGCAGCGTCCCTGGAACAAATCTCAACCACGAGTCTGAAGACCATCTGGTCAAGTAGGGGGCTGAGGAGCAAGAGGGTGGAACAACTCAGCCAGAGTCAAGTCCACGGCCGCCACCTCCCCACGGGCCCCAGGCCTCAGACTTCTAAAAGGGGCAGGTGGGGTGGGTAGGGAGTGGGCGAGATGGAGCAGGAAAACAAGACAGGTTTTAATTACACATGTAAGTGATCTACTGGGGAAGGGAGAGGGTGCCCACCGTCACCCTCACAGCTAAAATGCCCACCAAGGATGCGGACAACCAGGAAGCAGAGCTCAGGCCTCCCTCGCTCCCTGCCCCCCAACTGTGTACTTGGCTCCTACCATTTCCTTCTTTAGTTTGGAAAACTTACTGCGCAGAACCACAAAAATTACTGTTGGGTTTACTGTGATGGGACAAGAAAGAACTTCTCAAAGACGAGGCGCAGTCTTCTTACCGAGTTTAAGTCAGCAGGGAGCACTCAGCAAGTGACCCACTGAGCGATGGCCACTGGGTCCAGCTCCACCATGGCTGTGGCGCCCCAGGAGCCTGCCCCACCCTGCCAGAAGACTGCCCAACCCCCCCAGGAGTCTGCTCAACACCCCCCCAGCCGCCTGCCCCACCCTGCCAGAAGACTGCCCACCCCCTGCCCCGGAGTCTGCTCAACAACCCACGGCCGCCTGCCCCCGCCCCCCAGGAGGGGCCTGCCCCCAGAGGCCATGTCTGACATCTGATGTGACACACACGGTCAAGCAGGTCTCTGGGCCAAAGCGGCCTACACCCCATTCTGCCCCCGAGCAGCACTGTCCCACGTCCCACATCCCTCCTGAGGCAGACGGATGCTCTGGAGTCCTTCAATCCCAGAAGCCCAACGATCCACCATGCCGGCATGTGGAGACGGGTTAGATGAGGCCATGGGGCGGAGCTCAGTGGGTCACTTGCTGAGTGCTCCCTGCTGACTTAAACTCGGTAAGAAGACTGCGCCACGTTTTTGAGAAGTTCTTCTTGTCCCATCACAGTAAACCCAACAGTAATTTTTGTTGAGCCCATGAGGGCTCAACGCTCCCCAGGAAGAGGAGAGGCATGGGCCCCGCCCCCGCGAACATCGAGGAACCATGTGGGGACGTTAACCAGCAAGATGGCCCTTGCCAGCACCCTGGTGTCGGGCTCCCAGCCTTCAGCCTTCAATGGTGTGCACATCTGCACCTCCCCAACAGTACCTGGCTACAGCCGCCCACCCAGACGGGGGGACAGGAGACAAGCGTCCCAGCCCACCCCGCACCGGCACAGGGAACTGGGGGCTGCATTCCGAAGCAGGGGTGCTGCTGGAAAGAGCAGGCTCACACGAGAGTGCAGCCGACTACCAGCGACATGTATGTCTGCACTGCACATGGGGCACAGAGGCCGCCCTGCTGCTGGCGTCAGGACGACACGCACACGACCATGGTCATCATTCAGCCTGCCTGTGAGCAGACAGGCCCTGCACGCGGCTGAGACCACCAGGCCAGTGGGCTTGCAGGGGAGCAGGGCCCGCAGCTCAAGAGCTGCAGCCTGGACACAGGGCACAGGTGTCGTCGTTTGTTACCCCGAGCGCCTCTCAGCCCGGGAGAAAGTGGGGACTCAGGCTAACTCACATGCCCAGGACCACAAGCCAGAGAAAACAAGCAAACACAAGAGGCTCTGAAGGCACTGGGCGGCCCCTCGAGGCCGCTGGGCACACCACTACACCACAGCCAGTCAGGAGGGCGGGCGCATTAGGAAGAGTCGAGCAGGAGAACACAGACCAGACAGTGGGAACCTCACCACGCCAGGTGACGCTAGAGAACTCTCCCTCTAAAGGGTAATCTCTCTCCACCAGCCTCCGTGAAGAAAGGGGTTTGAGCCTTTCTCTCCACCTCTTTGGCTTCTCTCCTGGCCAAACACCTGCCAGTCTGTCCTCATCTACCTGGGGTTACCCTCTAGTTCTGGGGAGCTCAACTCAGACGCCAGTGCAGCATTGCCCCAAATGTAAGGCCCACCCAGCAGTCACGTCCTTAACGCTGACTTGTAAGGAGCCCCCGCTTTCCTTTCTGTTTCAGCCAAACTCCAACTGCTGTGCCAGTGTCCCTGGGCGGCTCCCCAGCCTCTTGGAGCCACGTCTAGATGGCCTGTGCAGCTAGGAGGTTCCTGCCACCCTCCACAGCTCAAGCATCTGTCAGAGGTGTCTGCTCCAGAGTCCATGTCCACTCCGAGCCGTATCACTCACCACAAGACGGCCACCCTCAGAGTCTGGGCAGGCCTTCACTGGTCAGCACGTGTGTGTGTGTGTGTGTGTGCATTTCCTTCACTGCTCAGCACAGGTGTGTGCATGTGTCCATGCAAGCACAGGTCACACGGGAACATTATGGGGACATGGCTGACAACACCTGTGCCAGCTCAGGGGCGGACGGGAGGCAGCACTGACGCTCGCTGTGGGGCCACTCAGTGAACCGTCTGCTCGGTTCACTTTGGGGGTCAACATGAAATGTCAGCCTGCACTCTTGACATCAGTGACTGTGTCTGTTTACACATGAAAATAATTCTATATCAGTTTTCTACCCTGAATGCCTACCATGCTCAGGTACCTGTCAGCTCAAGGGTCCTTCCACCCCTCCCTCCCTCATCTCTCACACACAATACCTGCCAGGTGTGCCAGACACTCTCCAACCCAGGGGCACGTCACACCAATTTCACTTTACTTGGGGGCAGGACGTTCATCTCAGTACCTGACTACAGGAAATGCAGGAGAAGCCATCCTGATTCCTCGGAACCTTCTGGACCAGAAGTCAACCTCTGCTGCAGAGGCTCTGCCAGATTTTGAACATGACTTCCCCAGGGCCCAGACTGGGATCCCGCCCACCAACCTCAGACTCCAGACCCATCAGAGCAGTGGCTTCAGTCTCATGCCCAGGCACCCTGATCACACTGTGCCCTGATTTCTAGAGGCGTGATTCCTTATACCCACAGTGAAGTTAACCTCAAGAGAACTCCGAGGTTCACTCACAAAGTGAGGAAAAAAGTGGGAAATGACACTGCGCTTGGAAGGCCGCTCTGCTGCAGTGACTCTGCTGCCACGTGGCTCGAGGGCACCCTCGTGTCCCGGCCCTGTGAGAACTCGGCTCTCACTCTGCAGGTCCTCAGGTGGTCCTGTTTCCCCTGGCGTGGGGCAGCCCAGTGCCAACTCCAGACCCCACGTGCCCGAGTCCACTGCATAAAGCTCAGATGCTGTGCACCGGGCAGCCACCCACCTTGAGACTGCAGCCCCCAAGTCCAGACATGCCTGAGCTAAGAGGATGGAGAACTGTCCTCCAGGGTCTGCCTCATGGGCGGTCACGGCGCCTGGAGTCTGCTGGGGGAAAAGCTGGGGCCGGGCAGACAGGAGGGACACGTCCCCATGGCACCTCCCATCTCCTGTCCCTGACTGTACAGAAGTGAACCATCTGGAGAGACAGCCAGCATGTCATGGGGCAGCCCCATCAGAGGGCTCGGCTTCCACCCACCCTCCGCCAAACCAGAAACTGACAGAGTCAGCCTGTGGAGCAGGAGGGGTATCTCGCTTTGTCCTGGAGGACAGCAGCTCCCTGACGGCGTCTGGAGCAAAATTCTTGGGGGAGGATCCTTAGCTGCTCTGTGCCGTCACCCAAACGCCAAGACGCTGGCCCAGCACCGGCGTGGGCTCCAAATTGCCCGCAGGCCTCTCTCAGAAAACAGGCAGGGACAGAAGAGCTTCAGAAGACTCCAGAGAAATCACCAAGCTTTCCTATGTGGAAAAAGCTTTATAACTTGGGCCACACTGAAAACAAATTTGGAACGACTCAAAAGTCACCATTTTTCAGCCTACTGAGCTGTGAGTTTCAGGTAAGCTCTCCTCTGTAAATTTCCAGGTAATAACTCGTCTAAAATCATCAATGGACATATGGTACGTTTTTAAATGGCTTAAAAACACAAGAGCAGCAACACGCCTTCAACCAACAGGTATCCTACAGTTAACTAATGCCACTGCACTCATTCACCAACAGGGAATCCCCGAGTGCTGAAAAGTCACACTACAGTGGGTGGGTGAAAAACAGAAATGAATAAAGTTTCGATCTAATGGAATCAAAGCTATTTAATTGAACATTTCAAACATATATTTGAAAATGATAAAATGGATCAGAAACGATTCTCCAATTTGAAGGCCTGTCTCTCCTCCCTTGAAAGTCTGGAGTCAAAGCCTTTGAGGTGAGACTTGACCAAAGGGGTTCAGGGCCATGGGCGATCATCCAACAATAGGAAGAGCCTTAGGGGTTTTACTGTAAAGCTACTTGGCCTCAACCAACAAGAGCCTCCGAAGACAATGTGATTCCAACAACCTACGATACTGGAATCACGTACACAAGTAACTGCAACATGCAACTTCCTCTTAAAAGCATTACCGTATGTTTCCAGCCTAAATCTCAGTCAACGTCCTCCTGGCCTTGTCCAACCTGAAACCATCTTGTTTGGAACAACTCCAGGGACAGGTGACAGGCCCAGACTGACATGCTGGGGGCACTAACTAGTTCCCCTCAGCCTGAAGCTGCCTTCCCTGCTGCCCACAGGCCCAGGAGACACTGAACGGTGAATCCTGGGCACTGGGTACCCTCCCACAGCCCCAAGCCTCCTTGGGGGAACAGGATTCCTGAGGAATGGAACTGGGAGCAGGAAACCAGGGCCGACGGGGCCAGCTGCCTCAAGCAGGGTGACGGCCCACAGCACCACACTCAGCAAGACAGAAGACGCAGGGCTGCTTCTGTGACCTCTCTAGGATATTTCTGGGAACCAGTCAACACCAAACTTTCTCTGCATCTGCCCTTTTATAGATTAAATTATATTTTCCACCGTTTCTGGTAGAGAAGGCTTTTCCGAGAGGGATTAATCCCAAGCTACCTAGGTTCTCCAAGAAGTGTGTCTGCATTTTGGCAGGAATGTATTTTCTTGAAGGAAACATTTTTCTTAGAAGTGAAGTGACAGTGTGTGCTGGTGGCAAGGTGTCGCAGACCACTGACAGTGGACTGGAGCCCTGGGATGGCAGAGGCTGCTCCAACGCCACAGATAAAGGACCCTGCACGCACACCATACCACCCCCCCACCCCCACACACACAGCCCTTCTTCTCATCCACTCCAAAAAAGATCTACACATAAAATGTTGGATACTTCCCATCTCTTCTAATCTTTTTCCCAGCTGGGTTTATAAGGCCTTGTTTTACGGAAAAAATTCTGAAAGCTACTGAAATTCAATTTTAAGCAAAGTATAAGGATGTACACAAAAGCCAAAGATGTCATGAGAGGCTTCAGAGTCTCAAGAAAGCCAGAGCTGTTTATCTAGATCCTGAGGAAACATCTCACAGATGCAAGAGGAACGTGGCCCCATCACCATGCGGCCTGTCTTTCTGTAAGCCACGTGAACCGTGTGTGTGTGTACATGTTTGTGTGTGTCTGGCATATTCATCACTACAGAGATGGGCTTACCAGAACATACCCATCTCCCAGGTTTCCAAGTGTCCTGATGTCATTCAGCCTGCATACACACACAAACCTTTTTCACACACATTTTAGATTACATTAACCACAACTGTAAAAAAATTAAAATCTTCTACCAAAATACGCATCTAGTTGAAACAGTATCAAACCATTTCACAGTTCCCAATATAAAGAGACTGCAGTCTTTAAAGATTTCTCATGAGGCAAAAATCTCCAAAATATAGACAAAATCAGGCCCGATTCAAATGTTCCAACAGATACGATGCTGCCTGATGACAGAGTAGAGACATCCCACTAGGTCATAATCACCTGACCCACAAATCCCTGGCTCCATACCCAGGCGCCTGCTGAATGCACAGTGCCACAGGCAGGAAACAGCCCACGGGTCTGCTCCTACCTTCCTCACACGCTCAGTCAACACTGGGGCTGACCGAAACGACAAAGTGCTCCTCCCGGGAGCACACTGTGCCTGGGCGCTGACGAGCCCTGCAAACAGAGGCGCCTCTTCCCAACAGTCTGCTCGGGTGCACGACTTTTTAGTCACGCCAATAAATGCTGGGGTCTTTGCTTTGTTTTCTTAAACTCCCCCCAAATCAAGATGAACAGAATGCAAAATGTACCCCAGAAATTGTATAACTCTAGATTTTCCTAGATCTCAATTTTTTAATGTAGAAAAGGACATCTTAAGACTAAAGCAAAGAGGAACTAAAGAGCCTCTTGATGAAGATGAGAGGAAAGTAAAAAAGCTGGCTTAAAACTCAACGTTCAAAAAACTAAGATCATGGCATCCAGTCCCATCACTTCATGGCAAACAGATGGGGAAACAATGGAAACAGTGAGAGACTTTATTTTTTTGGGCTCCAAAATCACTGCAGATGGTGAGTGCCGCCATGAAATTAAAAGACGCTTGCTCCTTGGAAGAAAAGCTGTAAGAAACCTAGACAACGATTGAAAAGCAGAGACATTACTTTGCCAACAAAGGTCTGTCTGGTCAAAGCTATGGTTTTTCCAATAGTCATGTATGGATGTGAGAGCTGGACCATAAAGAAGGCTGAGCACCAAAGAACTGATGCTTTTGAACAGTGGTGCTAGAGAAGACACTTCCGAGTCCCGTGGACAGCAAGGAGATTAAACAATCAACCCTAAAGGAAATCAATCCTGAATATTCACTAGAAGGATTGATGTTAAAGCTGAAGCTCCGACACTTTGGCCACCTGATGCAAAGAGCCAACTCATTAGAAAAGACCCTGATGCTGGCAAAGAATGAAGATAGGAGAAGAAGGGGATGACAGAAGATGAGATGGTTGGATAGCATCACCAACTCAATGGACATGAGTTTGAGCAAGCTCCCGGAGATGGTGCAGGACAGAGAAACCTGGCATGCTGCAGTCCATGGGGTTACAAAGAGTTGTACACAACTGAGCGACTGAACACCAGTTAAACAAAATCTTAACAATACACTCTAATTATAAAAAACACCCCCAACTTTACCATCGGCCAAGCTGCCCCAACAACAAAGCACACAGTTAACAGTCGTGTCAAGTTTCTCGATGGGGGTTTTATGCCACTCAGGTGGGTGGGCTGAGGTCGATGCTAGGGCTGACAGGGTAACCACCAACCCATCTGCCTGAGCAGGGGGCTCACTTTCAGGGCTTATGGTGCGTGAATCACCCAACAACCGTCTCCATGGGAATCTGCCTGGCCTCTTCTGGCGCTCAGGCAGGACCCTGCCTTTATAGGAAGGACACGGCCCTGCCCTTCAGCAGCTCACGATCAAGCTGCACGGGGCCCAGCGTGGGTGCCGAGAGATGCCACATGCCTCCCTGCCGACCACCTCACAGCTCGTCCTCCTGATTCAGAGCAGGACACGGACAGCCCACACCGCCCTCCGGAGGGGGGTCACCTCGGGGCCTGCGTGTCTGCGTCCCAGCTCTCAAAAGCTAGCCACATCCCTTGGGGGCCTGGCCACCATGCTGTGAGGCCCCAGGCCACGCAGGGAGCCTGCATGAGGACCAAGGGGTTGGGGGGACAGCCCAGCTCCAGCCCCAGGAGCAGCCCTAGACACAGCAGGCCCCTGGGCCTCTAGATGGCCTGGGGACTCTCACAGCTCTGGACAGTTCACATCAGGTGAGCTCAGTGAGGGTTTCTGTGTCTTTTCTCAGGACCAGAAGAAAATGGCAGTGATTAGAGTTTGACAGAAATAAACGGGAACAAACTCTGCCTTATATTGCAGACAGAGACTGCACAGCGGCCCAGGGCCCCGCCATCCACAAGCCCCACCCTGCCTGCAGCAACATGAGCTGGGACCCACCACAAGTGAGCACTTACCTGCCCATCCTGTCCCACATGGTGTATCTGCAGATTGCCCTGCAAAACAGATTTAAAAAAAGGCAATCAACAACAATGCTTCAAGACTCAAGACACAGAGGCAGGAATGTCCCCAGGCCGTTTGTGAGAATCAGCAGGACTGTTAACATCCATTCTACAAAAACACAATCCTCCATAGCCATAAAAACCTCAAAATACTTAAGCTACATTTACAAATACTATTTTTTCTTACAAAAACAAAGCAAACCAATTAAAAAACATTGGACCTAACCCCCAACCCTGACTCCATATGAAAATGTTATTTTCTTCTAACTTTTTACTTGGAACCAATCTTAGACTCAAAAGAAGAATTTAAAGTAGCCCAGAGAGGTCCCACACTCCCCCACGAGACCCTGGACACATCACGTGGCATTGCTGCAACCAGGAAACCTGTGGGACACAATGCAATTAACCAGACCACACATACACCAGGATCTCATCAGCTGGAAATCCATTTTCATTGGTTTAAAAAAATAGTTGCTTTAAGTCTGGTAGGCTCTGCTAAACATCTCTACGAATATCCTCATTTTGACAAAATAATTACCTAATTTTTAAATGAACAAGGTAAGGTTTTAATGTGATAAGAAGACTAACTGCATGCTGTAACTTATTACAAAGTAATCATTATACTATCAGCAACTGCTTCTAATTCAGTGCACCCAATTCCTAATGGAAGCAAAAAACACTAGGTTCTATGGACAAAGGATTCAGTTAAGGAAACTGGAGGAAAAGTGAGTAAAATCGATAATAAAAATGGAAATTCAGAAGTACTCTAGTGAAGTTTTAGCAGAAACAGTATAAAAGCAACACACATTGCTTCCTCCTTATCCCACCCTTGCAGATTTCCTTCAAGAGCCCCCATGGAGGGAGGTGGCAAGGCAGGTGAGCTGGTGGATGCCCAGCCCTCTGTGGGTGTGGCCCCTCACCCGTGCCCAGTGAAGCGAAGCCCCAGACTTCTGGGGGTGCCCCCACTTAGCCTGCAGTCTGCTCCCCTACCCCAGCCCCCACAACCTGCTGCTCTGTGTGAGATCACAGACACCCCCTTAAGAATGTTGAGCCAGCAAGCCCACAGGGACCTGGGACCCAGAGGGTCCAGGTCTCCTGGGACCTGGGACCCAGAGGTTGGGGGGGTAATAGCCCTGAAGCAGGAAGCAAGCCCATCCCTCAGCTCCACCCACACTGGGCACAAAGGTCAGGGTGTGGGTCCAGGGTCCTGGACAAGGTGCTGGGAACCACGCTGGCCAGAGTGGACGGCTCCCAGCCCCAGTCCTTCAGCCTCTCCTTTGGGAAGAAGGTGGGAGTCAAGCTGACCTTCCCAAGCCAGGCGCCCCGTGGCAGCCGCCACGCACACAGAGGGCAGGCGTGCAGCCAGAAGCCCCCGCCTCCATCCTTACTATGGGTAGCAGTAAGGAGGACGCCAGTGGGGAGAGGCCAGAGAAAGCTGCGAGGCGGCTCACAGGCCTACATGTACTCTCTCACAGGACTCCCACCCCCTCAAGGCAGGCACCAGCCCCCTGGGCAGAGGAAGCCGAGACCGGTGGGGAGGATGGTGAGGCCGCAGTCTGTGGCAACCCTCTTATGCTCCTCCCACCCCTAGGCTGGAGTGCAGGAAGGTCTGTATCTCAGGCGAGACAGCGGTCCAGAGGGCAGCTCTCCAGGAGCAAAAGCCTCCATACAGTGTCCAAAAACAAACCCTGACAGCCACCGGCGCAGCCAGGGCAGGAAGGCCCCCAGAAGCGCACATCAAGGGGCCGCTGCCGACGCCTGTGTCACCCGGGGCAGCCCAGTGGTCATGCACACTACAGGGGTCGGAGTGCAGGAGGCCTGTGGGCCCCAGGAGGGCTGGTGGACTCACCTCACTGTCCTGCGTGATCTGCACCTGCTCCCCCTGAGGCACCTGGGCGATGTGTAGGTGGCCCTGTGGGATCCGCAGAAGAGAAGACACAGGAAGCATCAGGGCAGACAGGAGACACTCGCTCCTGACTCACCCTCACAGCTCAGGACAAGACAGTGGAGGCCAGAGCCGCCAGAGTCACAAAGCACTGTGTGAGCGACTGACCCGCCTCCCAAAGGACCACTTTAAGACCATAACACTAACATTCTGCAGTCATTCTTAAAGGGGCAACGAGGCCTAGGAAAACTCTGCTGACGCTTTAAATGTCACTAAACGAGCAAATTTAAGAATGTGAAGGACACACAAAAAAGAGAAACCAAAATTTTCCAGAAAACTGAAGTTTTTGGTGTTTTTTTTTTTAAATCGTACTATCAACCGGGAGGGGGACCAGAAACTGTGGACTTTCAGGAAGCGCCCCTAGTAACCTGGGGGTGCCCGAGGCCACACAGCAGCATGACTAGAAAGGTGAGTGGCTGTTGTACCTGTATCCACACGGAGAACAGGTCAGTCAACTCTTTAAATCAATGACTATGTAAACAACTGAAGTAAACATTAATAAATATAGTTCCAAAAAATCAAAGACTCCAACTAAAATGTTTGCAGGTACAGGCAGACGAGTAATTACTGTAAATCTTAACTTTGCTCAATGAAATGAATATCCCTTATCTTATTTAAAATTCTACCTTAATCAAAATGGGCCTGAAAATAAACCACTGAAGATTTCTCTGTGGTGTTCATGTTACCATGTCTATATAAACCCTGCATCACAGTTATCTACTCTGGAATTCTTTCAGAGAGCTTCCTCACTAACGAGCTAAGAGTCACTGCCTCTGGGACTGTCAGCTAAACAAAGAACCACTGTTTGTAGCTGCTCTGTCTCCCCTGGAAGAAGACACGCCCCTCACAAGTGCCCCCTGTGCTCTCAGGAACCTCTCCCTCTCCGGATGGTGTGTGGAGTGCGGCATCTAACCAGGTGTCCAGGAGGCTGCCCTGCCATGAGCCCGCTGGCGAGGAGGCTGGGTGACGAAGCACCCCCAGGATCCCCAGAGAGTTCCTGCCCGCCCTCTTTGGCCACGGGACCCACGAAGGGTTGGGAGGGATGTCCACCTGGGCCAGCAGCACATGAGGCAGGGCCAGGTGGGCTGGGGGTGCTGGGCGCCACGCAGAGGGGCACTTGTCACCCAATCCAAAGAAGCTACACGCTAAGGCCTCCAGCTTCCTCCACTGGCCCTAAGTACAGGGTGCCCGTGCTTCTGAGCTGAGGAAATACCTAGGACACATCATGGTGCCCCAGGAAGACGGGCAGAAGTGCAGAGTTGCAGGGACCAGGGTATCTGTGAGCTGTAGAAGGCCTACCCTAACCGCTTCTGCTTTGATTTGGCACTGGACCCCTCCCCCAAGCTGTGAGCGGGTCCAGAACCGCAGGGAAAGCTGGTCATGCCCCCAACCCTCCCCTCCCCTCCCGCCCACGAGAGCAGACTGGCAAGAAGTACGTACTACTTGGACCTGCCCGTCCTCCCCGATCTGGTGGATCTGGACCTGCTGGGCGTTGGCCAGGGCGTAGTGCAGGGCCTGTGGGGGTGGCTGCTGCAACTCACTGGAGGGCGGCGGTGTGCTCATCATGGTCTCTGCAGGGAGGTACACACGGGCCTGAGAGATCAGCCCAGGCTGAGCCCACCTCTGTCTTCCCCTGCCCGCACAGGGAGGAAGGGGGACCCTCCATCCTGGACTTGGCAGCTCCTGGATGTGCAGCGTCACGAGCAGCAGCTGGTCACACGGCAGAGATCTCTGACCTGTGGACAGAGATGAAGACCCGACCACCCCTGAACAGGGACGGTTCCCAGCCACCCACTGGGTATAAGTGAAGCTCCTCAGATGAAGCAACAAAAGTGTAAAACAGGAACAAAGTAGACACTAAACTCTGTTTCAGACCAGCCCAAAGTAGGATTGGTCCATGGATTTTTTGGGGGAAAAGCCCTACCAGCTCAATTAAAGGTAAACTTTTCAATAAAAGTTTTACTGTTGTTTAGTTGCTCAGTTGTATCCAACTCTGTGCAATGCCATGTACTATAGCCTGCCACGCTCCTCTGTCCATGAGATTCTCCAGGCAAGAATATTCAAGTGGGCTGCCATTTCCTCCTCCAGGGGATCTTCCTGGCCCAGGGATCGAACCCAGGTCTCCTGTATTACAGGCAGATTCTTTACTGCTGAGCCACCAGGGAAGCCCAATAATAGTGTACTTTCCATGTTTAACCCAAAATGAGATACGTTTGTTCTCCTGTGTATCACTTTTAATTGCAATGTTGTCTCAACCAGGAGAATTTTCTTATACACTTACAACATTAGGACTCAGAAAAAATTTTAATTGTCAATGTACATACATGCTGCTGCTAAGTCGCTTCAGTCGTGTCCGACTCTGTGCGACCTCAAAGACGGCAGCCCACCAGGCTCCCCTGTCCCTGGGATTCTCCAGGCAAGAACACTGGAATGGGTTGCCATTTCCTCCTCCAATACATGAAAGTGAAAAGTGAAAGTGAACTCGCTCGGTCGTGTCTGACTCCTAGCGACCCCATGAACTGCAGCCCACCAGGCCCCTCCATCCATGGGATTTTCCAGGCAAGAGTACTGGAGTGGGTTGCCATTGCCTTCTCCAGTGTACATACATATTTTTGTTGTAAAGAATGGATTAGGACTTCCCTGATAGCTCAGTTGGTAAAGAATCTGCCTACAATGCGGGAGACCCTGGTTCGATCCCTGGGTTGGGAAGATCCCCTGGAGAAGGGAAAGGCTACCCACTCGAGTATTCTGGCCTGGAGAATTCCATGGACTGGATATTCCATGGGGCCGCAAAGAGTTGGACATGACTGAGCGACTTTCACTTTCTAAGAATGGATTACTCAAAAAACTTCTAAAGATAAAGACATATTAGAGTGAAATTCCTTGAGAAGTGGAATACAGGCATGAATGGAAGGACACAAAAGATATAAAACATCTGATTCTCGAAGAACAGACTTTTCATGCACTTTTGATAGCTGAATGGTGCCTATCAACCTGTTATGGTATAGACTCCACTGACTACCCTTTTAAAAACTTACAATATAACAGCATTAAAACGTTAACACGTGCAACACATCAGAAACCTCAGTTACTGAACTAACCACGCAATCAATAGCTCCCCACAAGCATGCAACTTCGTGAGAACCAATTTAAACCCATGTTTTATAATCTATATTGATATCAAAATCCAGCGCAAAAACGGGCCTCGGTTACTTGCTTACAATCCAAGAGCTACGGCAAGTGACGGGAGACAAGGTTTCCTGCTGAGGAAAGACCTCCCCGCCTGCTCCCAGCAGAGAGACACAGAAAGGGCAGCCTCTCACAGACCTTGCCCCCACTGGCTGGCGCTCCTCCACGTCCAGAGAGACACAAGGTCAGGAGCTGGTTCCTTGCAACCCTCACGTTCTGAGCCCTACACGGATGCTCCCCAACGAGAGCTGCAGGGAAAGCACTGGGGGTGTTTACACAATAAAGGGCAGCCCCTTAAACTCAAGCACATATAAAAATTCACACAGTGTGGCCAGACAGGAGTGTGAAATACAGATGTTTTAATAAATTGATACTTTAAAAGTCCCTTGAAACTAGTGATATGGTTTGTGCTCAAACTGGCAGTACTAATCCAGCTTTAAATACAGCAGCCTTGGCTCAGATGCTCACCGACAGCATTTACTTGTCAGTTCCTCTTCTGTGTGCTGATAATTCAGAAGTAAACAAGGCAACCCCAGCTGGAATTACCACAAAGCCCAAATTTACGGAATCCTGGTTGACTGACATGTTCCTGGATTATGTCTGTCACCAGAAGAGCCTTAGGTACCAGATTCGCTGTGTCAGGCCTCGAGTACACAGGAAGATCAGAACAAAATCCCAGAGGCCCTTCAACCAACCACCCTGTGCGTATCAAGTTTGAGAGAAACATCAAGTCAACAGGAAGTTACAGAAACTGACAGAAGCACGTGCTGTTCCGTGTTTCTCTCGAAACTCTAAGGGCTCCAGTGCCTGAGGAGAGGGCCCTCTATGGCTCCCAGGAGGCCAATCTCCTGAGAGCAGCCCGAGCCCACCCCAGAGGTGCAGCATGCAGAGCTGGGTGGACGGAGGCAGCAGCGCGCCCTGTAGCACCAAGAAGTCCGCCTCCAAGACCCAGAGGACAGCTGACCCAGCAGGATGACAGGGGGGTCCCCTGCCCCTGAGAAAGCTCTGGTCACTCTGGCCATGGAAGTGCTACTGGACTCTGCAGACCTTCCCAGGGCCGGCCAGAGTCCATCCCAAAGGACATGTCCTGAGAACCGGAGCCTGCCCAGCATCGGCACTGAAGAGCCTGTTCGCCACCCACAAAAGGACACAAGGCCAACGGCCGCACCGAGCTGCTCAAACTCACAGCCTCTCAGGAGGAACACTGCTGTATTTATAAACAGAGAACAAATAAACCGAAGACACAAAAGTGCCATTAAACCAAATTACTGTCATTCAGCTGAAAGAAACACTAGTAACTGGAAGGAAAATGTTTAAATAAGTGAGCGAGAGTAAAGAGAAGCGTGTCATCATCAACCCCTGCTAGAAACCAAGCCTGAGGGGCAAAGGGCGCTTTAGCAGCCAGCCCAGCCTCCCCCACCCCGGCTCGGACCCGGTCCAGGCTGGCTCAGGGCCTCACACAGGTGCTAGCTGGAAACACGGAGCTCCAAGACCGCTGCCCAGATGGGGGATCCGAACACCATCCCGAGGGGCGGCCAGAGAGCCAGCCACAGGCTAACCCACCGGAGGTCCTGGCCGAGACCCTCGTGATACTGCCAAGCCCAGGACGCTCTGCTCCTTGGCACCCGCACGGGAGCCTCTCCCAGGGCACGAGCGGGCATAGAGCACGCTGCCTCTGATGGCCCCAGATCACCCACCCAGCTGCCCACAAACCTGAGGCTCCATACGAGGACGAGGACGGCGTCCTCCTGGAGAAGCTCTTGACGGCCAGGCTCTGGCCTCGCTGTTTTCGCCTCCAAGCTGTCCGACACTTGGAGTCAATACTCTGTTTGATTCGATACCAGTCGGATTCCGTGATTCCAAACTTATAGAAGAGGTGACCTGCAAAACACATCCGACGGGAGGAAGGTGAGGCGCGGCCTCCTGCCCAGCTGTGGTCAGGGCACGGCGGGAACAGAAAGCCTGACAGGCAAGAGCCACCTTGGGCGTGCCTGTCATGGGTGACGACGGCTTTCCGTTCATTTAACTTGAACTTTTTTGCCCTGATCCACTCACACCAGAGGGAGACAAGCTGCGAGCTGGGGGTGAGGGCTCCCACAGGCGTCCTGGATGCTCGTGTTCCAACTGTCTACCCAGATCTCGTACACAGCCTTCTGGGTCCCGAGGCCAAGACGAAGTCAAGGGTCCTGAGAGCTTTACCGAAACTGAAGCTTGTCACCCCTTTCACGCTGCCCAGCCGCCTCCTTCCCTCCTCTCACGTCTCAGCTCCAACGCGATCTAAATGATCCTCCCCTCAATCAGCCCACTTGACCCCAGAACCCTCCCAACTGCCACCCCCTAGATACTGATGATATTTACTCTGTTTCCTCCACAAACACATGCTCACCCATGCCTGCCAAGAACCCAGAACGTCCAAGCGAGGACAGACACATCAATGTTTGTTGACTAAATGCTGATTACAATTCATCTGAAGACATTCTTCCACAGCTATTTGAGTCTGAGGCTTATGGAAGTTCCCTTGCCTCCCCGTCTGCCTCCTCAGTCAGAACAGAAGTCCCTAAAGGTAGAGACCAGCCTCCTCCCTGGAGCCCTCGCACACCCAGCCTAGTGGGCATCACGTCCACTGACTGCTGGCCAGAGAGGCAGGGACACCAGGCTGCAGCCCACCAGCACCCTCGCTGGTGGCCCCTACATTACAGCAAGCTCTCAGTGTGCAACACGGGTATCTGAGACCCCCCTCCCACAGGAGATCCTGCCCTGCCAGCCCACCCATCTCTCAGTGGACCACCTCATCTCTTCCCTGTGCTCAACTGACAGAAAGAAACTGTCAGGAACGTGCAAACCACAAGAAATGCTTTTCACCAGGGTGACCTCCTGTCTAGCTGGTCACAAAGCTCCACTGAATAGAGAGAAAATAAGTGGATGAAATCCAAAAATTTAATAAGAAGATTAAGCTGAAAAACTTCCTGTTTTGACTGCTAAGAGCACCAAGTCTGGAGTATCTGCTGAGAGAGAAACTGATGCCCCAAATCTGAGATCTGCTCCATGGGGACCACACACCCTAGAAGAATCAAAACAAAGGGAGTGTCTGTTTTCTTAAGTAAACTATATTTTCTTTTGTCAAAACACCTTTTGACTTTTTGTGAACACAAGCTAAGACATTTTTAACTCTAAACAGAATGACAACCAAAATGTCTGTAATCCTGATAAGGAGTAACTGGGTTAAGGAGGGCTGGGTTTAGGGGATCGGCAGGGCCGCGGCACCTCCGTGCTGGTTTCCAGGTCATCTCTAACCAGAGTCGTCCCTCACTATTTACTGAAGGATGGCTCCATGCAAGGGATGGCTCTAAGTGCAGGGCAAGCTCACAAAGTCCCAGCCAGTTATTCACTTGAGCGACAAGAGAACCCAAGTACCAGCCACAGTTACAATAGAACTCAAACACTGACTGAATCCAACTATTGGAACTACAATCGTATAATCACTGGGGACTGACCACTAAATGCAGTCGTACAGTCACAGGAAGAGCCAGCTACCAACTACAGTTGCAGAGGAGCCCAAACACAGGCAAAGAGCTGATGACCACACACATGTCCACCACCTTGTCAGGGGCCTGCTCCAATACAGACGAATTCCTGCAGACCACCCTCCAGCCCCTCCTGCCTTCTGCGCAAGGAAAACACCTTCCAAATGCCTCGAGGGATCAACAAGATTATGCAAACTTTCAGAACTTGTTACTAACAGAAAAGAATATATACAAGACACATGAAGGTGTACAAATATAAGAAACAAACAAAAACGTTAATACCTAAATTTGACTTTGTAAAAACCAACCTGCCAGTTCAAAACCTGGCTTATGTCCTTTAAAGAAAAAATACACATTCCATAGTTCTGCACTAAGCATTTTTAGAAGCTTCTAAGACATCTTATTACATAGTTCTTTCCAACAGTGACTCAAGACTCCAGCTCTATGGCAGATGCCCCCATGATGGCTGCCAAGAAAAACTAAGGAAGGAACCAGCAGCACCGATGCCCCCTCACCAAGGGGCTTGGCTCTGCCCCGGGAACCATACGGGGCGGGGCGGGGGTGGGCACCGAAGGCTGGCGCCACAGCTGGGCTTCCTCTCACTTTGCCAAAGGCGTCCCTCATCTTTTCTGACAGCTCTGAGCAACCTCAGCTGAGTGAAAGGAGGAGGGAAGCTCCCATAATGAGTGATAAAAAGATTACTTTGAATTAACTGCTTTTCACACTTGTTGAAGCATTTTATCTCAAGTCATTTGATGCTCCTAAGAAAACCTCATGAAATAAGAACGCCACTATCCTCACTTCAGCTCCAAAGCTGAGTTATCAGCGAGGAGTGAGAACCAGCCTGAAAATTCAAGCCTTCGGCGCCCACCCATGTAGAGAAGAAATGGCCACAGACAGCCCAGCAGCCCCTCCCCACCCCAGCACCTCAGGACTCTCCGTCTCAGTGCTTGGTCTCAGCAGCAGACAAGCCAGCCAGCCCCTCAGCGGCTGGTGGGGGCGCGGGGGACTGCAGCAGGCAAGCCCCACCCTGCCACGGGCGCCCTGCCCCTTGGAGTGTGAGGAGAGCCCACTCCAGGGTGCCCTGAGAGTCAGGGCCCCACCTGCCTCTGGTTCTCACAGGCTCCCTCCCCCCACCAGCCCACACTGACCACGACTTCCTCCTAGCCCCCAGAGAGGCGTGCTGGGCTGGGCCTGGAGGAGCCTGATCACCCGGGGTTCCAAAGAACCCAGGCCCTGAGCACTGTACTGAAATGCGCCCCAAAGTTCACATCCACGCCCAGGACCCAGAACGTGGTGATGCTCCTGGACACAAGGTCGCTGCAGACATGAGGAATTAACCACAGAAGCGGTCACACTGGAGTTCAGTGGGCTCTGAATGCAGCAGGACAGGGCTGCCAGGAGGAGAGGAGAGAGACACAGACACACAGGATCACACGGCCATGTGATGACAGACCCTGACTCGTGCTGCTACAAACCACGATGGCCACGGGCCACAGGCTGTGAGCCTCCACCACAGACAAGACAGACTCACCCCCAGCCCTCCCAGGGAGACGGGCTCTGCTAGAACCATGGTCTCAACCTCATGGCCCCAGACACGGCCAGCCTGTCACACACCAGAGAGGCCAGTGTCAGTGGGGCTCTGGGTCCCTGTGGACCATCATCAACACCATCTCTGCCCCAGGCTGCCTCGGGAAAACCTGACAACAGTCCTCATGCACACGTGATTCCCATCTGTGCTGCTAAATCACATCTCCCGGCACGGGGGTCTCTCCATGTTGTCCCCCTCACAGCCGTCTTCAAAGACCTCTCGCTCAGGGCCCCGGGGGGCATGCCAGCCTCATCTCTAGTCTCATGAGATCAGCCAGAAGGCTCCCGCAGCCTGAGCAGATGCCTATGTGACTCACCAGTAAAGCCCTGAGAACTAGGCTACAGCTCTATCAATTCAATGGGGAAAAGGCAACTGCTCTGTCTTTAGATCCTAAGCCTCACAACAACGTGGCCAATTTCTTTACGTTTACAATAAAGAGCTCCTTTTTGCACAGAGCATGTGAACTGTATGGCTGGTCATCCCAGCTTCTGGGGGCCCGTTAACCCTGGGGAAGCCTGAAGAAGCTGGCATCCTGCATGTTTCTCGCTCAGTAACTTTGCTCCCTCGCTCAAAGAAGTGCTTGTGATTCAAATGCTAATTTTTCTCCCCACCCCTGGAAAAAACCGAGCAAGGAAAATACTTCTGATAATCAGAAAAAAAGAAAAAATGTAAAACCCAGTCTTGTCCACAGTGAGGTGGATGTGGCTGGCGGTGGTGACAGTGGGTTCCTGACCCAGGAGGTGGCTGGCGTGCCCGAAGTCAGAAGAAGTCTGAAAAAGAAACTGCAGGGACTTCCCTGGTGGGCCAGTGGTTAAGACTCCACGCTTCCACTGCAAGGGGCATGGGTTCGCTTCCTGATCGAGGAACTAAAACCCCACATGCCAAGAAGTGTGGCCATAAAATTAAAAAAAGAAAGCTAAGTGTAAGCTAAGTGTACGTGTACGGGGCACCCGCTCCTGACCAGCTCTGACCCAGAGCCGCCCACCCCACCTCTGGGGGTCCCCCGGTGCCCGCCCCCAGCGGGACCAGGGGTGGCACTTACACCGGATGCCGTAGATGGTCAGGGGGTCGAGCTGCTTCTTGCCGTGCTTGCCCTGGCCTGAGAGGTTGGAGACGGCCTGCACCTCGCGGTGGAAGAGGTAGTCCAGCAGCGTGAGCGCCATCTTCTCGGCCGTGCGGCAGTTGGTGCTGATGTGCAGCATGTCGGAGGGGATGATGGCGCAGCGCACCCGCATCTCGGGGTTATTCTCGTCCCCCAGCCACGTGCCGTTGGGGTAGTCCTCTGGAAGACAGAGGGGTCCGGGTGAGCCCCGCGGCCCACAGTGCCCACGCCCCCAGCTTCCTTGAGGGGAGCCTGGGGAGCGAGCGTCTGGAGCTCAGCTCACTCAGGAGGACCTGCCCTCTCGACCTCAGTGAGGCAGCCAGGGACGCTCTCGCGACGGGCAAGAAACCGAAGGAGGAAATGGGGCGGCAGGGCATCAGGGCGGCTGGCACCCACTCCTCCCGGCAGGAGGCAGGAGCCCACCTGTCTGCAAGCCCAGCAGCACCCCGCCAGCTCCGTCAGCAATGAGGGGCGACGCTACACCCTGACAGGGGCCAGTGTCCCCGACACGCCTCCCCCCGTCTGTCACAGCCTCCCGGGAGTTGCAGGATTGACTAAGTGTGTGAAAGGGCTTAACGCTGTCAAACAAACATCAGCTTTAAAAATCCTCATCTTTCAGCCGAAGGAAACTCCACTTAGGAACGCAAATCAAGAGAATGCTTGACGCTGCTCGCACAGTGGCCGTTCCAAGCACTCCTTCTGATCCTCATGTGGAAGCAAGTTGAGCCGCAAGGCGGCCCCTCAAAGTGCCTGCACTTGGGGGCACGGTGACAGGAGGGGGAGTTAAACCTCACAGGGGGACCCAGCTTCCTGCAAAGGATCGCCAGGCCAGGGGCCTTAAAGTCATGTTCCAGCCAGGCTTGTCACTGTTTCAAGATTTCTCATGAAATTTATTTTGAAATGTCCTGATATTTACATTCTGGCCTCTATGCAGAAAAAAAGGCCCCACAAAGGGCAGCCAACCCGCCCAGCTTTGCCACAGGCCTGGAAAAGAGCACAGGCCAAGAGGCCGGCTGTCTGGAACTTGCACGCTCTGCTTTGCTCTGCGAGGGCGGCCTCTCCAGGCCAGGCTCCTGAATCACGCAATTTCCTCGAACACCAGGCAAGGCTCAGCAGCCCCATCATGACAACCATGTCACCCCTGGGCTGGCCAGCCACTAGAGGGGTGAGGGAGGCTGGCTCCTGACATTGGCTAAGGACAGAAAACAGATCACAAGTCTGACTTTTGGAACTCAGAGTAAGAGATGAGTAAGAAGAACCACTTCTCAGGAACAGGCTGGTTTGGAGGCAAAGAGGGGGAGCCAGGAGCAGCTTTCTGCCATCAGCCACCTGTGGCATTTACCTAACCACAGAAAAAGCAAGTGGACACATGATCCAAATGTGATGCGAAGGGACTTCTAGAGGCACTGGCTCAGGCACTGCTGGAATGCCCCAAAGGCACCAGCTCCCAGTGAGTTTATTAACTTACCTACAGAGAGTGGCAACTCTATGCCCGGCACTGGGTCTAATGCTCAAGATCTAAACCCTCAGTGAACCTAGAATGACAGGCTTAACGACACCAGAGTGGAAGGACTTCCCTCCACCTGCAGCCATCCGGCCACGAAGCAAGTAGGGGCAGGACGGGCGAGGGAAGCGGGGAGAGAATTGGAGGGGTCACTGCAGGAAGGCGCCCTGCAGGCTGGTGCAAGGACATCGGGCTGCAGGCTTCAACCCCAACCTCCACACCGCCAAAGACCCTGCAGTTTTTCTCAGGAACAAGTATTATGAATTCTGTGCAGCCAGCTCCTATGTTTAGACAATATTTTTAAAGCAAACACTGGACAAGAGTTCAGTGTCATTTTCCAAACCGTGAGTCAACATCATGTCAAAGTGATGCCACACCTGTGTGTAGAGGAGGCGGGACACCAGGTGGGTCAGAACGGGGCGCTGGCAGGGGTGTTCTGACTCGGCTTCTCCATCACAGACTCCAACTGACACCAGCTTCCCTGGGGGCTGCCTGTACACATACCCCTACTTGGCTGCCCAGAGCCTGTGTGCGCGCCGTGTTCGTCCCTGCTGGACCCGCAGACCAGAGGCTGGGGAAGGGAGGGAACCGGTGCCGAAAGCCCTCAGCGAGAGGTCCTCTGGTGCCCCGGGCCGGTGCTAGGAGCGCCCACCTGTCCAAGCCCTGGACCTGGCCCTGCTGCCATTCTTCCAGACGCCACCCACCAGGAGCCACCAGGCTCCAGTGATGACGGAGGAAACAGGCCGGGGCCACACCACGCTATCCTCCACACACAGAGACACAGGACACAGAGGGCAAGAGGCAGACACTGTCCAGCTGATCTGAGAAGGAGAAACGAGGAAGTGATCTCATCTATGAAACTGAATTCTCAGGAAGGCAAAACACCATGTCCAGTGGATGAACAAGTTTCCAAACCAAAACTAATCCTGGTTTTCTATGTAAACAGTAAGCACCCATCATGCTGCCTGATGGAAACTACCCAGGCTTCACAGATGAGCTCTGGGAACCCTGTGGCAGACTCGAGCATGGGAGAACACGGCAAGGAAGTGACCAAACAGCCACCGTGAGCACAGGCGCGAGGCCGCGAGGACAAATCCTGGACCCACGAGGGCTGTTTCCTTACCCAGCTCCCTGCTGACACGTGGCCCCAGCCCCGGAGGTGGCACATGGGCCGCAGGGCAGTTACCAGCACACTCTGGAGGATGAAAGACGTCACTTCAAGCTCCTACACGAATAGAGGACACAGCACCCTCCACGTTCCCTGGCCCAGATGCTCTGTCCTCACCCGGGGCACCGGTCACAACTGTCGACACAGCCCTGTCTCACCTCTGGCCCGACACGGGGGCCAGAGCCTAGCCTGACAGTGACAATGAACCGTGCCTTTTAAATGTAAAATAAGATGGAGCACCTGCCCACATAAATATTTGAGAAATCTGCCTTTTGACAATTCAAAAAGAATATATTTATTTTGCTAAAATAGCTTGGTCCAGTTTTGGCAGCTGAAACAATAGATTCTAGTAGCTCTATTTAAAAACTACCAGTTGGATTTTAAGAAAAATAAACTTGCTTTCTACTCCAATCATTTAAATCTTTAATTAAATTAACTGACACTTCTGAAAAACCTATTTGAAGAAAACCCTTCAGCCAGTAACTTGAACTTTCTAACCACTCAAATAGCTCAGAATACAAATATGTGTTTCGAGGCTCTATTTTAGTTCCAGGAAAATGAAATGAGGAGAAAGCAATGAATTAAAGAGGATGACTGCATTCTCAAGGGTGTCGAGCCGAAGCAGAGAAAGCAGCCAGCTGTGTCCCCACCTCCCCACCCGCTGACGTGCACACATACATGTGTATATACACGCATACACATGTGTACATCATGTGAATACAAAGGCCCACCTCCTGAGCTGGTGGCACACACCCCGACACGTCAGCCAACACCAGGGAGACGTGACTCCAAGCTGCCCGGCTGTCCCTGGACCGAGGAGTGTGCACCCCTGCATCCCTCTTCTTCAAGTGCAAAGCTGATCATGTAGGGTGGACAGGATGGTCTCTAACCTGTGCCTCCTGCAAGCCAGGACTTCACATGCATTACTGCAACTCAGGGACTCTGAGAAAATGCCCCACGAGGCGTCACCCCGCCTCCAAAGCAAAGGGCAACCCCCGAATCCATGGACTGTGACCTGCACACCCTGCCCATGCCTCATGCAGGCTGGGAGGCCACCAACCACTCCAGATGCCATCTCCCAGCCAAACCCAGCCCATCACCCGAACTCTCTCCAAATATGCCAGGGGCTCACCCATGGGGTCCCAGAAGCCTCTAAGTCCTGTCCAAGTGGCTGTGATGGACGGAAAGGTCCCCCAGATACCCTGGGCTCCAGTCCCCCTCAACCCTCACTGATGACTGGCTCAAATCTCTGCAGCCACAAAAGGGGACTGGGGACACATTTCAGTCTCCAGTTAAAGGATGGTGAACAAGCTGAGAGAGGGCAACCTTCCCCATTCACTACAGGCTTTGGGGTGCATGGGTGACCATGCAGGAGCTGAGGAAGGTCACGGGAGGTCAGGTCCTCAAGGCAGGCCTCTAGCCTCTCCAGGCCAGCCTCAGAGGACACCCTGTGTCATGAGTGGGTGCTGGGCTGCACTTCCACCAGGCTTTCAGACAGGCTGCCCCAGCTGCTCGTGAATTTCTCTGCGTGTGACATGTAGGCTGTGGGGGTACCGAGGGGCCTGGGAAGGGGCTCAGAGAGGTTTCCAGAATCTGCTTCATGGGCTGCCTCCCAGCACAACCACATACTACCCTTCGTATCCTATGCCAACCCGAGTCCTTCTGAGTGAAGGTATTACACCTTTCTTCAAGGCTCCCGAACCACCTGCTCCTTCCAGGCTCCACTTCCCTGCCACAACCCTGCCCCAGCATACCCCAGGAAGGTGCATAAAATCATTTCACTGACTTGGGGCTTTGCGACATGCACAGGCTGATTTCTGACAATAATTCAGTTTTCATTAAGGTACTTCTCTACTGAAAGCAAGTTCCAAATATCTTATATGCAGGATCAGTCCAGCTCTGTAAGAATTATCAAATGCATAAACAGAAAGAATTAAAACTCGTCATTAAGAATCTAATGAAATCCCTTCATTAATGAAGAGATCCCATTTTCAGTCCATGCTGGCTAGTCTGTTTCCTCAACTCAGCTCACCAGCTTAGTCGCTGAACTAAGAGACCAAAACCTGTACACATACTGTCAGTACTTAACCAAAGACAGGAGTGAACTACGACCTCTCTCTGCCAGGGGCGGGGTGGAGGGCAGGAGCTAAGGAGTAAGCCTACGGCTCACCGCCCCTCTCCCAGCTAGCACTTCCCTCTGATTCAAATGGAGCCGGTGCTGTGGCAGCCCAAAGTGCCAAATTAAGACACAGTAAACCCCTGACACCTCCAGATCTATCAGGGAACAGCACGGCATGCCAACCCACGCAGACCATGTGGGATTTCTAAGAAATAACCATTCTGAAAATCCGTGGTTCTCTGCAGTGAGGCACAGAAGTACTCTGGTAAGAAGATCAGAGCATGTGTCCAGTGCAGCCCTGGGCTCTTATCAGAAGGAAGAGGACTCTGGCCCCTCAGTGCCTACGAGCTAATGCCACTTCTCCGATAGGCACTCCCCAGGCCTGGCGGGTCAGTCCAGGGAGGGTGTGTCAGGGAAACAGCTAATCCCCCGCTCAGAGCATCCGAATCGCTCGGGATGTTGACCAGACAGCCTGTGGCAGCTCCACAGGACTCGTCCTCACGTTAGCTCCTCTCCCTGCGTCCTCGTGCACAGCAGCCACTTAGGTGCATGCGCCATCTCTGCTCCATCTTCACAAACCCCAGGCTAACTGAGGACACTCAACCCAACACTCAGGACGCTGGAACTGCGGGGGGACCTTCCGGAGAACAGGGGTAACCTCCTACTCAGACCCCTAGAAAACCTGTACTTTTTCCCTATAGATGTTAATACTAAGAAGCTCAAACTGTGATTCCTTTATGTACATTCACATCTGACTCAGTCTGTAGCTTCCCCCACTGAAATATATTTCACATTAATCATACCACATTAATAATAGACAACATCTGTTTTTATGATAATCCCAGACTCCCCCAACTGACCCCATGTCATGTTTGGAGCTGATGCCATTAAACCAAACAAATTAGGTCTAAAGTAAGTAGCCAGATCTAGGGAGGTTATTTACCCAAAACCCACATGGATGAAGAATAAGAACTTTCTCTGTAACTGTTGCCAAGTGTAATTTTCATTCGCTTTCCACCAGGATGAAGTCAGGAGCACCTCTCTTCCTCACACCTAATGAGCCAGAGACTAGTGCCCCTGACCCAGCGACTCCACTCCCAGGTATCAGCCCCAGAAAAATGAAAACACACACAGAACCCTGCACACAGACGTGCAAAACAGCACTGCTCACGACACTCAGAAAGTGGGCACAGCCCCGGTGTCCATCGATGAGTG
Source organism: Bos mutus (assembly GCF_027580195.1). NCBI lineage: Eukaryota > Metazoa > Chordata > Mammalia > Artiodactyla > Bovidae > Bos > Bos mutus. The sequence continues at coordinate 49,222,099 of NC_091634.1, forward strand.
ATGGACAAACAGCACGTGTCTCCATGATGGGCCGTCACCCGGCCAGAAAGAAGAATGAAGCATTCGTGCAGGCCACAGGAGGGCGCTACTGCTTCCCTCAGGTGAAACCTGCACGACCAGCAACCTGCACGACCAGCAGGAAGCCGGTCAGAGGCCGAGGGATGGGGGACCGGGCAAGGGGTCCTGCCCTGGGGTCTCTCTGGGGAAAACACCCTGGACTCAGACAGTGGTGCTGTGCATGCTGTGAACAGACTAAAGCCTGCCAGCACGTCTGCTTTAAGATGGTCGGTTTCATGGAATGGAAAGCTTTTCCCTGTGCCCACTCTGACATCTCAATCCTGCAACTTGTGTTAGAGTTGAAAAGAACTTTGTTTTCAACATTTTAATGTGGTAACAAGTCTTTCAAAAGAGACAATCTTTGTCCGTAGAAAAATCTACACTTTTAGGAAAAAATCAACAACTTGGACAGAGGAGCAGAAACACCCCACCAGCCCTCCCTAGTTAACAAACTACAAGCTTGAGAACTTGGTGACACGATGCTACGTCTGCCGAGTAATCACATCTTTCTTTCCAGGCGCTGTCGTAAGGCCTGTTTGGGAAACGTTAACTCAACCTTCGAGAGCAGGACAGAGCTGCCAGGAGGCAGGAACTCTCTGGAGCACAAGCCAGGCCACCTCCCAGACCCAGGGCCAGGTTGAGAGTGGACCCCAGACCCCACAGGAGAGAGGACGGTCCCCCTACATCACATTGGGCAGGGGCGGCACAGCCCCCAGCACGGCCTCAACCTGGACACGCAGTCCCTCTGAATGGAACCCTGACCCTCATCAGAGACAAAGGACAGAGCTGTGGTCAGACAAGTGAGCCGATCGCCAGCTATCAAGTCACAACTGCCCATCACCAGAACCAGATTCAGCTAGTGAAACTGACTGAAAACGATTTTGTAAATCAGTATTAACATGGAGAGATTCCTACCATGCAGTGGGGAGAAGCAAGTTACAGGATGGTAAATAGAGTATGTGATTTATAGAGCTCTCTGGACCAGAAATGTTTCCAGTTATTCTCACTTCGTCATTTTTATATTTTATCATCTTTCAAAAGCAATAAATATATATTACTTTTCTAAACAATGGGGGAAAAAACCTGAGCCCTGTGGGGATTTCACTCTCCATCTGGTCAGAAATTCACACATCACTGCCAGTCATCCCCCTCCGTGGTCACGAGTGAACAGTCCGTGTGTCGCAGGCCCTGCGGCTCCAGCCCGTTCAAGGGCCCTGCGGCTCCAGCTGTTCAAGGGCCACTGCACACCCGTTACCTCACGTGTGGAGAGGACGCACCTTCCGAGTTCAGGGTGATGAGGGTGACGTTATTGCCGATGTTCTGGCTTCCTGACTGCCCACAGTTGGAGACGGAGTCGCTGGCCTCGGACCCGCTCTCTCCATCCTCGTTGTGGCTGTCCTCCTGACCTGGCACCTTCACCACGATGGTGTTTTGCCGACGCCCGGGCACCGCGCTGCGCGGAAACAGAGACACCAGCAGCGTGGTGAGAGAAGCACGGCAGCACGTGGAGACAGTTCCGCACGCACGCTCCCCCGCACGCCTCGGAGAGACGTACCCCGGCACGCGCACCGAGCCACCAGCCTTCCCGCAGCTCTTTCTGCTCACGTTAACAGCAGGAAGCAGTCTGCGGCTCCAAGAAACTGCACGAAACTCGAAACGTTTTAAGGAAGTGAAATCACAACAGGCTGTGACTCGAGGCCGAGCACACGGCCTCCCGTCACAGAGGGCACCCTGCACAGCACTGCCGTCCGGGTCACAGCGACTTCTTGGAAAGCGTCTACAGACTCAGATGACAGCCTCAAACTGCTCCGTCCCGGGACATTCTGAACAAGACGTCCCGGGAGGATGCAGCTCTCGCTCCCAACGGTCTCCCGCTGACAGAAGCTGCTCGAGTGGGCTAACAAAGCCAGTCAAGAGCCTCCTGGGGGACCCTCTCACCACCACAAGGGACCCTGATACGGAACAGTGAGACACCACCAGGAAACCAGACCACCACAGCTCCAAAACGTGCTCAAAATAAAAAAAAAATTTATCTGGAGACACGTGACCCTTCGACTTCCTTTAAGAGACTGCTGCACCCAGAGAGGGGAAGCAGTGGGATGTCCCTGCTCGAGGGGGCTCCATCCCGGGGAAGGGGGTCCATCCCAGGGCTGGACCTCACTAAATGCTCCCAACCTGCCATGACCGCCACCCTCGCCAGGCCCGTCTCATGGGCTGCCTGCTCCGTGGCCTTGGCCCCGTGTCTGCACCCACCTCCCTTGGCCAGGCTCCTGGGGGCCTGGGCCACAAGGAAGAAGCAGGACTGCTGCAGGAGGGCCTGAGAGACTCGCTGGGAAGCAGCGTGGCGGGGCCAACGCCACGGGGAGGGGGGGCCCGTACCTGAGGGGCAAAGATGCCCGCCACGCACCCTCGCCTCAGCTTCAGGTTACAGCCGAAGCGTCTCCAGAGAGAAAGGAGTGGAGAAGGCACCACCTCTAAATGCCTCCACCACTTTGCCAATGAGACGGGGTGTCCGCCGACCCGACATGCTCGGACAGACAGACAGACAAATGGGAGTGAGGTGAGAGGACAGGGTGCGCGGACCACAGTGAGCACACAGGGCCCGACGACACGAGCGACCCGGACGCCGCCCTGTCCCCGGGGCCCGGCGGTGGTGGTGAGAGGTGGGGGTCGTGCTACTGACTTGCTAATGACATTTTCCAGGGGCTCCGGTGCCCTGCCGCTCAGGGGGTCTTCCATCTTGGCTACAACGGCGTTCTGCCGATCACTGTTGAGAATTACTGTAGTCTGGGGGACGACGCTAGGGAACAAAAGAATCACAGAGAAAAGAAGACCTTAACACAACAGCGTTCATGGTGAGAGCAGAGTCATCAACAGTCAACGTCCCTGCCCTGCTCCGAGCAGGGGAGGCCCAACAGGGCCCCCCGACGTACATGAGCAACACCGGCAGAGGGCCAGCTGGGGCAGTGGGGGGCTTCTTGACAGAGTCTAAGCCTGCTCCTTGTTGGTACCGGCAGGAGAAGTGGCTTAGGAATGTTCACATCTTTACGGAGAAGAGATGGGTGTCACAGCTGTCACTCGACAGTCAGGGAATTCCCTTCTGAAACCTAGGCTTTCGGTCCCTTGCCAGGTGAGAGTGCTGTGCGCAAAGGGGCAAACCTTTGAGGCAGGGGCCGGGGGTGACTGCACAGCACTGACCGCTGGGTTCTGCCAGGCCAGTGCAGGACCCACAGCCCAAGGCCGGAGGCTGTGCTTTGAAGAAAATCATGCTCAAAGAACTGTGCCCTGACAGGGGCTGTTTCTCGGGGGAAATGTGTGTTTAAACATGTGGGAGACACAGTCATCGAGACTTCTTGCTCCTGAGACCTCCAATCCTCGGCACGCCTTGTGCAGAAAGAACAGGTGGTTGGGATGCACAGCTATGTCACCCAGGAAGAACGTCATCCCTAGACCTCACCCCCCAAAAATCAGCGCTGGGAAGACCCTGTTTTTACAGGCGGAGCACTCACATACCCAAAAGCACCCATGAGAACCCCACCCCCCCATCCCAGCCACACACTGTCAACACCCCCAAAATCAGAAGCACAAATGGTACCATTTCCTGCCATTTGACACAGTGAATCATAGGACCATGGGGTGTTCTCCTAAAATAAAAACACAGTCACTGCATTCCACTCACAGCCATTATCATCTTCTTAGTTATTCTACTCAATTGTCAGTGACACCGGAGGTAACCCCCCAGGCCCTGACAACCCACCCACAGGTCCGCATCACAGGTGTCCAGGTACTGAGGTGACATGTATGGGCTCCTATGTGATGGCCTCAGCGACTCGTGTCAAAACAGGAGACGGTATTTTCCCAAGTGTGTTCCCAGAAGGCTGGTGTCACCCAGGTCCCCACACAGAGACATTCATCCCCTCACCCCAGTGGCGTGTGAGCCCTTTCACGGGCTGAGAGGTAAGCCACAAACAACAGGTTAAAACGGGTTCACACCAATGTCTGGTAGAGTCGCTGACTAAACGGGCCTCTGCTTCCCACAGGACCTCAAGGTGGAGAGAACGCTGGTCTGAGGCAACCACTTCAAGCTGGAGCAAAGCCAGCCCAGGGGGCACCTGGCTCCGTAGGTGTGCAGGGCCCTCAGTGACTCAACTCCCTGAGGCCCTCCTTCCAGAAGGTACGACGTCCTAAAGATGACCCCTGGGACAGCACCTCTGGCCAACGTGGTTGCTCACTTTCACAAAGCCTCCCCTCAACCACACCAAGGAGCCCCGTCCACCCAGACGTGAGATAGGAGGTGCCCTGCGGGGGTCCCTCCTCACCACCTGCCTTCCACGAAGCGCACGTGAAACCACGACTGCCGGTTTCAGCGCCCAGAGCTGCACATAACCTGCAGTGATGGGCTGCCGAGGCCACTGGCACGCGGGGGAGGCGGTGAGGAGCCTCCACCCCCACACCCTGACCTACACAAAGCTTCTCAGGACTCAGAGCTGTCAAACCTGAAGACAGAAACAGAAGCGCTGAGCCCTGCTTCATTTTAAGTGATGGATCACTCAAGCCAGCCAGAGATTCAGGAAGTAACTCACACTAAAGCCCCATCCATCTCGGGGCGGGAGGGGGGTGGGTAGGGGGGGTACATTCACAATACTGCATTGTTAAGAGTTAGTTGTAAACTAGTAGTAATTTGCATGGTTTTCCTCAACTGCGAACTAATAACTAGAGAGAGTTCTCAATCCAGAAGAGATTAAAATTAAAAAAAAAAACCTTCAGGCCTTATGGTTACAAGAAATACAATTTTCAGCTTCAAGTTCTATCTGTATTTCCGTTACTAAGGCGTGTAACAACCTGGTTCACAGGATAAAATTTTGTGAAGCAAATGAAATGGGAATGAAAGTCCAAAAAAGCAAAAGGGACGATGTAAAATGTGACTGTCTAAAGCTTATTCATGGGATTTTTTTTAAGGATGACTGTATTTGGATTATAACGGAAACACTTAAGAAAGCAATGAATCAGTCTGCTCTTAAATATCAGCATTAACGTGCCGGACAATATACCCTTTCCACTAATGGAGTTATGTCAGCCTCAAACCGTACAAAATAACACTCTGGGTTCAGAAGCTATGCAACACCCACATGACACCAAGGAGGAGGCAGTAGCTATCCTGAGCAGCAAGTGTCACTGCACGTGAGCATCCTGCCGAGGCGCAGTCACAGCCCCAGGGACCAAGCCAGACACAACCTGGGGGCTAATGGGAAGGGGGCTGAGAGCTGATTCAAAGGCCCAGCTTATTGGCATTAAATAATCAAGGAACAGATCATCCTGGGTGGGCCTGCCCTGATCAGGAGAGATCTGTAAAAGAAGTTCAGGCTTTCCCTGGTCTTGGAGAGGCCAAACAGCTCCTGCCTGCGGAGTCCCTGCTGGAGATGAACCCCCTCCCCGTCCTCCTGCCCCACAGACTGCACGCACACGTGCCTGGCCACCCCCATGGCTGTGTCAGCCAATGCCATGTAGGGCGTAAGCCTGGGCCCGAGTGTATGCCTGGGGCACGCACGCTTGTTCAACCTTTCACCCAGACAGGGGCTCTCGGGGTGTCTGTGGGCTTTGGTTATTACACATAAAGTTGCCATGGACACTTGTGTGGAGGTTCTGTGTGAACCTAAGTTTCCACTTCTCTGGGCTAAGTGCCCGAGGATGTGCTTGCTGGGCCACATGGTGAGGACAGGTTAGCTTGGAGGAACACCCCCCCCACCGCTGCCCTGCAGCAGAGTGGTGGCCCCGTCCACCCGCCCACAGCGGCGGTGGGAGGCCCAGGGGCGCCACACTCGCTGGCGTCGGGAGGGTCCCTGGGGAGCTCTGCGGTCTCCTCGCCACGTTTCCCTGCTGGCTGACGCTGCTCAGTGGCTCTCCATGTGCTTACTCACCATCCACACCTCCTCTCTAGTGAGATGCCGGTTTCTGCTTTTTGCCCAACTGTCCAACTGGATTGGCTGGCTTTTCACTGTTGAGTTTCGAGAGGTCTTTACCCTGGACATTCCACTAATTTTTTATCAGATGCGTGGTTTAAAAATAGCTTCTCCTAATCGGTAGCCTGTCTTTTCAGCTCCCAACAGGTCCTTCATGGAACATAAACTTTTAATCTTGATCACATCTAATTTATCTTCTTTTTTTCATGGATGGTTCTTTTGGTATGAAGTCTCAAAAGTTCCCTGCCTAGCCCTAGGTCTCAAAGGTTTTCTCCTGTCTTTATCCCAAAATTCTGGAGCTTTACATTTTACCTTGAAAGCTGTAATCCACTCTGAATTAATTTTTTTTCAAGGTGAGGTTTCCACCAAGGTACATTTCTTTCATCTTTCCCGTGGACGCCAACTGCTCCAATACCATTTATTCAAAAAGCTGTCCTTCCTCCATCAAACTGCTTATGCAGCTTTGTCAAAATCTAGCTGGCATGTTTGTGTTGGTCTAACTCTGGGCTCTCAAGTCAGTTTCATTGATCAATTTATCTACCCCTGGGTTATTCTGGTTTTAAAGCTTTACGTGTTCAATTCATTCCCTCACAGTCTTAAACCATTACTACATCTTTACCTAGAACTGTATGTCTTCTTTTAAAGTTCCTGTTAAATGAAAACTTAACCAAGTGGGAAATGGCTAGACCCAGAGACCACCCTGATTGTTTTAATTCTAAGATTAGGCTAATTTGCAAGCTGGACATTCTCACCCAGTTTTAAGATTACGCTAGTTACTAGTTGAGTACTCTTGCCTAAGTATACTCTCATTCATCCCACAGCATGTGACGGAGGGCCGCCACCCTGCCGGAGAGTGACTGTGAGTGCAGGACCCCCACTGCTCTTCAGGGCATTCACAGGAGGGCTGCTCCCCATGGGTAGGAGTGGCCCAGAACCCCGCCTGAAAGGAGGCCCCACCCTCACCCTTGATGGGCAGCAGGCACTGCAGTACCTTCCCTGCACAGAGAGGCAGACATCCAGTCCACGGCCACACGGTTACTCAGTGGTAAAGTCAGGTTCGAGTCCAAGTCCTTGAGCAGCAGAGCCAACCTTCCTGACCAAAGTCTGTGAGCCGGATCTGTACCCCACAACTCCCTGAACCTCAGATTCTTGTTTTTTTAACAACTTCTCTGGGTGACTCGGATGGGTGCGCAGGTTTCACACAACACCAAGCACAGCAGCGCTGGTCCTGCTGCGGCCGCCTGGGCCTCCCCCACAGCCTCTGTGCTGTGCGTCTGCTCTGTTCAGTGTCGTATCCCAGCGCTCAGAGGATGCCCAGGATACCGGCAGTCCTGTGTGGTCGAGGAGCAGCCTCAGATCCCGGTGGTGTTCCCAGGCTCGTGCAGCTGGTCTGCACGGTGACAAGAACAGAGCAGGCGTCCAGAGACACAAGGCCTGCGGCACAGGCCAGGACGCCGCCCTCACTCAGGGCAGCCTGCTTCCTGAGCTGGCGCCTCAGCAAGCGCGAGGCTGGCTGACGCTGGACGCTCGCAGAACGACGAGCATTAATACTAGTGACTTCTCGCCTCCCGGGTTACCCCTCATAGCAACCCTCCCTTATGATTTTTATTCCCCTTTACTGTTGAAGAAATTGATGTTTAAAAAGGGTAGAACCTGCCTGAGGTCTCACCACTCATAGGCAATGGAGCCTGGATTCAAAACCGAGAATCTCTCATGTCCTTTGCCACTTGCTGGTGGAGAAGAGAAATAATCCTATTTCAATGACTGCTACCACTCACCTTGCAATACTGGGGATTTTAATCACTTTGTTTTGATGGATTTGAAACCAAATGTCTTCAGCTTTCAGAGGTGTACTGGCAAGCATTTTCCAATTACACTTACAAAGTGGCCCCCAACTTTCCCTCAGTGTCAGGACACTGCTTTGCAAGCAGGTCAGAAGGTCCTGAGCTGCTGTCCTAAAACAACTCGTCAGTCCCACCAAGTGACCACTGTTTGAATGGATACTGGCCGCCATCAGTGGACAAGCAGCCATGGGCATGGCTGGGGTTGGCGGTCAGGGGTTAAACCCACCAGCGTTCCTTAGGCTCCTAGAACGGGGTTCCTGGGAAGATCAGGTCTATGTGAGCAGCACAGTCGCCCCTTATTTCCAGTCTCCAGGGAGCAAGGAGAAAGTAGGCAGGCCCTGACCATGCGTTCTCCAAGCAAACACCCGGGAGAGGAGTTCAGCTGCTATCCACAGCAGATGCTCTAGGGTGGGGCTGAGTCCCAGGACAGGAGGCTGTGCTTGAGTGTCCACAACTGTGCCTCCACACAGGCCGAGGGCACTGCCGTCTGGGCAGAAGCTTCAAACCTCCCACAGACAAGCTAGGTAACTTCAGTGTCCAAAGGCCGAGTCCTCCAGAGAGTTCTCACCACATAGGCCTGGGGAGGCCAGGCTGCGGTGTCTACCTCAAACCCCATCCCCTACCTTCAGGACCGAAACCACACTCGGCACCAAGGGTCACCGGGACCTGCCGCCCTCGACCTGGGGTGAAAGCAACGCTCACACACTCAGCTGTGGGAATCATTCTGGCCTATACCTGAGTCACTGTGACTAACAAAACAGCCTGTCTGTGGCCCACCGCCTGCCTTAATTGGAGAAGGAAATGGCAACCCACTCCAGTACTCTTGCCTAGAGAAGACAAGAGGACAGAGGAGTCTGGTGGGCTGCTGGTCCATGCGGTCACACAGAGTCGGACACGACTGAAGCGACTTAGCATGCGTGCATGCCTTGGAGAAGGCAATGGCAACCCACTCCAGTACTCTTGCCTGGAGAATCCCAAGGACAGAGGAGCCTGGTGGGCTGCCATCTATGGAGGCATACAGTCGGACACAACTGAAGCGACTTAGCAGCAGCAGCCTGCTTTAATTCTTCATAAAAGGGCACCCTGACGGCCAGTAGAGAACACCTGTGTTGAAGACGAGAGGTCTTCCTCCCCAGACACCAGTGCTGGTCTCCTTCCAGGATAAGCCTGCCTTCCCTCCTCCCCTAAGTGCCAGAGTGTGTGTGCATGCTGGTCTGCTGCTCTGAAACCTTGAAGGAGCGAATCCCTGACTTGTCTGATGCTCTCTGCTCTGATAAGATTTAAAACTGTGCTTTTCTTCTTCAGAGCAGTTCCTCAGAGTAATCTGAGAGGCTGTCTTCTGGGCTAGTCCTCAGTTTGGTTCAGATAAGATTTCCTCTCTTCCTATTATAGACTGTCGATTGATTATCGTGGTCAGCACCCGGGTGAGGCAGTCCAGTCAGGCATTATTTCCGCTCACACGACGATGCCCAACTTTGTCATCTGTGATGGGGGGAGTTACGGCAGAATACTGAAAAACATTTGGAACACTGTTTGCCTCCCTCTCATCTACATTACACTCTGCTGACACTGATCCTTTTACAACTCAAAATAATCACTCATCCAGTTCAATCCCTGATCGGGAACTAAGATCCTGCAACCCACGCAGTATGGCAAAAAAAAAACAACAAAAAAAAACACTTCTATTTTTAGTTTTGAGTATGCAAAGAAACCTCTGATTCATTACAAATGTTTAAAAACTATAGGAACACATTAAAGCTTTATAAGAAATGCTTAAGCTTTTAAAAATAAAAACCTGGTATATGTCCATTACATCTCAAAAAACATAAGTAAACCGTTTGTATATTAAAAAATAAAGAATAAAAGTTGATTGCTTTTAAAGGAAACACAAGCATTTTTCTAGTTAATCAGTATGTTCAGTTCAAAAAAACAAACCAGCACAAACCAGCTGGCTTTGAGTCGCTCTCGAGAAGTCTGGCTCCACAGGACCTCGCTGGGCACCAGGGACTGCTCCCTGGGTTCCGCACTGCACAGGGGCACTCATGCTGGCCCCTCAGTGGGCACCCACCAGGACAGCACCCTAAATGGGCCTGCACCCCAGGCTCAGCTCAGTCCTAACTACTGCACATCCTTCAACTGGCTGTGTCTGGCATCAAGTCAAAGTCACTCGGTTGTGCCCAACTCTTTGCAACTCTCATGGACTATACAGTCCATCAGGCTCCTCTGTCCATGAGATTCTCCAGGCAAGAATATTGGATGGGCAGCCATTCCCTTCTCCAGGGGATCTTCCAGACCCAGGGATCAAATATGGGTCTTCTGTATTGCTGGCAGATTCTTTACCATCTGAGCCACAGAGGAAGCCCAACGTTTGGCTTCAAACAAGTGCAGAAAGGGTGTTTTACACTAGTCCACATAAACATCCTTGAACACACACTTGATCCCTCCAGGCCTCATAGCACAACGGAGGCCAATCTTGAAATGCTCACGGCAACGCATGAAGGACGGACAAGCTGTCACATACTGAGTCACGCAGCTCAGCAAAGGAAGCCTCAGGTCCGCCACTTCCAGTGCCAGCGCAACATGGCTTCAGTGTTAGAGCCTCACACTGCTATGCCTAGAATCACGATGAGTAAATCCCAAAGTGTGGTACACTCACAAGAAAGGAAAAACGCACCCACCTGAGAATTCAAGGCCACTTTCCTTCTCCCTAGCAGAACAGCACCGCTGGATGACACACCACCCAGGTAACTTCACAGGTGTGTTTCTTACAATTAAGCTTGAGCATCAAAGAAAAAGGTTTTCTTTGTCTTCTTTTCTCTTGAATTTATTTAAAGAATCTCATTCAGGTATAGAATCTGAAAAATCTGAATCTAAAAATGCCAACTGAGTTGGCAGCAGTCCACTGGCTTCTATGCTCTGGGGACCCAAGAGAATAAAAAAAAACTTCTCAGAGCTGATAGCAAAGTCTAGTCTGGGCCCACTTTCATTAGAAGCAACCCACAGGCGAGTGGGCTGGGGCTGCTCTGGGCCCTACGTGCCTCTCGAGGAGGACGGGCTGGCTCAACTGCACTGGACGCCTTCTCACCCACCACCCAGAGTCCTGCTCCCAACTCCTCAGGGTGGTCCTTGCTTGTCCTGGAAGACGGTGAACTGCCCAGCCACACTCTCCACCACGCCGAGGGGCCTAAGGAAACGTCAGTTATTTTTTAAAATACACGATCTGGATATAAAATAATCCAGGATTTACATACTTCTTTTATTTTAAATATCTGAGGCCCAGAGTACTTGGAGAAGTACTTCATTACTCAGAACATTAAACAATTTTTAATTGTTTTTGGAGACTTCCTTCTCTGCGCTCTACCACCCACAATTAAGACATACGTTTCTCATTTACTCATGTGTTTATAAATTAGTCACTTTCTAACTTAAGTATATTCTTTTTCATTGATGTACTAGGATTAAACTCTTGTCCTTTACTTCTCCCCAAATTTTCTTGTTAACAGCTTTCAACTACTGGCAGTTTTTTTTTCTTTCCTTTTTAGAACTTACATGGAAGGAAGTGCCAGATTTAACATCTTCTTTTAAAAATCATTCATATGCAATCTATTTTAAACTATACCTAAGAAAACAGAGAAATGACCTTTTCTTCCGTTAATCTCACATTAATAGGTATAAGTAATGGTTTCATTAATGATATTAATAAACCTGCCAATAAGTATATTTAATAATATGATAATAGGAGGATATGATTCTTTAAAACTAGAAAAGCTGAGTTGTGTGAACTAGATTATACATCTGAGTCCACATGAGGAAACTTTACTCTTGTGCTATTTGTGAATGCACACAGAGAACAGCTCACAGGCCTCTGCACGATCAAAGCTCCTCCCCGCAGAGCAAAGCATGGGAGGTTCTGCCCAGGAAGGCTGCTAGCGGGTCTCCTGGAACGCTGGGGAGAGAAGGGGCTCCCTGCAGCCTGGAAATGCCTCCCCTGAGTCCGGCGGGCGTGGCCACGGTGGTCCTTCACTGGCCTGTGGGAGGGGCCAGGGTGGGCAGTCCTCCTTTCCAGGATGGGCAGCGTGGACGCCGAGCACAACTCAGCACAACTGTACGACATGCCCCGCCACCCCCGTGTCACCCATGGCAGATACCAGGGCAGCCCAAACCAGCAGCCTCGGGGTCCACACACAGCCGCAGTGGCACCTGCAACCCCGCAGACTCGTCCCCATCCCCTGCCCCACGGGACGGCACAGACCACAGACGGGGAGCCTGAACATCGTGTCCCTGCCGCCAGGGACAGCTTTCCCCACATGGTGACAAAGAGACAAGCCTCCAGGCTGTCCTCATTCAGGGCAGGAAGCTTGCCTTCACTCTCGCCTCAGCTCTCAGAGCAGCTGTCCTTGAGGGGGGCCTGAGAGACTCCCCCAGGTCTAGGGGCAGAGACCGAAGGGCTGACAGCCTGTGAGGCACGAGAAGCCTCCCTAACACCACCTCTCACCCACTGCAAACGTCCCAGACGTTCAGAGTGAGAATCCGGCTTCTAACTCGCTGAGCCCAGACTCACAGCGTTCTACACTCACACACAAAATATTTCTGTATAATTTTAACATAATGTGAATTTTCCAGAAATTTTACTATCATTTGAGTCTAGAAAGAATTGTACATTGTTTTACTTGTCACTTTAACAGGAACCACTCCTTCTGTAATATTCCACCACCAACTGGCATCCCAGTACCAGGGTGACAGCCTCCCGGTCATCAGCTCTGACGTGGGCCTATCCATGGCCTCCTGACATAGCCCCCAGCCTTTTACGTATTATGACATGTGTTACATTATTATACGCTATACACTACCATCCTTTAGTTTTTTTTAATTATGAGTTCTATTTTCTAGACATTACATCTTAGGGTAAGAGGTCATTACAAAAAATTTTTCTTTAAAAACGGCACTGGTCCTGGCAAGTCTGAGTCTCTCTGCAGAGAAAACACGCTCCACCAAGTGTCCACGGGAGAAAAGACACGGCTGACCGTCAGGACACGGTATAAACGCTGGGTGAAACAGCACAGACCACCTGGCCTTCCTCTGGGGACAGAGACCCCTGGGGCCTCCCCAACCCTGGCTGGAGAGCAGGTGTGGGGGCCATGCAGTGTCCCCAGCACACTGTGACACTTCTGAGAGTTACAAGGGCCCACACTGCAGGTGTCGTCCACAGCCACCCCAGGCAAACCAACAGGCAGACAATGGACGCTGGCCTGTCCATGAACGCCCTCCCCGATCCCACGTGCCCCCAAAAGCACTGCCCCTTCCCCAGGGGGCAGATGGGGGACCCGCAGACAAGGCAGAGCCTGGCTGGGGCCCCCACTCCTAAGCAGCGGCCCCCTGCCTCCTCCACACTCAGCAGGAGGCAGCAGTTGGCCCAGAGACCCTTGGTAAAGGTCCCAGCTCTCATCAAGCACAGACAGGTGTCACCACCACCTCCATGAGACTTCTCCACAGCCCCTCATGGGAAAGGACAGAAACGCCAGCAGGACGGACGGATGCAGCCACCCCGGCCCGGGCTTCCACTCGTCTCCACGGAACCTGATGGTGCCCGGGACCAAGCACAGGCACTCCGGTCAAAGGCAGGGACACCCCCACATTGGCCCACACGCTCCCGAATCTCTGATTCAAACAGTACCTGAACTACTGCACATCCCACTACAGTTAGGCTCTAAACAGAGAAGAAAACCAAGAGGCACAATAAAAACTACAGGCTTGAGTGGAAAATCTGATACTTGAGTGAAATTTATAAAAAGCTACCTCTGAAGAAAAAGAATCTCTCAAGACTAGCCAGATGGAACAGGAAAAGAGAAGAAACACACATCCAGCTTCAAAGCCCCGGCAGGCCAGTTCCAAAGCAGAGATGCCCACCTCATGCCACGAAGAGGCTGTGAGGACGGCCCAGCTGCCCGGAAAAGGCCATGTCTCGTCCGGGCCTGACTACTGTCCCACCCTGCGTGCCGAGGGCGCAGCCTGGGGAGGGGGCTCTCACCATCGCACTTTGTTGCAGGTCTGGGTGGCGCCGAGGGGTGAGCCAGCCACCATGGGCACCTGGATGGGGCTGTGCTGCTTGTTGGTGACCAGGTCCAGCTTCTCTTCTAAGGATTTACACGTGGCCTCCAGAGCCTGCAGCTTGGCTTCAATGCTATCCAATCGCAAGCAGATTGTCTGATTAATGGAATACAGGAATGACTGCAAGAGAAAAACAGAAGAGCTTCAGGAAGGGCCTCTGGAAGTCCAAGCAGACAGTTCCAAGAATACCAAGCAGCTCTCTCCCACACTCGGCTGCATCTGTCCCCACAGGACGAGCCCGGCACTCCAGCTCTAGTTGTGAGCAGCAGCGTCTCAGGAAACAAGCTGGACCCTGTCCACTCACAGCGTGACTGACTCTGCTCTGAGCAGCTGCAACTCTCAGTTACACTAAGATCCACAGAACACAGAACCTAAGTGAGCTTTACGACGTTGACTTTATTAATCAGTAAACCTACACATAAAACTAGTCAAATGCTTCTATGAAAACAGATTACGCCCAACATCAAAAGAGCCCAGAAACCTGCCTGCTCCCAGGACACCCACCCAAGGTGAGGTGTGGTGCTGAGGCTCCCGCGTGTGGAAGCGGCACAGCTGCCACCTAGTGGCCGTTAGAAGAGCCGTCGCACCTCCCACCTCCGTTGCCCAAGTCCCCACCTGGGACCAAGGTCCGGCTCAAACACCCGGTGGGGAGCTGCCCCCTCCCCCAGCGGCCACTCCTGCCGTGGGTCAACAGGGGACACAGAGGGAGGTGGCTGCGCCCCTGCTGGCCTCACAGCTGACACGGGACAAGGCTGCCAGGCGGGAGCCAGCCCGTGATGGCTCAGTTCAGCAGAGAGGCAGTGTCCGAGGCTCCTCTGATGTAAGCATCATGACAACCACTCACCGGTAGCTGAAGTCCTGAGGTCAAATCACTAATGACCCCACTATTTTTTATAATTTGAAGACATCAACCATGCGGCTCCCCAGTTCTCTAAACAGTAAAACTTCATCATCTTAATTCTGAATTAGAAATGATTCTGCCTGGAGTTTGGATGAACATCAGTTATTACATACCAGTAACACAACTTCACAAATCAATAAAACAAAGAAAGGCAGAGAATAGCACTTTTAAATAAGTCTCCTAGATACAAATGATATTAACCAAAAATCATCCAAATCTATCCCTTTTGCAGGGCTCTGGCAACCTGGTGAGCACACTTTTCCCAGGACATGTATGGCAGGTTCCAGCTGTGGCCCAAGGCCCTGCTCACAGGCCAGGGACACGGCAGGACCGCTTTCACTTGACCTTATCCACGTCTGACTGCTATGCTATTCACCACACAAGCCTCTTCTGTGATGAAACTCTAACTGCATTTTATTTTTAACTATATAATGTAGGGTTACTGAACCAGTGGTCCTCTATACACTTATCTGAAATAGAAATTTAACTGGATGTGTCTTTACCCACAAGGTTAAGTTCATGCTGCTGCTCCACGTTAACAAGATGAGCCAGACGTTTCTACACAGAAGGCCCAGGTAAACAGAGAATACAGCTGTACAGCACCGGGAACTTTACTCAGTACTCCATAATGAGCTGATGGAAAAAGAATCTAAAAGAAGCGGATGTATATGCACACTTTGCTGTACAGCAGAAACAAACACGATAGTGTATAAATCAACTAAAAGCTCCTTTGGTTTTCCTCTGCACTACAGTCCTAACTTCCCACAGGAGCTGATGTTCATCTCTGCGGCTCTGCAAACAGCAGACCCAACAAATAAAGCCAAGAAACAGCGATCGCCCACTGACTGAGCCAGTGGTATCCAAGGCCCCATCTAGCAAACCACAGAATTTAGGTGCCCTAAACAACAGGCACACAAGTGCTTCATCACTGGGGGAATGGTGTGTGTTCCCTCCGAGCGTGCGAGGTCCATGGGTCTGTGTAGAAGAGGCCACAATCCTGGTTAAATACTGTGAGTCTTCAAGGGGAAACATTCATGGCTGTACGCGCCTTGTGGGGGATTGAACAGTGACTCAGAGAAACAATATGTACACGTCCTCAGCCCCAGGACCTGTAAATGAGGCCTTCCTTGGAAACAGGATCTTGGCAGACGTAATCAAGGTAAGATGAGGTCATCCTAGGTGAGGGTGGCCCTGTCCTTGTAAGAGACAGAAAAGAGACGGAGACATGGAGGAGATGACGTGAAGATGGAGGCAGAGACTGGAGGGACGCGGCCTCAAGCCCACAGATGCCTGGGGGCCCCCCAGGAGCTGGAAGAGGCAGGAGGGACCCTCCCTCGGAGCTTCTGAAGGGAGTTCAGCCCTGGGGAAACCCTGATTTCAGACTTCTGACTTCCAGAACTGTGAGAAAGTACATTGGTATTGATTTAAGCTCCTCCTCACCCCAAATTGTGATAATGTTACGGCAGCAACATGTCAGATATAAAAAACCATATATATTAATATTTTCACCTTTATAGAAGGGTCCTGGCAATTGATCTCCAGTCGCTGGCGTTTCAAAGCTGGTTCATCTTCGTCTGTCACTACATGATTCTCCAATACAACTGAAAATCAGAGACAAAAGCACTTCAATACTAAAGGTTTAACAGCTGTTTCATGTTAAGACAGTAAACCATTCCAACACCTTAAACATAAAGGTGTCACCTAAGGTTAAATGAGAATTAGCACAACCTGTTTCATATTTTATTATTTACAGATTTAACTTAAAATTATCAGTCAGGCAGAAAATAGGATCTCTCCTTAATCTCAAGAAAAACTGAGATATTGGATAAATTATCTCCCTAATGTGCCAATGAGTTGATACTAACACTGAGACTGCAGGCTTCTTACTCAAGGCTCTGTCCAGCCACCCTTTGCGACAGAAACCAATTGCTAATAACGATTTCTTCCCAACTTTAAAATAAGGTCTTGTCAGCCAGCCACCTATTCCAAAAGCAAAACCACTCTCAGAACACTACATCTTCTCAAGTGTTGGTCATCAAAGTAGTCTCAAATTTAACACATTAAGTTTCAGGGAAAGCCACCCCCACGAAGTGTGTCTGAAATGGAGGTCTCCCACCAGCACCTTCCAGGGGGGCTTCACGACTTCTCCACTGATAAGTCACTTGGCCCAGGATCAGGGCTGACACAATATGGTCCCAATCCTGATGTCTTTACATCTGTACTTGCCAGGTGATTTGTCTCAAAACTCTAAAGACACTGAACAGACCTGAGACACTAGCAGGAATCCTTCAGGAGTCCCAGGCGAGAGCACTGAGCTGCTCTCCAGAGGCGAAGTTACACCTAAAGCCCTACCTGACAGAGACCAGCCACAGGCCAGCGAGGCCAGAAGCAACCTGCTAGCCAGAGGGCTGGCGCCATATATTGCGCATTCACACCTCACACGCCTCCGTAAGATATGCAGGAACAAGCTCCCACTTAATTAAGTTAACGTGTTGTGGTAGCAACACAGGTTCTTAAACCTTCATTGAAGCCTGCTTACTCCCACTGGAAGCTGGTGATTAAAACAGGACTGGGAGGATGAAGAGGCTCTGGCAACCACTAATCCAATCCTTTTAATTTGCTGACATCAAGTCCAGAGAAGTCAAGTGACTTGACCAGGGACACAGCTGGTCTCCTCTCCCTTGGCAGCGTGAAGCACCTCAAGGTGACGAGCTGGGGGCAGCAAAGCACGTGAGGACAAGGAGACAAGCCTGCGGTGGCAACAGGGGCACACACTTGGTTACACTGTCTATGAGCCGTGGGGCCCCTAGTTCATCCTCTTCTTTGTCCTTGAGTTTTATAATTCTGCATGCACTTCTTTTAAAATTAAACAAAAAAACTCAATGTTCATTTTAAAGCCATCACGGTCACCTGGAATGGCAGACCCAACAAAGGTTGCCATCGAGTCTATGTATGCAAACAGGCAAATAGACTGTGGCTATGGGGTGGGTACACACGAAGTCACAGGAACCTAACTGAGCATGTTGATTTCAACAGGAAATCAAGAAAAAATGGCATATGCCAAAAACTCAAAAGCAGTTCTCTTGCTAGAATTATGGGAAACTTCTATTTCTTCTAGTTGCTTGACTGTATTCTTAAATTTTACAAAGTTTACATTTTAGAGATGAAAAAAAAAAAATCTCAATCTTAAACTCCCTCCAGATGTAAATGTGGGAGTACAGCACAGTGCCTGCTGGTGTGGGGGGGTCCCTGGGGTCAGAGACGGCGGGTCCCCTGTCCTCAGAGAGCCCTCCCTGCACACAGTAGGTACCCATTACACAGCCATGAGCTGTAGTTCGCAGCCATTTAAGGAAGCTACATGGAACAAAACCAGGATCAAAAATGACACCTCTAATCCTTCTCTGGACTGAAATCTACAGAGGGAGAAAAAAAAATTTTTTTTAAACGGAGGGAGAATTTACTTGGCAAGTAAACTGATAAAATTTTAGTAGTTTCTAAAAACACTTAAAATTTATATAATTGGACCATTTTTCTTTTATTATTGTATTGCAGTGTGAGTGCTTTCTAAAGAAATTGTCTACCCAACAAAATGTGAGCAACTGTTTTTAAAACTGTGATGCCTGGTGACAGCACTGCTGTGTTTTCAGTTCACTGGTATATGAGGAGTGGCACTAAATGAGGTCAAGGCTGCACGTTCTCTCTCCAAACAAACTGGTTCACTTTTTACAGAGAAATCTGGGGTTAACAGCTAACTTCAGACACCCTGACTTTGCTCAAGGATCTGCCAAGTTTTTGACTGTTTCAGTTACCAGGTGACAGTACTTCTTATAAACAATTCAGAAGCAACATTAGGAAAAAAAACTGACTCAGTTCAGTCGCTCAGTCGTGTCTGACTCTTTGTGACCCCATGAATCGCAGCACGCCAGGCCTCCCTGTCCATCACCCAGAAAACTGACTAAAGAGGCGCATTTCTGAAGGGGTATGCCCATCTCTTCACGATTGCTTGTTCAAGCCTAAAATTCATGTGCTGCCCATTGTCCTTACATAACTAATTTCCCAACTAAGAGATCATGTAAGATAGACATCATCACACTTCGAGATTTCTGAAAATCCTCTTTTCTGTGGGGAAAAGAGTCAGCATTTCGATACTACTATTCCACAAAGAGGGCTTCCCAGGTGGCTCAGTGGTAAAGAATGTGCCTACCAATGCCAGAGACTCGGGTTTGAGCCCTAGGTCGGGAAGATCCCCTGGAGAAGGAAATGGCAACCCACTCCAGTATTCTTGCCTGGAAAACCCATAGACAGAGGAGCCTGACAGGCTATAATCCACGGACTAACAAAAAAGTTGGACGTGACTTAATGACTAAACAATTCCACGAAGAATAAACAGGCAACCAAAACAATTTTTGTGATTTAATTATGTATGCTTATGATTTTAAACTTAACAGACATATTAAACACATAAAACTTTATGGAAAAAAAGAACACTTACTAAGAAACCTTTTTACAAAATAAAAGTGCTGACAAAGTGTCTCATAAAGTGAAATCTAGAGTTCCCCTTATAAAGTGTCTAGTATCTAGTTAAGATTCCAACTAAGGAAGATTACCAGCACTGGCAAAAGTGCAGGAAAAAGTCATCTCTCAGAATAACCGGGTAGTGCTTCTGGAACGTCCGTCAACGTCTTATCAAAACTCTGAATAAACACAGCAGCTCTGCTTCTGGGAACTTACCCTACAAAAATATTAATATCTGCCACGATACACAGCAAGACCAGTACTGCAGGGTGTACACGGAAGAAAACCAGTGCAAACCACGTGAACGCCGTTCCCAGGGAAGAAGCAGAGGAAGGCAGGAGCCGCGTGCACGGAACACCTCGAAGGTGTCCACACACGCAGCAGATGGTCTGCAGCTGAGGAAGAGGCACAGACAAGACCACAGGGGCTTGGGGGGCCAGGGCAGCCGGGGCTGGACGGCCGGGGCACAGGGGTGGGCTGGGGGTTGCTGAGGGACCAGGTGGACGGGCATGGGGCTGACTGGCTCACGTGCTCACGTGCTCTGAGCATGCCCTGATGTTTCTCTTGCTTTACTGAAGGGAAGGAAGGGAAACTTACAGAAGATCCTTTGGGTTTTTCCCCCAAACTGCCCCCAACTCTGTACCTGGGTGGCCAGGACTCAGCTCCTCAACGGCGATCTGCACCACGTCGGCCAGGTCCTGTTCTGACATCATCCAGGACGCGAGCAGAGTGGCCGGTGGATGAGCCGGAATCAGACTCGTGTAGGACGGTGTTCCTGCCACCTAGAAACAAGAGCAAGACGGCCGAGAGGGAGATGAACAACCGTGATCTTGAAATGATGGAAACTGAGGCCATGTTCTGTGTCCACAGGTTCACCAGGAGCCTGTGGACATGTCCAGTATGAGGCTCTTCTTGCCTCAAACCATCAAAATGTCCCTTGTTACTAGACAAGCCCCCACCCTGCCAGTCCCTTCCCACACCCCCCGCAAGTCACCTTCCTAAGACACCTCAATGCGTCACCCCCCAGCCAGCTGTCCCCAGGCCCCCTTCCTGC
The DNA here is from genome assembly GCF_027580195.1 of Bos mutus. NCBI lineage: Eukaryota > Metazoa > Chordata > Mammalia > Artiodactyla > Bovidae > Bos > Bos mutus. Next base: position 49,242,538 of record NC_091634.1, read on the forward strand.
CCACAGAACACGTCCTGTCCCTCACGTGCCCCTACCAGCTCTCAGCTCCACTACACACACCACACTCCCAAAATCATGGCAATCATACCTCCAGATGCTACCCAGGCAGACCCTTCCAACAAGGGTGTCCCCTTGCCGGTTTCCACTCCTCACACACCCTCCCCTCAGGCGGGTAGAGCGGAGGGCTGGCACCTGCGAGGACCGGCCGCGGCGCCAGCCCCCTGCCTGGGCCGAGGCCTGGCCCCCACCACTGTCACCCCTGAGACAGCATCATGTGTGCAATACAGTCCGTTTCTTTCTTCCTGCCCTGAAACTCTCCAATTAGGCCCGGACACACCTTTCCCGAAAGAGAAACGAGGCCATGTCACTCCAGACACAACCCATTGACACAGGTCTAAACAAGGTACTTGCACGCTGGGTGCCTGGAGGTCAGGATCCAATGCCACTGTAATACTTGTATCGTCCTACACTTTGCATTTTAATCACCTGTAAGTAAACGCTTACGACATAAGCAACCTATCCTCCCCAGCTAGACTTCTCGTTCCCTAGGGCGGACACTGAGTGCCCAACTCTCCAGGACAGCACCACCCCTCCGCCCCGGCCACACACACACACACACACACACATATACACATACACACACAAAGACACACACGCACACACACACACCCCCGCAGTCCTGAGGCAAGTCCACCCCAGCTCCAGGCAGGAGCAGCCGAATCAAGAGTCAGGTCATCCACTTCCAACCAGGAGTCTATTGACAGCTCCTTTAAGTGGCTAAGTTCCAGCAGGCATAAAATTAAATTCATAGGTTCCACACATGTTCTTAAACCCTATAAATTCTGATTTAAACTCTATAGCTTAAATGGCAGCAGCTCCAGAATTTCTTAGGCACACACCATTTGTAGGAGGAGGATGCATTCAATCTGCTTTTTTCAAGAAATATGCTAGATGTGCACAGACTATCTCTGGGGCATAAAGATAAAGAGGAAATTATACTTGCTTTTACCATGTACACGTATCACCTTCTCAAAAAGTACTTTTTAAAATGACCAGACAACTCAATACCGAGGCATCTGTCACAGGGAGACCGTCGCCTCCGCCTCCTCGTACGTGCAGCCTCACCAGCAGTCCCAGGCCTCCACAAGAACAAGCTGGGAGAACTGGTGGGCCCACCGGGGTCTGTCTCCCTAAACCTGTGTCCCCGAAGGTGATCTCTGAGCAGATTAACTGTGGTCAGCATGAACACCAAAGCCACTCATGCTGTTGACTCGGTCAGGGATACACTGAGCCCCTTCGAGCAGGCAGTGGTCCTCAATTACATAACACCCTCTCACCTCAGTCTTTGAATTGATGGGTTTAAAATGTTTTAGGGTCGCATACTGCTTTCAGAATCAATTTTTTTTTTTAATTACAGATCCTCTTCCAAGAAAAAAGCACAGACAGACACTGCCAAGTTCCTGAAACTCACAGTCACCTCAGAGAGACAGCTGGTAGCTGACCACTACCTGCTCTCCGCTACACTCAGTGCTGTAAGAATGAGAATTCAAAGGGCACATGGCCACCAGAGCCCAGCCCCTCCTGCAGCGCGCCACGGCCACGTGACTGCCCCTGGCCAATGGAGCGTGAGTGAGCCGGTGCAGGGGCAACCCCAGACCCTTCCTGCGTGCCCTCCCGCGCTGCTGCCTCCCTGACCACCTGCCTCCCGGACTACCTTGATCTGAAGGAAAACTGCCAGTCACCTGCTCTAAAAACAACGTATTCTGGAATCTGGGGCATGCAGCCAGCCTTAACCTCTGAGATCCACCCTGAAGCCCATTCACGATGGCCCAGTGCCTCAGGTCCCAGGTTAAATACTAGTGGAAAGTGATCAGGTGCCAGACTTGAGCCTTCCCTGGTTTCTGGGAGCTCTGTGAGTGGCTTAACACTCCGAACTAACCATAAAATCCTGAACCCTACCCTCATCCAAATGAGGACACCACACATGATCCAGGGTGTTTACTCAAATGATTCTGCTGCCAGGATAGAGTCATTTAAAATTCTGCTAACTGTGATGGTTTGAACAGAAAAAAAAAAAAAACTAGGGCAACAAGCCCAAGAAAACTGGAACAGAACAATGCATGCAGTTGCCATTTTGGCAAATTAAATTTGCCATTTCTCAGAAGTCCTGGAGATAGTCCAGTCTTAATATCATAAAGCAGCTGGATTGTGATTAATGTTCAATAACGTCTCTAACGGCAACGAGAAGAGAGCATCCTCCAGAGTGCACACCAGCCAAGTCAACAGCCCAGCGCTCGGTCACCAGGGACTGTACAGTAGGTGACGTGAGCACCACAGCCGTCCATGTGGATGGGACGCTCTCCAGAGCAGAACACGAACAGAAAACAAGGATCAAAGGAAAACTGCAGGCATGGACAGTCATGTGTCTGTGTGTGTGAATGCACACAAAATGCTCTGGAATGACACATACTGAAGCAAAGCAACCCACGAGGGAGGAAGGGCAGGTAACACCAGCAGACCTTCATCCTTTGTCCTCTGGACCACTGAGCCTCCTACAAGCACGTATTATTTATTGTGCTTATTACACTGGAAACAGTTTCTCTAAAACAAACCAGTAACTACACAGATGAAGCCAACCACATCAAATCTGGATAAAAACAAGGGCGCTTTCTTCCACCCTGCCTCAAACCCCCCTCCCAGCCTGCGTGCGTGCGCAGCCGTGACCTCTGGTGCCCCTGCCCCTGGCCCTGCCCTGCGGGCGCTCCTCCTCCCAGGCTGGGGGGCCAGGCTCTCTCTCCCTCCAGCTCGGCCCTGGGCCGCTCCTCACTGGCACTGAAACACCGTCTCCCTGCCCACAGCTCACAATCAACTCCACCTCCAACCTGTCCCGGAACTTCGCATCCTCGTGCCAAATGGCCTTCGGGCCACCTCCTCTGGGCCTCCAGTCTCAGTGTGAAGAGGCCAAACTGAACCCGCCCCTGCGCACACTTCCAGACTCCCCACCCACGCGAGGTTCTCCTCCTCTCATGGACCTGTAGGCAGAACTTCCGGCTGCCCTCGCTCCGGCCTCATCAGTGCGTATCTGGACCCATGCACTGGCCCTACCTGGGTCTCCCTGCTCTGCCTTCGCCCAGAATCGCCACCAATACCTGTTTAAAGGCTACGGGTCACGTGAAAGCCCATCTCAGCATCCCTGTCTGCTTAAAGCCCAGCAAAGGTTTCCCGCTCATTCTAGGTGCGCGCCTGGCGCCTGGCACCAGCCAGGCTTCCCCTGTGCCTGCAGGCTCCACCCAAGGCTCCTCACTCTGCCATCTGAGGAGGCCACCCCGGCCGGGTGGGCACACACCAGCCCAGTTCTCACCCTTCACCGTCCACTTGCGCTTCCGCCCAGTCACACCCCACCCGTCACACCCACCAGCAGCACCCATCTCCCGGCTGCCCGTTCCTGCTTCATCACAAGGCCCTTCCATCTAACCTGCGACACAGGCGAAACATCCGTCTGGTTTGGCATCTGTCTCCCCTGCTGGAAGACAAGCTCCCCTGGGCGGGAACCTCACCATCCCACTCAGTGCCCCGCATGGGGCCTGGCACGTCATGTACGTCAGTGCAGTGGGGCTGGGGGGGAGCCCTGGGGAGACACCCCGCTGCCCACCCAGCACAAAACTCTGGAGGGCGGCACGTCTGCTGACAAACCACGCAGTAAGGTCTGCAGAGTTCTCGGCACTAGGCTCTCATTTCAATGACTGAAGTGTAACTAGGTCACAGACCTGTTTAGCTTATAACTGTGAATTGCACATGAACAACATGTTAGGTTTCAGAGTAGAAATACAAGCTGCTCGCGGACTGTCAACGACAGACAGGAGCAGTTGTTCATTAGCAGAAACAGAACAGTACATTTAGTTTCGATTTTTCTAGTTTTTAAATATTTTGGACACCTGTATAAAATAAAACCACAAGGCCACTGGAACAGGGAAAAAAGGAAGAGCTGCTGTAACTGAACACGTGATAGCGTCAGCAGTAAAGGTGAGAAAAGGAAAGCCTGCAGCCCAGCAGCACTTGTCACGCGACAAAAAGGCATCAAGAAAAAGCAGCCAGGCAGAGCCCGCTGTGTCCACCCTGGGTTTCCTCAGTCACCACGAGAACTACATCACACAGTCATCCCAACAGGGACGTCACAACATCTGGGGTTTTTAGGGCAGACACTGTGCAGAGCTGTTTCTCCCACTGGCCCCTGAACAAGCACCTGCGGACCCTGTCCGTAGGAGGCTACGTCCGGGGAGGCGTGCAAGGCAGCTGCTTTGACCCCTGGGTGGTGACCTGGCCCTGCTCCACCAGAACCATTTCCCAGCCATCAGCTCCCTGCAGAGCGATCATATGAAGAGACGCGGCCCACACGCCCTGAAGTCACAGGTGGAAGTGGGGCACCGTTGGCGAGGCACTGGAGTCGCCATGCCAGTCCAACCTCCCTTTACAGACGCCAAATACTCGGATAACAGTCCTCAGAGGGACAGGAGTGTCCCTGATGAGTATAAGAGACAGAAGACCCCAAAGACAAGTCTTGGAGAGGAGTCGTGGGATCTGCCAGCCCCAGGCTCGACAGTGAGCCCACCCCCAGGTCCCAGTCCCCCAGGCACTGCCCCACCTTGGCACCAGCTCTGTTCTGCCCACCTGAGCAGCAAGGCCAAGTGCACACCCCTTGAAGACCGGAGCAGCAACCTCCATCTCCTCCAGGAAGTGGCCAGGTGGTGCCCAGTTAAAACCTCAAGCTCAGAAACAGGGCCCCTCCAAGAGAATAAAGACCATTCCACTCAGTCAGACCTGTCTGAATACAGATGTAGTAATAAGAATTAATTAAAAACCAGAATGAAGCAAGCAAAGAAATCAACTCTTATTAAACCGAAACATCTGAAGAAGACTCAGCTTTGGCAGGGGGAAGATGCAAAGGAGAAATAGGGAAGAAAGAGAAAATGTGACCATAAACAACCAGTCGGGTACTAGATCATCGGGAAGAAGCACTGATTCATAGGAACACCCAGGCCACACTAGTTCTTCACAACAGGCCATCTAGCGATGAAATTAGAGGAAGGTCAAACTAGCCTCAGACAGCAGGTCCTTCCCCCTACAATTATCACATTTGATTAAACTGGCCACTTCCAGTCACACTTCCCAAAATGGATAAACCTCCCCATACAAACTAAGGCAAGAAAGGGAAGTGGACAGCTTCAAGCTGCTCCCACAGCACCGCAGTCCTCCATCGAGACGCACTGCTCTCAGCAGCCCCTCCCCTCTGAAAGCTGGTGAGCCCGTGCTCATGGACGTGTGTCTAACAACATCCCCATCTCGGAGATTAGAACAGAAAATGTGTGAACACTTTATTCATCTAAAAATTACAAAAATCGATACAATACATATTAACACAAAAAACTTTTTTTTTTAACCAAAAATTACTAGAGTTCCCAAAATAATGAAAGCAAAACCTTAGCAAGAAGAGAGACCCAGTTTTGCATTTCTACAAATTTCTTCGATGTCAGACTTACTGGAAAACAACTAGGTTCTCCCATCTGTTGCTGCAGAGAAAGAGGCAGCCCCACCAGAGGCGCAGCTGGGAGGGGTGGTGCACCCGAGCCACGTGTTCAGGTAGCGGCAGAAGCGCTCTGTAATCAACCCCAACACACTCGCCAAGGGCTTTATTTCTCCCTGAAGGCAAGCTGCGGTGAGGAATCTAAAACCTCACTGGTGAACTTTTCTTTACGTTATTACTTTAAAATCCACTGATCTGTCTTGCACTTGAAATGGACACTGACCCAGGTCTGATTTGGTCATCTGGAAAATACTGGCTCAGTGAGTTAGGCAGATCTTCCAAATGTTGTTTATTACAGATTATCTAAAGCATCACATTCCTTAGTATCAGCAATGATCTCATCAGAAAAGTCTTGACATATTAGGAAGCTGCAGGCTCACAGTGGCAGACAAAGCTTTCTGAAATTCCAGTTCCAGTTGGAAGCGCAAATGTTACCACTGGCAGTAGGGTTAGCTGCTTTCCTTGCAGTCACAGGCTAACTGGCTACTTAGTAAGAAATACTGGTAACATGTCAACTAGTCTGTTCCCGTGGACCAAGAAAAAGAGCGGCTGGTTCAGCTAACAACCCAGTAATTGCAGAAGGGCCTGTCCTCCAAACAACTTTCCAACTCCGAACGCAGAAGCACTCTCCACACACATCCTGTTTTGTTACAGAGTACTGAAAGCGGCTCTACTCAGGGCTGAGATTTAACAAAATGAATGATTTTTATTGCTTCATCAAGGACATTCTTAGGTGAGAATGGCTTTTCCGAATTGCACAGCAGTGAAGAATCCCTGCAGCTCGGGGACTCGGTCTAAATGTCAGCAAAAAAAGGCAAATGACCTCTTGACAATCATTATGAAAACTACTCTCACAGCTGGGAAGGTCTCCAGGACATCCCCAGGGTTCTGGGGCCCACACTCTGTCAGCTACTGCCTTCAGGAATTCAGCTCTAAAAAGAAAGCCTAAGAACCACACACACGTTAAAGTGAATTTCAGATAATGTCTGCTATAAAATAGAAACCATAAAAGCAATTAAAAGCAACTCTTACTTGATTCACTAACTGCCAACAATAAATGTAAATACACTACAGAGCTCTACACATATCTTGCTACATACCTAATGCCCTAAAATTTTAATTCTTCCCTGGTAGCTACTAAACAGCTTACACTGTGAAGTATTACTCTGATAACATAAAATATGACATCAGCCAAAGATGCAGGACTGTATCAATATACGGGATCTGTAGGCTTAAGCACCCTAACCTCTTGACTTTTTTCAACAGTAAACCCTACGGCACTGCAGGAGCTGCAGCTGGTTGAATCCGAGGATGCAGAGGCATGGATATGGACAGCCTACTGCAAGCTACACTCCAATTTTCCACTACATGAAGGCTGGCTCCCCAACCCCACATTGTTTAAGGGTCAACTACACTTTGATAAATAAAAGGGTCCACCACTGAACAGAAGCAGCCCCCCAAAATAACCCTTACCCAAGCCAACAGGACTATATATACTAGAGAGTGACCTCAGAGAACTTCTCATAAACCTAGCAAATGCCACCAAGTAAGGTAATGTTATTTTTCTGGGTACGCAACTCTAGCACTTCACAATCCCACCACATCTGCATGTGCAACCAGTGGTCTGTGGAGACCTTAGAAACAGCCTGGTATTCTGTCTCTGACCTCTACTCACAGCCTCCCCTCCCTCTCTCAAACAGAACAGCAGATGGAAATGATTCAAGGTTATTTCTGTCAACAATAAACATGCACGCTTTTGATGCTATTAAATTTTCAGTTTGTAAGGAGTATGGTGCCTAATTTGTGATCATATCGGCCAGGGCAAATATTCTTGGGGAAAATATATCCAAAGTTATTAAAAGAGCCCCTTTCTCTTTTGCTTTAAAAAAAAAAAAAAAGGACATAATGGGACATCCCTGGTGGTCCAGTTAAGGCTGTGCACTCCCAGGGCAAGGGGCACAGGTTCTACCCCCAGTGGGGGAACTAAGATCCCACGGGCTGCACTGTGCGGCCAACAACAAAAAAAAGGAGTGGACATTACTGGGATAATCAGTAAAAAGCAAAATCTGAAGTAGATCTGTTGCTTAGATAACACAGCTGCATCGATGAGATTCCTAATTTTGAAAACTGTTGTTGTTCAGTCACTAAGTCGTGCCCAACTCTTCAGCTTCAGCATCAGTCTTTCCAAAGAACATTCAGAGTTGATTTCCTTCAGGGCTGACTGGCTTGATCTCCACGCACTCCAAGAAACTCTCATGAGTCTTCTCCAGCACCACCACTCAAAGCATCAATTCTTTGGAGCTCAGCCCTCTTTATGGTCCACCTCTCACATCTGTACATGACTACCAGAAAAACCATAGCTTTGACTATGGAAAAACCATAGCTTTGACTATACAGACCTTTGTCGGCCAAGTGATGTTTTTGTTTTTTTAATTCGCTGTCTAGGTTTATCATAGTTTTTCTTCCAAGGGGTGTCTTTTAATTTCGTGGCTGCAGTCACCATCCGGAGTGACTTTGGAGCTCAAGAAAACAAAATCTGTCACTGTTTCCACTCTTTACCCTTCTATTTGCCATGAAGTGATGGGATCGGATGCCATGATCTTAGTATTTTGAATGCTGAGTTTTCAGCCAGCTTTTCACCCTCTTCTTTCACCCTCATCAAAAGGCTCTTTAGTTCCTCACTTTCTGCCATTAGAGTGGTATCATCTGCATATCTGAGGTTATTGATATTTCTCCCGGCAATTTTGATTCCAGCTTGTTGATTCATCCAGCCCAGCATCTCACATGATGTATTCTGCATATAAGTTCCATAAGCAGGGTAACGATATACAGCCTTGATGCACTCCTTTCCCAATTTTGAACCAGTCTGTTGTTTCATGTCTGGTTCTAACTATTGCTTCTTGACCTGCATACAGGTTTTTCAAGAGACAGGTAAGGTGGTCTGGTACTTTTGTCTCTTTAAGAATTCTCAACAGTTTGTTGTGATCTTCACAGTCTAAAGCTTTAATGTAGTCAATGAAACAGAAGTAGATGTTTTTCTGAAATTCCCTTGCTTTCTCTATGATCCAATGAATGTTGGCAATTTGATTTGTCTCCTCTGCCTTTTATAAACCCAGCCTGTATATCTGGAATTTCTCAGTTCACACAGTGTTGAAGAATTTTGGGCATTATCTTGCTAGCATGTGAAATGAGTGCAAATGCAGAGTAGTTTGAGCATTCTTTGGCATTGCTCTTCTTTGGGATTGGAATGAAAACTGACCTTTTCCAGCCCTGTGGCCACTGATGAGTTTCCCAAATTTGCTGACATATTGAGTGCAGCACTTTAACAGCATCATCTTTTAAGATTTGAAATAGCTCAGCTGGAATTTCATCACCTCCACTAGCTTTGTTCATAGTGATGCTTCCTAAGGCTCACTTGACTTCGCATTCCAGGATGTCTAACCTCCATTGTGGTTATCCAGGTCATTGAGACATTTTTTATATAGTTCTTGTGTATTCTCACCCCTTCTTCTTAATCTCTTCTGCTTCTGTTAAGTCCTTGTCATTTCTGTCCTTACTGTGCCCATCCTTGCATGAAATGTTCCCCAGGTATCTCTAATTTTCTTGAAGAGATCTCCAATCTTTTCCATCCTACTGTTTTTCCTGTGTTTCTTTGCATTGTTCATTTAAGGACTTCTTCTCTCTTCTTGCTATTCTCTGGAACTCTGCATTCAGATGGCTGTATCTTTCCCTTTCTCCCCGCCTTTCGCTTCTCTCCTTTCCTCGGCTATTTGTAAGGCTTCCTCAGACAACCATTTTGCTTTGTTGCACTTCTTTTTCTTTGGGTGGTTTTCATATCTGCCTCCTGTACAATGCTACATGCTTCTGTCCATAGTTCTTCAGGCACTCTATCAGATCTAATCCCTTGAATCTATTTGTCACTTCCACTGTATTTGAGTTAGGTCATATCTAACTCAAGGCATTTGAGTCAGGTCATACCCGAATGGCCTAGTGGTTTTCCCTACTTCAATTTAAGCCTGAATTTTCCAATAAGGAGCTCATGATCTGAGCCACAGTCAGCTCCAGGTCTTGTTTTTACTGACCATATAGAGCTTCTCCATCTTCGGTTCCAAAGAACATAATCAATCTGGTTTCGGTACTGACCATCTGGTGATGTCTATATGTAGTCGCTCTTGGGTTTTTGGAAAAGGGTGTTAGCTATGACCAGCATGTTCTCTTGATAAGACTCTGTTAGCCTTGAACACTGTACTGTGGTTATAAAAGAGAATGCCCTTGTTTGCAGGAAACAGCCACTTAAATGTTTAAGGTTAACGGGACATTATAGCTTAAACTGTTTTGGGAAAAAAGAAAAACACTCACGCACAAACACAGAAGAGTTGCAGAGAAGAGAAAGGATAGGGCAAATGTAAAATATTAGCATCTGAAGCCCTAAGAGAAGACTACATCATAATCATTTGTACTATTCTTACAACTTTCAAGCCTGAAAAAAATCCAAACCCAGTTCCTATGAAGAGTTGCTAAGGCTTTTGTTTCAAAGAACAGTGCTAAGTACAGAAAGATGCGCTCTCATCTGACACCAATTATACTTCAGCAGGGCTGCCTCTGACTTTTCTCTCCGCATAGATTTTTCCAAAATAAAACCTCCAGACCCTTCAAGTCAGTGGTGACGGGCACAGCTGCTGGAGGAGTGGCCTGTGCAGAGAGGGACCCAGTGGGAGCACCCCTCACCATCAGCTCAGTGTTACTGACTCCCCGCCTGGACATCTTCCACCTGCATTAGCACGGTGTCTGGAGTCACAGACCACAGTCTGAGAGGCAGGCCCCACCAGCAGTTAGTTTTTGTAAAAAAGTTTTATTGGAAAATAGCCACGTCTACTTTGGCTTCTGCAAAGGCAGAGTTGAGTGGTTGGGAAGGACCCCAAAGCCAGAACTGTTTACTCATCCAGTCCCTTACAGAAAGTCTGTCGACTTCTCTGGAGCAGAGCATTTAACATCAGCAGTGGCACCTCTAGACTCTTGAAACTGCCTGGAGACTGAGACGGGGGAATAAAGAAACAGGAACTTTTACTGAGAAGCAGAAAAATGATGGTGGCTTCCTGAGGGTGCTCCAGCCTGAACTGACTCTGCCTGCTTCACCTACTATTGGCTGGAAGCAGCAATTTCTGCTTCAGGTTACAGCACATCTACAGAAATCCCAAAGAGGAAAAGCAGGCTTCCTGAGCTCTTGAATGATCCCAGGAGAAGCCGTGAGGACCAGTGAAGCCAGGGGAGTGGAGTGTTTTACTGACGCTTGGCATGGAGGGAGCACAGGCAGCACACTTGGCTTTTCATCCTCCTGCACCCCTTCAACCTCCTCTCTCCTAACACAGTAGGACTGCATTTTATACACACCTGAATTACATAAACTTAAATCACACAAATTTAAAATAATGTAAAAAATATTAAAGCCATTTTTTTTTCCACAAAAAAATGTGTTAGTTGAATCCTGCAAACCTTAAAAAATCCATCAAGTGTTTCATTTCAAAACCAGAAGGCCACATAACTACAAACTGTGTTCGTGCCTCTTCGCTGGTGAACAGGACACCTAGCCTGGGACAGATTCAGTCAAAATCAGGGTGGGGAGAAGGGGGTAGTTGGAGAGGTCGTGAATTACGCGGTGTGTTTGCAGAAGATCCCAGCAGAGAAGGCAGCGTGCCACAGCACCTGATCCTGAGGTCCACCCTGGCTCCAGCCACGAGCGCTCCCAGGACAGTGTAGCAGCAGGCTGTCCCATCCTGCAGCCCACCTGCCAATGCGACCACAGGGTGTACTTGGTGGTGACAGCTGGCACCCAGCCTGAGTTGTCCCCGCTCCATCCAGGAAGATCAAGGTGCCCGGGGCTCTTAGCACACTCAAGGGACACACAGTTCACACCAACAAGGAAATGCCAGCACCAAGTTTTCCCTGCCAGTTTATCCAAACCCACTGCTACTTTAGAAAGGTGTAATTCTGCTTCAAGTTATTTGATGACTTTCCATCATTAAGAGAAAGGAAAAATCACTAGAGACCAGAAGCGGCATTCTTTGTAGCACACGATGTAAATCTTTATTACAAAAGGTTTGTCAGTACAGGGCTCTGCCCCAAGCCACTCAGCGCAGTCCCCAGCTTCTCGACACCACTCCACCCCCACCCACCCCTCCTACCTGGGCTCTTCCTGCCCACTCACTCTTTCAGAGCATTCCCCGCACTCAACTACTCTAAACGCTAACACAGAAGGACTCAGCACAAGGGAAGTATAGTCACCTTCCACAGACGCTCCCCTCACCTCTCTACCTGTTCTCATCTCTTCACCTTCTCTGGCCTTTGCTGATGGATTTCATTCTTCCACCATCTATGTATTGTCAGCAATCCAACCTTATGGGTCACCTGTCTGGGGCAGCGGTCAGCACCATCACGACATCCCCCCACCCCAGTATGAGGGTCACTATAAAGACAAGGCCATCTCACTGTTCACCCCACCATGAAGGCAGGTGGTCCAAAACATAAAATCAAATCGGACGGTCCTTGACAATGGGTAGATGTGAAAAACACAAAGAATTTAATTCAAAAATGGAATCATTTCAGGTGACTTCCACAATGCTTCAGGTGTGCTATCTGCTTGGGAAGTTAAGGTTTCCATCACAGTTTAATTCAAAAGCATCCACGGGTTTCAAGCAGGGGCAGGCTCTGGGCAGTCATCCCAAGCTCAGCCTCCTTAGACATACCCGGGAAGACGTACTATTATGGTGAAAGGATGCTTGGCTGGGGCGGGGAGGGTAGGGGATGAGACGGGGTCAAGAGCATGCCCTTTAGATCTGAAGACAGCCCCATCTTCCCAAGAGGTAGGCCGGGCACAGATAGAGCCGACAGAAAGGCAGATGGCATAAGAAGAGATGATTAGCTACAGCTCTCATTTTAAACTGGTTTCACAAACTACACAAAAGTGAGAAACCAAAGGGCTGAGAATTCTTAAAAGTACTCTGAAAGGAGGGTTGATGCTAGGAGTCTAGTCTTCTGAGCTGTTAAGTGAGCTCCAGGTTCTATCCCCGAATAAGAAGCATGTGTCACTTTTTAAGAGCAACTTGCAACCACAGGACCTAAGAGATGCTGTCAAATTCCTTCGAACTCTACATTTCAGAATAGTTCAGGGCACCTCCAGTGAACAATTCACTATGTGCTTTTGTTTTTCTGACCATGGAGTATGTGAAGTCAGAGGACACAATAATGATCTTTATCCCCCTCTTGGAAAGGAAGGGCTTTTTACACATTTTTCTAAGACATTCTCAATAAGAACCTTAACACACATTACCCGCAGAACTCCTTTCTTCAAAATGAGAAAATGCTTATTTTTTCCAGATTTAAATAGTTAAAAGTGGTAAAGTCACAGGATATTTTAAAGTCAGTCTGGCATTATGATATCATGTATTTAACTGTATAGCTAAAGTCTTCAGAATTTATAGTGTAGATGAGATCGTAAAGAAAAACTAAGGCTAATAAGCTATAAGGGTGTTATCAATGAGCTGTTTACACAGACTCACCTAGAGCCTGCACTAGGCAGACCATTTACCACCCACCAAACAAGGCTGGTGGAGAAGGCAATGGCACCCCACTCCAGTACTCTTGCCTGGAAAATCCCATGGATGGAGGAGCCTGGTAGGCTGCAGTCCATGGGGTCGCTAAGAGTCAGACATGACTGAGCAACTTCACTTTCACTTTTCACTTTCATGCACTGGAGAAGGAAATGGCAACCCACTCCAGTGTTCTTGCCTAGAGAATCCCAGGGACGGGGGAGCCTGGTGGGCTGCCGTCTACGGGGTCACACAGAGTCAGACACGACTGAAGTGACTTAGCAGCAGCAGCAGCAGCAAACAAGACTGGTGGGTCTTTCTCTCTTAGCTCCTTGTGGACCATCTAGCATAGAAGTATTTCTTCAGCAAGTGCATGTACTATACCTGACAATCTTTTAACTTGCAAATTCTGAATCTTTTGCTATCTTTCCACACCTGGAACGTTTCTGAGGCACACTAGTCAAGATTCTGGCGCATGTGCCTCAATTTGGGTTTTCTCATGATTAGACTTCATGTATGCGTTTTTCTCAATGCATATCATCAGGGAACGTGATATCATTATGTCTTATTACTGGAGATGCCAGGTTTTTCCACTGTGAGGTTATAATTCTTCCTTTGTAATTTATAAACACTTTGGGAGAGATGTGTAAACATCCCAAATTTGAAGAGACTAAAGGAGACATGACAACTAAATGCAGAGTGAGGTCCTGGATTAGATCCTGAAACAGAAAAAGGACATTAGTAGAAAACTGATGAAGTTCACAAGGTCCACATTTGAGCTAACAGTACTGTGTGACAATGTTAAGTTTCTGATTTTCATGAGGATATCTGATAATGTAAGGTATTAATGTTAAGGGAAGTGGGTAAAGGGCACAGGGAAGCTCCTGAACTATTCTTGTGACTTTTCTGTAAATCTAAAGTTCCTTCAAAAGGATAAGTTTATAAAGCTGCAGACTGATTCCATACATCTGGACAGGGCTTGAGAGTCCATGTTTCTCACAAATGCCCAGTGATGGCAATGCCTCCACTAGCAAGGCCCTGGCAAACACAACTGGTGTATTTCACTATTCATAGCTTTCAAAGGACAATCAACTAAAATGCATCAAGGTTACACCAAGCACAGTAATCACCGCTTGCCTAGAGGCAATCCTTAACTCTGGCCCACTGATACAAGCCCCCTGCAGAGGCTAAAACCACAATCTTTGCTCTAACACCGTCTATGGCTGGCATTCCCCAGCTAAGCCTGGCACCCTTCCATGGCTCTGGAGCCAGGAGAAAATCCAGTGGGAACAAACACCATCCGCCCACAAGTGCAATGCAGAGGAGGAGCCCATGGGGACCAAGATTTGGCCAGTCATCCCGCTGCCGCCGGGCATTCGTTACCAGCCAAGGGGAGGCAGGAGAGCAGGGTGATGAGAAGTGATGCTGGAATACCTACTCACACAGAGCGACTGGCCTCAGAGGTGAACTCTGCTCATCCCATTAAAGTGACTTTTAGTATCATATAATAAATCCACAAGAAAGAAGATAAGATGTGCAAGAGATTCTGCAAATTTCTGGCAGACCAGAAAGATTAATGGGGGAAGAGGAAACAGTAATCGGAGCACACAGGAGTGGATACAACAAAGGAGGCCTCCAAGCCTATAAAGGCCAGGACTCCAGACCAGGAGAGGGCAAGGGTTGTGCCTGCACATGGAAGTCAGGTCCCGTACGAAGAGCTGTACAAGGGCCCTCCCTAGACCAAGTGGAGCAGCCCCCAATCAAAGGCATCTTCCTTAAGCTGAGAGGCCCAGAGAAAATCTGCCTTCTGGCATTTGAGGTCCCAGCACAACAAAAAGTTCCCCAAAACTCAATAGGAAACCTGCACATTTTCAAAAGTAGTCCCACAGGGGAATTCCCCGGTGGTCCAGAGGTCAGGACACCATGCTTTCACTGCTGTGGGCCCAGGTTCAATCCCTGATTGGGGAACAAAAATTCCATAAGCCACCATGTGGATGCGACCAAAAAAATCAGCCCCCCAAACTCACAAGTTCTCTGCCTGCTTCCTCTGGCCTTAGACAACAACAATTACCAGTATTTGAAGAGTACTTGCCACACAAAGCAAAAAGCCAGCCTTTTTAAAAAGAGGAAAACAGTGACACAATAGGACACAAGAAATCAGAGAACAAAAGGGAACTAAAAAAATCCTTACTAGTATCTTCAAAGTCAGGAGATAATACATTCATCGAACAATACGTTATTATGAAAAAGGAACATTATAAATCCTTAGAAATTAAACTTTGTGGAAATAAAAAATTTTAAAGTAGGATTGGAGGATAAATGTTTCTATCCCAGATACAAGAATAAGATGACACACGAAGAGGATAATGACAGAAGATTCGGAGGATTAATCCAAGATGTCCATCATCAAACTAACAGAAACTCCTAAAACAGAAGAGTAAAAGCAGAGCTGGAGAAGGAAATAGCAATCCACTCCAGTATTCTTGCCCGGAGAGTCCCATGGACAGAGGAGCCTGGCGGGCTACAGTCCATGGGGTCACAAGAGTCGGACACAACTTAGCGACTAAACCACCACAAAAGCAGAGCAGAAGACATTCTCAAGTGACACAAGAGACTTTCAAATTCCAGAGCTGAAGGACAAGTCCCCAGAGTCAGAAAGCAGTCAGAGTAGGACTCTACATTTTGGGGGAATTCCAGAAATGTCCTAACACCAAAGAGGATCCTGAAGAGTTATCCAAAAGGAATAAGGCTACTTGGCAGTAGGTGCTCATTGAAATAAAGGAAGTCAAGATTAAAACATGAGACCTGAACAAACTCAGTTGCATAATAAAAGAAAATGTCAGGATGACACCACTGCTGGTCTAAGGAGTAAACAATCCAGATTAGAAAAAGAACACCACAAGGCTGGGGACGGGGACGGTAAGAGAGTTTAGTGCCATCCTTCAGAATCTAAAACAAGGTAAAGTTGGACTTCCCTAGCAGTCCGGTGGTTGAGACTCCATGCTTCCATTGCAGGGGGTACCGGTTCAATCCCCAGAGACCTAAGATCCCACATGCCTCAGGGAACAGTAAAAAAAAAAATTAATAAAAGGTAGAGTCAACAAGAATAGACAGCGCAAAGAAAAAGAAACGCCATCACCAACAACAGAAAAAAGCAAAAACCCGTATAACAGGGGAAACAGACTACCTGGCTGTGAAGTAATATCTGCTTAGTTATAAACAATCTGAACTAACTGAACATAGTGAATTCAGGGGATAGAGGTGAGATGCGATATGAAAAAGTCAGTCATCCTATCTGTTAACAGCAAGTCAGGAATGTATAAAACCAGGAAAGTGCCAGCTTATTATTTTTAGCTACGAAGAACTTCCTCAAGAAACAGCAAAAAGATAAAGTCTTGGAGGAGTGGAACTGGGAGGTGCGGTGGGGGCTGTTGTTTTAGTTTTCCATTGACACTTGTGGCATTACTTTATTTAAGTATCAAACGTGTGCAATTTTTTCAGAACATGGACTTGGGACAGATCGCGTTCAAACCTGGCCGTGTGTCCCAGGGAAGCCCCTTCCCTCCGTGGGCCGCAGCCACCTCCCTGTCCACCTGACCGGACCGCCGCGATGAAAAGCGCTGGAAACGCTGGCGGGACCGGCCGCAGCACTGGACCCACACACGGCATCCGCTTTCTCAAAATTGGAGCCGCGACAGGACCCGACGTCCCAGGAGAACACGCTTATTTTAATCGCCAAAGAGGGGGAAAGGAGCTTTAAACACACGGAGTTAACGTTACCGGCGGCTCGGAGATTCCGAGCACCGGGCAGGGGTCCCCAGGGCCGCCCCTCACCCGGGCCCGCCGCCCGCCCAGCGAAAACAGCCGCCTCCCGCACTTCCGCCCGCAGCCGCTGTCCCCGCGTCCGCGGCCTCCGGCCTCTCGGGGGGAGCCGCCTAGCCGCCTACCCGCCCGTGGGCTCACGACCCGGAGCGGCTACACCGCAGTAACAGCAGCACGACCCCACCCCGCCCGCCCGCCCGCGGCCGGACGCTGCTCTTGCGGGCCTGGTCCCGGAAGGGAGGCCCGCTCCGCGACCGACCCCGCGCACCGCGACGGCGGGGGCGGCGGGCCGGGGGATGGGCGGCCGGAGCCAAGTGCGGGTGCGCTGAAGCGCGGCGGGCAGGAGGCTTGACAGGGCTAAGACGGGGGTGCACAGGACGGCGGGCCGTTGGGGCCGGTCGCCTTGTCGGGGGGGCGGGGGCGGCGGCGCGGGCGCCGCGGCCGGAGGAGGGCGCAGGGAGGAGGGAGGAGGGGAGATCTCGCTCTCGCTCTCGCCCCGCGGGAAGGGGGAGGTGGAGACGCGACCGGCTGCGGGAGCTGCAATTACCGTGTGGGCTGCGGAATTCTCGTGGTGTTTGTCGGGGAGATGCGATAATGGCGTCCGTCCTCGCGAGAGAAGCCGCCGCTCTGCGCAGGCGCCGCGAGTCCCTCCCCGCGGCCCTCCGCCCTGCACCATCTGCGCAGGCTCACCGGGAGGGGGAACCGGAGACGGGGCGGGGCGCGAGGGCGAGGACTGCCGCTCGGAGTCTCCAGCGCGCGCTGGGCTGGCGCCGACGACCGCCGGGCATGCGCACGGGTCCTGCATCCGCGCCACAGATTGGCCTCCAAACTTCTTACTTTTCTGTCACGCGTTCAGGCGTCTCACTGGCCCCTGAAAAGTCGCGTTGGTGGACCGTTCGAGGAATTTGCATTTTCTTTGCGGTCTAATGAATAGGAATTAGCGCCATAGACGACTACATGTCCCGGAGGGCCCTGCGCAAGCCTCGAGCAGTGCATTCTGGGACTCGTGGTTCCTGCGTCTGCGCGAAGCCTGCTGGTACTTGTGGTCCCATCCCCCCCGACGCGTGCCAGCGCGTGGAATGCTGGGACTTGTAGTTGAGTTGTGCAAGCTCTGGCCACTGCTGCAGTGGGCTTCCCCTGAGTAGCAGGCGAGCACAGGGGTTCCAAGGGTCGTCACAGATTCAAAGACACGCTCCTGGAAAAATACATATTAATTATATGTGATATATATTTTATGTGTAATTGATGTTTGTTCTGTATTGTGATGTTTGTTATGTATCCTTAGAAAAGGCAGAGAGGAACCAGAGATCAAATTGCCAACATTCGTTGGATCATACAAAAAGCAAGAGAATTCCAGAAGAACATCGACTTCTCCTTCATTGTCTATGCTAAAACTTTTGACTGTGTGGATCACAACAAACTGTGGAAAATTCTTATTAAAGAGATGGAAATACCAGACCACCTTACCTGCCTCCTCAGAAACCTATATGCAGATCAAGAAGCAACAGTTAGAACAGGACATGGAACAAAGGGACTGGCTCCAAATTGGGAAAGGAGTGTGGTCAATCCTGTATATTGTTACCCTGCTTATTTAACTTACATGCAGAGTACATCGTGCAAAATGCTGGGCTGGATGAAGCACAAGCTGGAATCAAGATTCCTGGGAGAAATATCAATAACTTCAAACATGTAGGTGACACCACCTTTATGGTAGAAAGGAGAGAGGAACTAAAGAGCCTCTTGATGAAAGTGAAAGAGGAGAGTGAAAAAGCTGGCTTAAAACTCAACATTCAAAAAACGATCATGTCCTCCAGTCCCATCACTTCATGGCAAATAGATGGGGAAACAATCGAAACAGTGACAGATTTTATTTTCTTGGGCTCCAAAATCACTGCAGATGGTGATTTTAGCCATGAAATTGAAAGACACTTGTGCCCTGAAAGAAAAGCTATGACAAACCTAGACAGCATATTGAAAAGCAGAGACATTAATTTGCCAACAAAGGTCTGTCTAGTCAAAGCTATGGTTTTTCCAGTAGTCATGTGTGGATGTGAGAGTTAGATATAAAGAAGGGTGAGCCCTGAAGAGTTGATGCTTTTGAACTTTGGTGTTGGAGAAGACTGTTGAGAGTCCCTCGGACTGCAAGGAGATCAAACCAGTCAATCCTAAAGGAAATCAATCCTGAATATTCATTGGAAGGACTGATATTGAAGCTGAAGCTCCAATACATTGGCCACCTGATGCAAAGTCCTGACTCATTGGAAAAGACCCTGATCCTGGGAAAGATTGAAGGCAGGAAGAGAAGGGGATGACAAGAACGAGATGGTTGGATGGCATCACTAACTTGATGGATGTGAGTTTGAGCAAGCTCCAGGAGATGGTGATGGACAGGGAAGCCTGGTGTGCTGCAGTCCATGGGGTCGCAAAGAGTTGGACGGGACTGAGCCATCGAACAACAATGTATTGTGTATAGAATGTCCATATGTAATAATGAAATGTTATTTATATATGAATATAGACAATATAAATGTGGTTGTATTGTATTTAAAGAGCATAAAAGCGTGTTTGTGGGTACTATGGGAAAAACAGTCCAAAACTATAGACAATTCTCAGGAATGTTATTCCTGCTTACCGGTATTGCTGGGAATACCACTGCTTTTCATTTTTCTTCTTTACACTTGCCTCTGTTTCCTGAGTTGTTTCAGTTCAGTTCAGTCGTTCAGTCGTGTCCAACTCTTTGCGACCCCATGAACCACAGCACACCAGGCCTCCCTGTCCATCAACAACTCCCAGGGTACACCCAAACCCATGTCCATTGAGTCGATGATGCCATCCAACCATCTCATCCTCCGTCACCCCCTTCTCCTCCTGCCCTCAATCTTTCCCAGCATCAGGGTCTTTACCAATGAATCAGCTCTTCGCATCAGGTGGCCAAAGTATTGGAGTTTCAGCTTCAACATCAGTCCTTCCAATGAACACCCAGGACTGATTTCCTTTAGGATGGACTGGTTGGATCTCCTTGCAGTCCAAGGGACTCTCAAGAGTCTTCTCCAACACCACAGTTCAAAAGCATCAGTTCTTCAGTGCTCAGCTTTCCTTATAGTCCAACTCTCACATCCATACATGACCACTGGAAAAACCATAGCCTTGACTAGATGGACCTTTGTTGGCAAAGTAATGTTTACAACGAGCTAAAATTCCTTGGATCCTCCAAACATGAAATGGTGGCGCTATTTTCTTTCAGAAAAGAAACGATTTACTGTGAGTTTCCTGCCCACCTCTCTTTTGCCAATAATAAAACGCTACTCAAGGCAGTAAGCAGCTGTGGAGCCTTGGGCAACCTTGTTGGGGCTCTTCCAGAATTAGCCCTCAGGGGTCTTCTGAGACTGGTCACGAGATTCCCCTGCAGGAAAAGTGCCCTCAAGAAATTGCAAAGAAGGTTACAGCAGGGAAGATCGTGTTATTGAAATGAGATCTGTCCTATTCAGAGGTGAGGAAGAGTCCAAAGAGATTGGAAGGTTGCTCTGCAAGGTTACAGAGCTGGGAAAAAATGAAAGTGGGGTCCTGAATCCACAGTACTTGAATCTGGAGTCCAGGGTCTGCTCACACTGGGGAAAGGGTTTCTGAAGCCAACCACAAAAATCCCAAGAGAGCTGTGCTTTCTGTCCCCACCTCTTCTTCAGTCACAACCAGTCTGAACACTTAACCCTAAAATTCTTGCAAGGATACTTGCATATCTGACTAGAAAGCAGATGAATGTAAGATGATATTTTCCACACTGTTTTAAAATATCACCCTTTCAAGATGCAGCCCCCTTTCAGGTGTGAGCTTGCCTGCTCCTTCCTTTCCAGGCAACTGCTCAGTCATCCTGAGTCACTTTTAAGTGGAACAAAACAGTAATTGTCCTTAGGCTGGAATGCTAGACTTCTCTTGTCTGTTTTTGATGTTTCTGTTTTATTTACTTTTATTTGGGCTTCCTTGATAGTTCAGTTGGTAAAGAATCTGCCTGCAATGCAGGAGATACTGGTTTGATTCCTGGGTCAGGAAGATTCCCTGGAGAAGGGATAGGCTACCCACTCCAGTATTCTTGGGCTTCCCTTGTGCCTCAGCTGGTAAAGAATCCACTTGCAATGTGGGAGACCTGGGTTCGATCCCTGGGTTGGGAAGAACCCCTGGAGAAGGGAAAGGCTACCCCCTCCAGTATTCTGGCCTGGAGAATTCCATGGACTGTATGGTCCTTGGGGTCGCAAAGAGTCAGACAGAGCTGAGCTACTTTTACTTTCACTTGCTGCGCAGGAACTAAGACAAACGAAGGTTTGCAGTATTGACACCTAACTGATGCATCATGGTTTTAAAAAAATCAAATAACTAGAAATCAGCAAAGACCACTGCCTACCAATGAAATTCACTTCCCTACCATAGGGGATCCTTCTCCTTGCCATCAAGCCTTACTAGAATCCGATCCAGGGACACCGTCCCCCCCCCGCCCCGCCCCCGCCATCAGGCTGCCCAGTGGTTAGGACTCCAAACTTTCACTGCCAGGGGCCAGGGTTCAATCCTTGTTTGGGAAACTAAGCTCCCACAAGTCTCTCGGCCAAAAATAAATAAATAAAATAGAAAGAATCCAATCCAAGTTTCCGGAGTTAACTAGGCTGAAGACAGATCGATGGGAGCTTTATAGAAAGAGAGGGAGGTGCACGCTGGCCTGGATGGCCCCAGAGATGGGGGCCCATGTGGATGCACACGTGCCAGGCATTTGCAAATATCTCCCTTGTTTGAAACCGGGCAGGGCCTGCTTCAGGCACACCCTGGAATCCTTAGAAGCAGCCCGTTCCTGAAGATGCACCCATCAGGGAGAAAAGTAAATTGTTTATGAAGCTCTCAGTCACCCAGGAAAAGTCTAGAAGAGAGTATAAAGTCCACAGAGTAGGGCTATGGGAGTAGGCTCGACCTGGGCTTGGAGTCCTCACTCTCCTGTGGCAAGTCAGCTGCCTCCTCTGGGAAATGGCGTTTCAAACCCACAGCTCCCAGGCACGTTAGGAGGATTCCAGGGAAGTGGAGTTTGTCAAGGGTTTAGCGGAGGGTCTATCTCAGGAAACGGGCATATTATTGTGTGTTGAGTTACCTCACTTTGCCAACAAAGGTCCGTCTAGTCAAGGCTATGGTTTTTCCTATGGTCATGTATGGATGTGAGAGTTGGACTGTGAAGAAGGCTGAGCGCCGAAGAATTGATGCTTTTGAACTGTGGTGTTGGAGAAGACTCGAGAGTCCCTTGGACTGCAAGGAGATCCAACCAGTCCATTCGGAAGGAGATCAGCCTTGGGATTTCTTTGGAAGGAATGATGCTAAAGCTGAAACTCCAGTACTTTGGCCACCTCATGCGAAGAGTTGACTCATTAGAAAAGACTCTGATGCTGGGAGGGATTGGGGGCAGGAGGAGAAGGGGACGACAGAGGATGAGATGACTGGATGGCATCACTGACTCGATGGACTGGAGTCTGAGTGAACTCCGGGAGTTGGTGATGGACAGGGAGGCCTGGCGTGCTGCGATTCATGGGGTCGCAGAGTCTGACACGACTGTGCGACTGAACTGAACT
This sequence comes from Bos mutus, assembly GCF_027580195.1. Classification (NCBI taxonomy): domain Eukaryota; kingdom Metazoa; phylum Chordata; class Mammalia; order Artiodactyla; family Bovidae; genus Bos; species Bos mutus. The sequence goes on from NC_091634.1 coordinate 49,265,124, forward strand.
GAACTGAGTTACCTCGCCTAGGCCAGGCACATGATTATAATCCCTTTTCATTGTACAGGACGTGAATTTCAGAGAGGTTAAGCAACACTCTTAACTGTAGCGTGGCAGTGCTATTGCTTCAAGGAGGAAGCTTGCAAGCTGTGGCAGGAAAGGTACTTAGAATGTGGGATGTGGAGGTCCCTGTCAAAACTTGCCAAGGGACAAGTTTTGTCTTTGTCCTAAGATAACTCGAAGCCTTTACAAGGTTTTGGGACAAGGGTGGGTATGATGAGATTTGCATTTTCAAAACTCACTCTGGCTAGAGTGTTGGAAAATGAGTTGGGGGTGGGGAAGAGGCGTCCTGAGTGGACTTGGGGAGAGCAGTGGAGGCTGTGGCAGGGGTCCAGGCAAGAAATGATGGAGACTTGGACTAGGGTGGTCACAGTGGTAGAGAGGCAGGGGGCACAGAATCAGAAGATTCCAAGGGGTGATTCAACAGGACACAAGCACAAATCTGACCCTCGGGTGGGCGGGGGTAGGGGGGTGGAGCGCTCGATGCCACCTGGACCTGCAGATGTGAGACTTGATGGATGGCTGTGCTGTTCCAGGAGCCTGCCCGGGGCAGTGCCACCCTGGGGCCCCTTCTGTAGTTCCTCCCCCTCCCCAGACACTGGGAAGAGACCTGGTTTGGGGTGAACTGGGGTCCTGGGAACAGAGCTCAGAGACAATCCAGGGGAGTGGGAAGGAGCAGGATCCAGCATGCCCTGTAGCTCCACCCCCACCTGGCGGGGAATTTCATCCAACCCAGGACCGGCAACTGCTGCGGGTTCTGAGCCATGAAGAAATTTAAGGAAGTATCATCAGTAAAAATTCGCTTAACATAAAATTAACCATTAACGATTCAAAGGTATACAACCCAGTGGCACCAAGTGCATTGAGAGTGGTATGCAACCGTCAGTAACTGGTTCCCGCATGTTTTCATCACCTTTCCCGTTACCTGCCCTCCTTCCCCACTCCTGCCCCAGCTCCTGGCAGCTGTCTGTCTGGATGTTTCCTATGAACGGCATCACACGTATGTGGCCTTTTTTGACTGGTTTCTTCCATTCAGCACAATGTTTTCAAGGTTCATCCTTGTTGTAGCCTGTGTCAGTGCATCACTTCTTTTTTTTTTAATTACTAAACTTTATTTTTTAGGGAAGCTTTCAGTTCACAGCAAAATTGAACAGAAAAGTACAGATTTCCCATATACCCTCTGCCACGTCCCCAACCTCTCCCTGATATCAATACTCCTTCCGGAGCCAGAGTGGTGCATCTGTTACAGTCGATGACTCTGCATAGACATGCCGTCACTGCCCGGAGTCCCGAGTCTACATCAGGACTCACTGTTGGTGTCCTACAATCTATGGATCTGGACAAACATTCAGGGACGTGTATCCCCCTTTATAGTCTCATACAGAGTAGTTTCACTGCCCTAAAAATCCCCTGTGCTCCACCTGTTTCTCCTTCCTCCCCACAATCCCTGACAAGCACTGATCTTGTCACTTTCGCCATAGCTTTGTCTTTTGTGTAACATCATATGGTTAGAATCAGCCTATAGCCTTCTTGGATTGGCTTCTGTCACTTAGAAAAACACATTTAAATTTCCTCATGTCTTTTCCTGACTTGACAATTCTCTTTAACACTGAGTAGTACTCCACTGCCTGGATGTTCCACAATTTATTCATCCTTTCACCCACTGAAGGACATCTTGGTTGTGCCCAAGTTTTAGCAATTATGAATAAAGCTGCAATAAACACCCATAAGTTTTCAGCTCCTATGAGTAAATACCAAGGGGAGCAATTGGTAGCTCATATGAGAAGAGGATGGTTAGTTTTGTGAAAAATCACCAAACCGTCGTCCAAAGCGGCTGCACCATTTTGCGTTCTGCGGTTGTCGTTCAGTCATTCGTTCATGTCCGACTCTTTGCGACCCCGTGGACCACAGCACCCATGCTTCCCTGTCCTTCACCAACTTCCGGAGTTTGCTCAAACTCATGACCATTGAAGTGCAGCTTATTGATTATTTCTTTCATGGATATTGTACCTAAAAAGTCATCATCATCAAGTCCAAGGTCATCTAGATTTTCTCCCGTGTTATCTTCTAGGAATTTTATAGCTTTGAATTTGCATTTAGATCTGTGATCTATTTTTTAAATATATTTTTAATTGGATGATAATTACAATGTTGTGTTGGTTTCTGCCATACAACATGAATCAGCTATGAGTGTACATATATTCCCTCCCTCTTGAACCTCCCTCCCAACCCTCCCACTCCACCCTTTGTGATCCATTTTGAGTTACTTTTTGTGAAGGGTGTGAGGTCTGTGTGTAGACCGACTTCTTTGCTTGTGGACATGTGTCCGGTTGTGTTAGCACCAGTTGTGAAAAGAGGATCTTTGCTTTGTTCCACGGTAGAAATCAATTGACCACAGTTATGGGGGTCTATTTTCGGTCTCTAAAGTCTGTCCCAATGATTGATGTGTCTCTTCTGGCCAATACCATGCTGTGTTGATCACCATAGCTTCATTCCTTTTAATGGCTAAATGACTGCATTTATATCACTTTTGTTTATTCATTCATCCCCTGATGGACCTTTGGGTTATTTCTATCTCTGGTTGTTATGAGTACCGCCCCTCTGAACTCGGATGTACATTTGCGTGGTTTTATGCTTTCATGCCTCTTGGGTGCGTACCTAGGAGTGTGATCACTGGGTCACACCAGGTACAGCTCTCGATTTAACTTGTTGGGGGACCTGCTTCGCCTCCTAAATGACACTCCTCATTGTTTTGAGTGAGCAAATGCTGACTTGCTAATTGAGAGAGGCCCACGTGGAGGGGAACCAACAGTAACCCCCGGGAGCCACAGGGGTGTGCCATCTTGAGAGTGGGTCCTCCAGCCCCAGGTGAACTCCAGGTCTGATGCCTCTTGGAGCAGAGAGAGCCCTTCCCACAGAGCCCGGCCCAGACTACAGGTTTTTGAGCTCAATAAATGATTGTTGTTTTCAGCAACTGTTTGCAGGTGGTCTGCTGGGCAACAGCGCATCATTGGGGTCTAGAGTCTATTCACACCTTTTATTCCAACCAAAGATCTCCTTGGACCCGGTAAGAACCTGAAACAGATGACTGAGCGTCCACCTGTCATACTGCATGCAATGATTGTGCGCCTTATGTGTACGCCTGTGGAAGTGAAGACTAGTCGTGTGGTGGGGCCCAAAGAGATAAAGAGCTCAAGGCCACACATGCGAGCACTGTCTCTGCCTCTTCCTAGCGAGGGGACTTAGTCCTGTCACCACTCTCAGCTGCAGGCACATCATCTGTAAGATGGAGACTAAGGCAGGGCCCTTTGAAATACACAGAAAACAAATTAAACAAGCTTCATAAAAGGGAATTGTTGATGCAATACCTGAAAATTTGGAAATGGACTTTAGGATATAGCAACAGGAATTGCCCAGCTGAAGCAGTGTCATTTTCTCTGCGTGTATCTCTCTCATTCTGTCTCTGTCTCTCCCTCCCCACCCTTCCCATCTCGGGGCTCAATTTTCTCTCCATTCTTGGATCCATTCAGGATCTCACAATGTGTCTGTGAGCTGTTTCATAATGCCCAGGGACAGACAGGGCCTCTCTCCTACAGAGGCAGTCATTTCCAGGGCTGACAGGTACTGGCCAGCTCAGGTTACCTGTGAGCCACTTTCCCTCTGATTGGCCAAGCCTGATATACACCAGGGAGCGGGGAGGAGTCAGCTGGCAGGGGAGGGAGTATCCTAGGGAGAACCCTTAGGTGCTGTTACCAAAGGAGACGTGGCCAGGCATGGGGAAGACATCAAGGCATTTGGCCAAGCACGTGTCTCCCTGGGCTCTGGAGAGACCCAAGGAGCAGCCGAGCTCCAGCTGTGATGTGGACGCTGAGGTTTGTCCAGCAGAGGGAAGGCTCTTTTCTCCCAGCAGCTGTTGAGTCACTCTTTCCAGAAAGAGAGGCTTGAGAGCGTCTCAAGGGTGGAGGAGGATCTGGTTCCCTTGGGCTCCCAGGCAGCCCGGCTTCATTGTTTTCATTTGACTCAAGGCGCAGAGCAGTGAAGCCAGACAGGTGATGACCATCAGGGCAGCACTGTGGTGTGATGTCCCTGTAAACGTGAAATTTCCACTACAAAGCATTCCCTCAGGCGCTGCAGATCCGGAAACAGCGGGATCCATAAAATCGGTAAAAATGCAAGCTGAAAATTGTGGTATAAACAATCCAGAGCAGAAGCAAAAGAAATTACTATGAATAAAACATATTGAAACATCCATGTGTTCTCAAGATTCTGCCCAGTGTGAGTTTTTTCTATTTACTTTTCCTTCTTTTTCTTTTTTTTTCACTAAAATAGAATTAGACAGTGTTGGCTTCCCTGGTGGCGCAGTAGTAAAGAATCTGCCTGCAGTTCAGGAGAACTGGGTTCAATTCCTGGGCTGGGAAGATCCCTTAGGGAAGGGAATGGTGACCCACTCCAGTATTCTTGCCTGGATAATCCCATGGACAGAGGAGCCTGGTGGGTTACAGTCCTTGGGGTCGCAAAGAGTCGGACACGACTGAGCAACTAACACTTTCACTTTTCACTATAGACAGTGTAAGTATCTGCTGGGATCTTAAAGCACTTTGGAGAGCACTTGGTTGCATTTAGGAGCAAATTTGAATTTCTATCATTTAAGAGCTATTTATAAAGAGTAATGCCAAGAAATTTGAGGAGTCTCATAGAAAATTTTTCTCAAAGAAAAATTATTTTCTTTGATCACACACTCATTTCAGCAAAAAGGTCTGGAGTCTGCTCCTCCAATGCATGTGTAATTATGTATGAATTATATCCGTATATCAGGTTCTAATGTACTGTGTCCTCTAAGAAACATATGGAAAAGAGAAATTATAAAAGGTGAGAGAGGAAATAAAAATAGAAACTTCAGTCTTTCTTTCTGCCCTTTGAAAGATGTGATTGGGGAGGCCTAACAAGTCCAAAATCTGATGGGGTGAGCAGAGGAGTGTGGGGTGAGGTCCAAAGGCAGAACTTCTGCTTGCCCAGGGGAATCTGTCTTTGTTCAGTTAAAGCTTCCGACTGATCAGACAAGGCCCACTCATATTGTGGCAGATAATCTACTTCACTCAAAGTCTTACGTGTTAATCACATCCAAGAAGACACCTATCCTGAAATATCTGGAATAACGTTTGACCCAATATCTGGGCACCACAGCTCAATCAAACTGATGCAGAATTCACCATCACAAATCCACATGCTGCTGCTGCTAAGTCGCTTCAGTCGTGTCCGACTCTGTGCGACCCCATAGACGGCAGCCCACCAGCCTCCCCCGTCCCTGGGATTCTCCAGGCAAGAACACTGGAGTGGGTTGCCATTTCCTTCTCCAATGCATGAAAGTGAAAAGTGAAAGTGAAGTCGCTCAGTCGTGTCTGACTCTTAGTGACCCCATGGACTGCAGCCTTCCAGGCTCCTCCATCCATGGGATTTTCCAGGCAAGAGTACTGGAGTGGGATACCATTGCCTACTCGGCAAATCCACATGAGGACTCACCAATTCCTGCAGAGAATTATAGTCCATGAAGCCCACTGATTAATGTTTTATGTGCAAAGGAGATAGCCAAAAATTAGCAGGTGTTGAGTTGAATAAATTGAGACTCTTTGACTCAAAATATAGGTGAATGGATGAAAGTGGGACTTGGCACAATCTCTCAGGTGAGCATCGTGACACATGGATCAACAGCATCAGTGCTTTTCTCCTTTGACCTGTAAATGTCAGACCTAGGAATTCCGCTCAGAGATGTTCAGTGCAGTGTTACAGATAAGACCAAAAAAAAGTGCATCTGGAGGGAAAGAGATTTGATAAATTATGATAAGTGTTTTAATGAAATGCTGTGTTGAAATTCATGACAATTACTTTAAAATTTTTTATTGATGTAGAGTTAATATACAATGTTGTGTTAATTTCTCCTATAGAACACAGTGACTTAGTAATACAAATACATACACTTTTTATATATTTTTCCCATTATGATTTGTGCATGTGTAAGCACATGCTAAGTCACCTCAGTTGTGTCTGACTCTTTGTGATCTTATGGACTGTAGCCCACCAGGTTCCATGGGATATTTCTTGACAATTATTAAGTGACTAGATACATACCTTCTACATAGGATATGGTTATCTCCTGTATTTTATTTTATTTATTTATTACTTGGCCAAACTGTGCAGCTTGGATAATCTTAGTTCCTGGACCAGGGACTGAGCCCATGCTCCCTGCAGTAGAAGTTCAGAGTCCTAACCACTGGTTACTGCCAGGGAAGTCCCATCTCCTGTATTTTAAACAAAAGCAATATACATATGTATAGGCTTATATATATAGAAATTTCCAGAAAGAGGGACAAGAAACTGCTACCAGCAGTTCACTCTGTGAAAGACAGACTTTTCACTTTTGAAGCCCTTAAAATGTCTTCTGTAACATGCATGTATATGGCTTTTACGTATTTTTTTAATGGCAGAGAGTTTAGCTCCTACTATAACAGCAGTTGAATTGATGTCTGAACCAGCCATGAGGATGTCCAGGACAAGCTGAGAGTGAGGATGTCCACAAGGTACTTTCTAAGTGAAGCAGGGCCCTGCCATATGGCTGCAGGGAGCAGGGAGACCCCAGATCCATAGAGACAGCCAGTGAAGTGGTCTACCTACGGTAGGGAGGCTGAAGGTGGCAGGGCAGCTGCGGGTGCTGAGGACATGCCCGGAGGAGCCAAGGGAGCCCTCGGGGTGTCAGCTGATGGATTTGTGATGCCAGGACCTGCTCCTTCAGGGCACAGTCAGGTCCTGCAACTCAGTGGTCAGCACACAGTAACTAAGGGAAGTGGTATCATCTAAGCACTTTCCTTGAATCAATTCATTAAACTCTCATGGCGACATAACAGAGTACCTACTAGTATTTCCCCACTCCACTGAAACAAAAGTCAATGAATGAATGAACGGGTGAATAAATGGATGAACGAAGCCACCCAAAGGTGGGTATGTTTCTAAAATAACTCCACAGGAAAAAAAGCATCTATGTGCGAGAGTTGGTTTTTGTTGCTTGCAACCCAGGCGATCAACTCATGGGCACGTCAGGGAACTGCACAGAAGCTGGAGACCCAAGTATGGGTCCAATCAGCAGTTTTCTTGGGCCCCTGGGAGCACCAAGTGGACTCAGAATTCAGGACCCCCATCCTGTGGGGTTTCCAGGTCAAAGAATCCAGGATTCTAGGATCAGTTATGATAGACTCACTCTCTTGAAGCTTATATGTTTAACCCCGCCCCAAATTTTTACATAACTTTCCATCTGAACCCTGCCATCTCCACTTCACAGTAGGAAGTATCTTGGGGAATAAACTGCTGTATAGTCCAAAGCAGGTTTTATGTTGTCTGGCATCTACAGATACTATAAGTTGTGTAGTTAGGATAACCATCTGACTTATTATCCGAATGTGGACATTTTGGGCATGAAAAGGGGCATGTTAATGTTTATGCTGAGACAAGAGGCAAAAGCTAGAAGTGTCCCAAGCCAAGCAGGGCATCGTACTTTGGGCAGAATGAATTCCTATCAGATCATGCCAGTTTCATGGACGCAGGACAGGCTGCTTCCCAGGGGCCCTGGGCAGAGGGGCCACCTGCTCCCCTGCCTTGTTCACAGGCAGCTTTGGCAGATTCCCATCCTGCCCCTCTGACCCCGCCGCTCCCTGGAGACACACAGCGGGGCTCTGGGCCAGGTCTCGAATGGCCCGAGGCTGGAGGGACCCGCAGCCAGGGTCACACCAAAAAGGGACTTTGCTCTGGTCTGTTTGCTCTGGTCTGCTCCCTGATCTGGCAGCAGGCTCTCCACAAGCTCCCCTCACTCCCTGGCACCCTCACCCCGCTGTTTATCCAGTCAAAGCACAGTCACCCGAGGGGCTGGCCACAGCAAACGTCCCCAGTCCCAGGGCACCCTTCCCTAAGCCAAACCCCACGTCATCCGATAAGTTGGGGCGGGCATGGGTTGAAATTTAACCATCAGTGCTTTGGGTGAGGTTTCACAAAAGAGGTGGGCCACCCCCACCCCACCGCTCGGCTGTCCTGCCAGAAGTGAGGGCAGAGAGTGGGGAAACCCCCCTCTGGTTGTTGGGTCCCCCGGGAACAGAGGCAAGATGGTCAGGCCCCCAGTGCTGGGCTGGAGTCATCTGAAGTCCTCAGGCCTGTCTCTCCTGGCCAAGCAGATATGGGGCACCCTCCGTAGCCACTTGCTAAGGCCGGCGCGATGGTGCTCGCAGGTTCCCTGTGCGCAGAGAAGGAGAAATGACGCTTGTAAGTAGAGCCTCCGGTCTCCGCAGTACAGACTCCCGTGCTGTGTGTCTCATGTTATGGCGTCTTTCATAATGGGAGATGGTTGGAGCCAGATGGCTTGGGTTCAGATTTCTACTCCATCTTTCCCGTGGGAGACGTGGGCTGGTCCTTAACCTCAGATCCATCAGGAGGGTGAGATGCTCGGAACAAGGAGGGAGCAAGTGACAACCTCCCCTCCATCTCGCAAGACAAGCTGTTATTACTCAATATCCTGCCCTCCCAGAATGAGCCATAGCAGCCAGTCGTTAGGGCTCCAAGCACCAGCAGAGAACATCTCAGTAAATTTGATAAATAGGCCGCCAGCCAGTTCCGTCCAGAGACTGGCCCAGGTCAGCCTCATCCTGGCGGTGGTGTCCTTGGTGTCCTGTGACCTTGGACTTGCCCCGCCCACTCTCTGGGCCTCAGGTTCTTCCTGTGTCAGATACAGGGCCTGCAGGTACCCCTAAGTTCACCTCTGACGTCAGTATTCCACACAGGACAGTTGGAAGAGCTTGGACTTTGGAGCTAGCCTCCGTGTTGGGCATTGGTGACACTGGTCCGCGGGGAGAGCTGGTAGATTGCTTCATCTCCCCAAGCCTCAGTTTCCTCATCTGTAAAACAGGATGATGAAATCCCACAGGGGGCCACGTGAGGATGAAATGACTCGAGCAGAAAGCCTGGCATACACTGGACCCTTAAAAATACTACATTAGTTGCTCAGTCGTGTCCCACTCTTTGTGACCCTCTGGACTCTAGCCCACCATGCTCCTCTATCCATGGGAGTTTTCAGGCAATACTGGAGTGGGTTACCATTTCCTTCTGTGTGGGATCTTCCTGACCCAGGGATCAAACTCACGCATCCTGTGTCTCCTGTATTGCATGTGGGTTCTTTACCCACTGAGCCCAAACATTCTTACTTTTTCCAATTTTTCCGTGGTCCGCACCTGAGGATGATACCAAAATCCCCATCTCTCTGTTGTCCTCAGTCTCTCCTGGCTTCATACTCCCACCAGCGCTGTGTGATAAGTACCATTAAGATCCACCTTTTACAAGTGATGAAATTGAGACTCAGAGAGGTTGAGAAACTTGCCGAGGGGCACACAGCCACAGAGTGGTGGGGCCAGGACTCGGGTTCAGGTAGCCTGATGCTCTTCATGGTCACCAAGTATAAAACAGGATCCAGGTGTGAAGACATCTACAGTTAAGTGAAGAAAACCAACGCGCAGGTCCACTTTGTACTGAGCAGTGCTTTTGGTTTTTTGAGAAGCCTTGAGTGTGTTTCTCTGAGCTTGGAGGAAAGTGCCAGAGGCTGAGCTCTACATCAGCCAGAGCAGCTGCCTCTGGGATCCAGGAGGGAGGGTCTTCCTCCGTAAGCAGACCCTTCTATATGGTTTGAAACTTGCAGGGAGTCTGGGTGGGGCCTGGCGTTCTGCATCTCTAGCAAGCTGCAGCCAGGCAGTGACCCACCTTCTGTGCGTGCTCAGCCATGTCAGACTCTGCCACCCCGCGGACTGTAGCCCACCAGGCTCCTCTGTCCATGGGATTCTCCAGGCAAGAATACTGGAGTGGGCTGCCATGCCCTCCTCCAGAGCATCTTCCCAGCCCAGGGACTGGACCCGCCTCTCTTATGTCTCCTGCATTGGGAGGCGGGTTCTTCACCACTAGCGGCCACCTATGCTGGGGACCCGACCTTGTGTGCTGCGTAACTGAAAGCCTGGGGGTTGCGGGTGCCAAAGCTTCTATTCCAGGCCCTTCTGAGCAGGGTTTTCCTTGGATCCTGGGACTTTGGTTTCTCAGAGGACCCTCGCGTATCCTGTTCTCTGACACTTGTAGCAACCCCCATGAGTCCACAGTCCTCCACCGCCTGCCTCTTCGGACTGGTCTGGGCTGGACCCCCGCCCCCCACTTCCCCGGCACAACTCCCTGTGACTGCGCTGTGACAGTGACCACAGGTCAGAATGACTGCGCGCAGCCACAAGGCCACAGCGAGCTACATTCCATGGGAAAAGGACTCGGTCCTGGGCGTGGTCCCCGGGAGGAGATGGAGCGAAGGCCCCGCCTATAAAGGCGGGGTTACGAGGCCGAGGGTCAGGTGGTCCCAGGCTCCACGTGGGGCCAGGTTCCCCAAAGCTGGCTCCTCTGGGACAAGTTTACAAGTTTCTGCCTCCTCGCTCTGAGGCTGGAATGGCGCCCATGCACCATGAGGGTCTTCTCTTCCCTGTCTCTGCCCCCAGTGCACCCCGTCTGGAAGGGTCCAGCCTCCGTGCCAGGGGGCACCCGGCAGTCCCCCATCAACATCCGCTGGAGGGACAGTGTCTACGATCCCCAACTGCAGCCCCTGGGGGTCTCCTACAATGCAGAGGCCTGCCTCTATGTCTGGAACACCGGCTACCTCTTCCAGGTGGAATTCGACGACTCCACCGAGGGGTCAGGTGAGCCTGAGAGGGGGTCCGGGCCCCTTGCTCCTGTGAGTCCTGAGAGTGGGTCACAGCAGGGGGGGAAGGCTGAGGCTGGTGGCGGGGATGGACAGAGTGATGGTCACTCTAAAGCTGGTGATGCTGACCAGCTATGTTGGTGTCACATCACTGGGGGATGAAAGGGAACAATGAGGTCCTCCCCTGAGGGTTATATTCCAGGGGCTGGAAGGAAGAAACTGGGAGCTAATAAAACATAATTACATTGCACTCTGAGGAGAAAAGCAGAGTGGGGTGGAGGAGAGAGGCACGGAGGTGGGGAGTCCTGGACGGAGAGGAGGAAGAATTGTGGCCAGGCGTCCAAGATCTGGGAACCTCATTGGTCCCCGCTCAGAGTGAGACGGGCAGTGACGTGGCTGACACCCAGCTGCTTCAGGAAGCAGTGGGGAGCAGGGTCGAGCAGGAGGCTGTGTGGAGTGCTGGTGATGGAGGCTGCGGGGCAGAGCTCAGCATCCTCCCAAGGAATCTGGTGACCATCTCACCGAAGCCTCACCGGGATGCCTTACAAGTGTGGGGTGGGGACTCTGTAGGTTTGGGAAGTTTCCTTCCACTGCTGTTTTACTTGGCAAGATTGGCTGTACTGGAATTTTTTCAACACCTAGACACATCATCATAAGCCTTGTTTACATTAAACATGTGTTCTCTCTCTGGGAATAAGGAATTTATGACAGGCAGAGGATGCCCATGTGACAAGTCCTCAGTGAAAATATGGGGCATCAAGTCTCCTGTGGGCACCCCTTGTGGGCAATGCTCCACATGTGTTGTCATAGCTTGTTGCTAGGATTCAGGGCATCCCTTGTCACTCCAGAAAGGACCCTGGAAGCCTGGTCTCCTCCAGACACTGCCTCACCCTATGCTGATATTGCTTGCATCCTTTGTCTGTAATACATCTTAGCCATGCTTAGGACTTAGTGTGCCAACTTTTCTCTGCCTTTGTTGGTCTGTTCCAAGTCTAGATTCCAAAGGAGCAACTAAAGTTGGCTTTTCAGGTTTAATATGCTTTGTATTAAATTTTTTTCAATTTTATACAGCAACTTTAAAAAACAGACTGTACCTGAGTTCTGGGAGTTGTCCTAGGGAACCGTCAAACCTGTAGACCCCCAGCACAACCCCCAGACCCAAGCCCTCTCCAGGCCAGCCCTCAGTCCACCTCCTCCCACAGGCCCAGTAGTCTTGTTCACTAACCCATCAGCCTGGTGAGGACGTGAACACCACAAGGGCAGGATCACTCTTACTGGACACTGCAGGTGCTCAATAAATTGGAAGATAAACCATGAATGAAAAGCTAAAGCTATGAATGAGCCAGGCAGAGGGACTGGTCAGTGAAGGAAGGCCCAGCCTGACCCTCCCCGACTCTGATGGACCGATGGTGCAACAGGGGACGGGAGCCCTTTTTCCCTGTGCTGGGCCCTGTGCGCTTCTCACACATCACGACTCAGTGTTATACATGGTGTCCATAGTATATATATGTCAATCCCAGACTCCCGATTCATCCCACCTCCCCTTCCCCACTTCGGTGTCTATATGTTTGTTCTCTCTGTCTGTGACTCTTTTTCTGCTTTGCAAATAAGATCATCTATATCATTTATCTAGATATATGCGTTAATATATGATATTTGTTTTTCTCTCTCTGACTTACTTCACTCCGTATAACAATTTGTGGGTCCATCCACATCTCTACAAATGGCACCATTTCATTACTTTCTATGACTGAGTAGTATTCCATTGTATACATGTACCAAATCTTCTTTTTCCACTCATTGATCAATAGACATTTAGGTTGCTCAACACAGCATTTTTTTAAAAATATATTTTGGAGTGGCTTTTTTTTTAGTGCCTTCCATTTTATTTATTTTTTTATAAATTCATTTATTTATTTTAACTGGAGAATAATTACTGTACAATATTGTGATGATTTTTGCAGTACATCAGCATGAATTGGCACAGGTATACATGTGTCCCCCCCATCCTGAACATGACATCCCACCTGCCTCCCCACCCAATCCCTCTGGATTTTCCTAGAGCACTGGCTTTGGGTACCCAGCCTAATGCATCATCAGCACAGCATTTTTAAAAGCCAGGTAAGGGAGAAGTGTCTCAGGGTCTGTGATCAGCTTGTGCACAATTCTCTGATCAGCTGATGATGATAAACCCTTAGGCTCCAATAGGTCTGGGAACTGTGTGTTCAGTTCAGTCAGTTCAGTTGCTCAGTTACGTCTGACTCTTTGCAACCCCATGCACTGGAGCATGCCAGGTCTCCCTGTCCATTTCCAACTCCCAGAGCTTGCTCAAACTCATATTCATTGAGTCAGTGATGCCATCCAACCATCTTACCCTCTGTGGTCCCCTTCTCCTCCTGCCTTTGGTCTTTCCCAGCATCAGGGTCTTTTCCAATGAATCAGTTCTTTACATCAGGTGGCCAAAGTACTGGTGCTTCAGCTTCAGTGTCAGTCCCTCCAATGAATATTCAGAACTGATTTCCTTTAGGACTGACTGGTTGGATCTCCTTGCAGTCCAAGGGACTCTCAAGAGTCTTCTCCAACACCACAGTTCAAAAGCATCAGTTCTTTGGCACTCAGCCTTCTTTATGGTCCGGCTCTCATATCCATACATGACTACTGGAAAAACCATAGCCTTGACTAGATGAACCTTTGGTGGCAAAGTAATGTCTCTGCTTTTTAATATGCTGTCTAGTCATTGATCTGTTGCTTTTTTTGGTCATTGCTTTTCTTCTAAGGAGCAAGCATCTTTTAATTTCATGGCTGCAGTCACCATCTGCAGTGATTTTGGAGCCCAAGAAAATAAAGTCTGACACTGTTTCCCCATCTATTTGCCATGAAGTGATGGGACCGGATGCCATGATCTTAGTTTTCTGAATGTTGAGCTTTAAGCCAACTTTTTCACTCTCCTCTTTCACTTTCTTCAAGAGGCTCTTTAGTTCTTCTTCACTTTCTGCCGTAAGGGTGGTGTCATCTGCATATCTGAGGTTATTGATATTTCTCCCGGCAATCTTGATTCCAGCTTGTGCTTCATCAAGCCGAGTGTTTCTCATGCTGTACTCTGCATAGAAGTTAAATAAGCAGGGTGACAATGTACAGCCTTGACGTACTGCTTTCCCTATTTGGAACCTGGTGTTCCAGTTGTTCCAGTTGTTCCTGTTGTTCCAGTCTGTTGTTCCATGTCCAGTTCTAACTGTTGCTTCCTGACCTACATACAGATTTCTCAAGAGGCATAAAATATGAAAAACTCCAAAGGTCACTTTGGACTTGTGTGTGTGTATTGTTAAGATACATTTGACAAAATAATTCCCCAGGGGAAAGGGGCTGGCGGTTGAGCTTGGCACTCACTCTGCCGCCTGGTCGGCAGAGCACCCAACACCCTGACTGAGATCCTCACCAAGATCACATGCCGGGGACGTGTGAGTCCAGGGGAAATCTTGGCACTGTTTCTCGAAGGGGGAAGGTATGCTGGACAGACAGACATGCAAACACTCCCTTTCACAATCACTCCCTCTGGATGAACTGCAGCACGCCACAGACAGACGCCACCATGGAGGCTCTGAGCATCTTCATTCTATGCAAGGAGGAGGCTGGAGGCAGGGCCAGAGGGGTCTGGTTCAAGTCCAACTCCTCTTGATCCTAAAGCCAGCGTTGCATCACTGTGTCAGCTGAGTACTGACACGTCCAGGCACGGCTGGTCAGAACCCTTCCTCCCTCAACTCTGCCTTCCTCTGGGCGAATTTGTTCCAGGAGAGGGATTCCCAAATGGGGGAGGATGGAGCCTGCAGCACTCCACCCGGCAGAGCAGCACAAGGGGCAGCACCTCGATCCCCACGACTGCCGCATCAGCCCCCTGCTGATGGTCATCACCCAGTTTCAGTCACTCATGTTGGGTGATCCTGCCTGGAGCAGGAGAGACCCGAGAGGGGAGGACCCCAGGGGTACTGGGGAGGAGAGAGGCACACTCCCCAAGTCTCCCGGGAGCCCCCACCTTGCGGTTGAACCTGGGCTGACCCTGGGCCCCCCTGATTCTGATCGCTCTCAAATTGAAGGCTCTTGCACACTGTTACAGCCAGGCCTCTGCCTTGACCGGGTCCTGACCCCCGCTTTCTGGCTCCTCCACTACTTCTCAGTCTGGCTTGAAGGGCCCCACCCTGTCCTGCCACAGACCAAAAGAAATATCTGGGTGTCTCTCCCTGGCCATATAAATTAGTTGGATAATTCCCCCCGTGGCCTGTGTCCACACCCGCCAATCTGCTTTCACTTTACTTGTCATTTTCCCCAAAGCCCAGTTTCCTCTGCTTTTCTCTCCTGCTCAATTTCACATGCTGCTCCCGCCCTCCAGCCTTGAGCCCCCTCAGTTCAGACTTGCTGTCTTCTTTGTTCACCTCCAATGGAAATTGGGAGCTGCCTGGAGCAGAGGAAATGGAAAATGCAGCTGAAAGACAGGAAGAGCTCAAAAAAGTTCTGCAGTAAGAAAATGAAAATCATTTTCTTGGGAGTGAGACACTCCCATGATTTTTTTTTTTTTAAATGCATAGACAGAAAGGGAAAGCCTCGGGGCAGGAAGAGAGGTGAGTGGAGAAGAACGTGGTGCAGAAGTGACCATGCACAAAATGTTCACGTTGGTCAGGTCATGCCAGCAGGTCAACATAGGAACCCCAGAGACCCAGAGCCGAGGCTGAGGGCGCTGGGGTTCCACGGGGTCAGGGACAGGCGTGCTCGAGATCAAGGCCCGCCAGCAACGATGAGCAACAGAGCTGGAGCCAGTGGTTCTTTCCAAGGAATGTGTGGCTGAAGGCCAGGGAAGGAAAGCTGCCGGCAGGGAGGAACACAGCGCCGGCTCCAGACTCATGGTCACACCCCACAAGCCCCTCACAGGCCAGGCCCCCTCATCTCAGCTCCAGAGAGATCCTCTCCTTAAGGCGTGACGGTGCCACTTCTACCCGATGGGCAGTGTAGGTGCAGAAAATGGGGTTGAAGGTCAAGGGCCAAAGGCCACAGGTAGATCCTGCCACTCTGCTCCTTGTGGAGACGCCTGTGTTCTCTGAACCAGGTCCTAGCTTACCACCAGCGGTGACTGCTCTACCGCCGCCAAGTGCATGTGAATGCCTGTTATGTGAGTGTGTGAATCAGGGTATACTTTTCAAGGCATTTAGTTCCACCTGCCCCTGTGCCATCCACACCCCAGGAGGCCAGGGCGGCCCTGCCTCATCCTCTGCATCTCCAGCACTTAGCAGAAACTGTGGCACATTGTAGGAACTCAGTGAGTATTTGTTGAATGAATGAATGATTTTCCCTTTTTATGCTTTGTGGCTGGCCAAGCCCCCTCTGAAGGACACTTTCTTAAAATACATTTATTCCTCAAAGTCTTTACATGCAGGTCCTGTCTTAGGGGTAATAGTGGCTGTTTCTGATGACAGCAAATCTCCACCTTGATGATGAAGATGGCGACCATGATGTTAATAATAACAATGAGACAGTAACAATAACAGAAGGTGGTCCCACTGCTGGAGCTCCTCCTGGTGCCAGGGGCCAGGCCAGGAAACGTTTTGTAAGGGCCAGCCATGTTCTGATGGGGAAGGCGTCATCATCATTGTGCAAACGTCAGGTCTGAGGTGCAGAGAGATAAGACCACTGTGCAGAGAGACGCTGCTTGAAAGCAGGGTCTGTGCTCACGCTTGCCTGGCTTCAGACCCAGAGTCGACGTGCAGTGATCCCAGAGGTTAGGTCCCAGAGAGCAACCTGATCCGCCGCACTCCTGGATTTTGGAATTCTGGGGTGGGGTTGTACCCCTCAGCGCTGGCCCCAGGTTGTGGCTCCTGCTTACCTGGAGAGAATGACAAAGACCTCCCTGATCCAGAGAACACTTAGAGCATCAGATCATCAGATGTGCTAAGATGTTAAATCCCAGGGGGGCACCGAGAACAGGCTGATCCTCAGTGCCACTGAGTTATTTGCAGTTCTAAGTATTAGTCACTCAGTCACGTCTGACTCTTTGCAATCCCATGGACTATAGCCCGCCAGGCTCCTCGGTCCATGGGATTTTCTAGGTGAGAATACTGGAGTTGGCAGCCATTCCCTTCTCCAGGCAATCTTCCTGACCCAGGATCGAACCTGGGTCTCCCACATTGCAGGCAGATTCTTTACCATCTGAGCCACTAGGGAAACCCAGTCATTCTAAGTAGAACATCTCAAACTGATACCATTGAGTTATTTTCAGTTTTGATTAAATAGAACATCTCAAACTGTTCTCAGACTTATTTTAAGCCTTAAAACGGTGCCTGCCAAACGGCCTGTTTATCCCGGTCAAAGCACCAAAGTACTAATAGATGGCTGTTATCAGTGGCTGTTATGAGAACAGAGACGGTAGGTCTGAGCTGGGAGTCAGGCTCCAACATCACTGTCCTTGGGGATGCGATTCCCCAGCTGTGTGTTGAGCACCTGGAGCCTCCTGGGCGGGGGTGGGGGGTGGGGGGAGGAGCAGGTCGGGGGGCGGAGGATGCATGGCCTCCAGCCTGTGAACAGTGGCGCTGCTGGTGGAGTCTGGGGCTGGCAAACTAAAAGTCCCCTTGTCACAGATCGGGCTCATCTTTTCAACTGTTTCCTTGAAGGGAGTTACTCTGACACTGTCAGTATGAAGTCACTAAGATGATTTTATCCAGGGTGGCTGCCAGTTGTTTTAAAACAACCCAGTTGTTTTAAACTGAGTTCCTAATTTTGCTACAAGAAAGGACAGATGTTCAGCTTGAACTCCTCCACAAAAGCCAAGGGCTGGACCTTCAAGCAGGCCTGGGTTGGGGTCGCTGGTGGACCTGGACCAGGTGACTAGGTCCTGTGAGTCTCAATTTTCTCATCTTGAAATTGGGCCAGTAGTAGCTGTTTGCGGGGTCATTGTGAGGAGCAGTCACTGGGGAAGGTGGGGGCTGCGCATGATGCTTAGTGTATAGCAGGCACTTGGCAAAGGCTGACTCACCCGTGAATGGCACTCGGAGCGCGTGCTGGCTGTCCACCAGGCGTTGACAGGTGGGGGTGCCTAGCGCCAGGACGCAGGAGATGCTGACCACTGAGAACCGACGGGACCCTATCCTCAATTAGCCGCTTCATCCCATCGCAGAGATGAGTGCTGTGGCTGCCGGCTCTGTGTCCTTTGGTGCTTCCAGAAGACCGGGTGTTCTGCTAAGAAGTTTGTGTTTAATCCTTGCAGCATCCCTATGGAGTAGTTGCTAGGATCCTCCCCATTTACAGGCGTGGAGACTGAGGCTAGGAGCAGTTTGGTAACCGGACCAAGATCACTGCGTTTGGAGGCGATGGTGCCAGCACCGACCCAGTGCAAACCCCCGACCACTGCAGCAACAGGACGCTGTTCTCTGGTTTTGAAGTAAAGATACCGGTGCCTGGCTCGGGGCTGTCTGTGCCCGTCCATCTACCTTTACAGACATGGTTCCAGAGAAGGAGGAGGAAGAGGCTCGAGGTGTAGAAAAGGGACACCCGAGCTTGTACCGAAGCAGCTCCTGTACCAGCTGGTGCTGCTTCTCTGCTGAAATGCGCGTGAAGGACGGAAGTCAACAGGCATAGCAGTTACAGGCTCCCGCTGCACCTCCGCCGGCCAGCCACAGGGCGCCGCTGCAGCCCACCCCAGCACCGACACTCCTCGCACAGTGCTCTGCTCCCGATCCACACCCGCAGGTCTCAGAGCTGGCAATGGGCAGCAGCCCTCGGGGTGTGCTTGGTCCCAGCCGGGGTGGCCGCCGCCCACTGACAGATGACTGGGTGTCAGGGAGGAAAGGCCCTGCCGCCGACAGCAGCTCGTCTTCCCTGTGGCCCGGATTCCAAAGCCGACCTCCGTCCACAGCCTCTTCCTTAAACGGCTGCCTCTTTGGGAAGCAGGCAGGAGGGAGAGGCTAGCCCCTTGCGAGAGGCTAGCCTTGGAGGGTTCTAGGGGCAGCTGGATGCGGAGGGCAGGGGAGCAAGCGGGGCCTGGGGTGGGGAGCGACGACCGTGGGCCCTGGGCCCTGGTCCAGGCCTGGCTGAAGGACGACCTTAGGAAAGTCCTCCCCGGCCAGAGGAGGGGGCGATGCCCATGCCCAGCCCCCTTCCCACTCCCCACTCTCTGCTGGTGACCACCGGCACGCAGGGAGTTTTCTACAAGGTTAGCTTTGGCCGGTCTGGCCAGTGCCAGCTCACGGTGGGTTAGTGCCTCGTGTAGTTGGTGTCGCTCTTTCTGGAGACCTTACGTGGTGTCTCCAGAGTCCTCAGATGCTCGAGCTGGAAGGGACCACCAGGACCACCTAGCTAGGAATCTTTTCTTCTTTAATCAGTGAAGAGGCCAAGTGCCTGAAAGGTGGCAGGGTGCGTGGTCGCCGGCATCATTGTCGTCACCATCTGATGACTGCACATGAAGAGCCATCCTGCCAACGCTGCTCTTCTCACAGGTGGGACAGCTGAGGCTCCAAGAGGCTGAGCAACTTGGTCAAGGTCACACAGCACATGCACGCGTTAGTGCCTTTTGGTGACCCCACGTGTCTGCTGGCCAGGGCTGCCACCTCCCCTGCCATCAGAAATGGCACAAAAATCCCACCACCGGTATTGGCATAATTTCCTTAGGTGATGTTTTGTACCCAAGGCCTGGTTTGGGGCGTCAGACCTGATGTTGAATCCTACCTCCCGTGGCCAGGATAACCAGAAACCTCTTTGACTTCTCCTAATAAATTGAAAAACTACACAAGGAACTTTCCTGGTGGTCCAGTGGTTAAGACTCTGAGCTTCCACTGCAGGGGGCATGGGTTCGATCCCTGGTCAGGGAACGAGGATCCTACAAGCCAAGAGGTGCAACCAAAAAAAAAACAAAAAACTGTACAAAACTACAGAAGCCAGTCGGCTCAGGTATCCTGACTCCTTGAAAGAAAACACCACCCCCTTTGTATTTCCAGCCACAGAAAACCCAGTAAAGTCTTGTAATCTGATCCCAACAAGGAGGTTCCCTGCCTATAGAAAGGCTCCTCCTGACCCGCGGACTCAGGCTTCATGATTTACTATGTTTTTGTATAATAACTTGTGGAGCAAAGAGGTCCTTCTCTGTGTGCATTTAAAGTGAGATAGAATGGTGTGTTCAGGAGAATGAAGTCATAGACTCTCATGACGAGGTGCCCGTAACAATGTCCTGGAGCTGCCCGCTCACTTTCGAGTGAGAACAGATCAAGCGCAGAATCGTGGGCTGAGTCTGTTATCTGGTTCACGGTTCAGTGCCTTCTGCTACCAACACCTTCAGAGGCAAAAGCATTCAGAAAGCACCTTAAGCCCAGTAGTATCTGACACTTGCAATAGCATCTGTTGCGTCACTAAATATTTTCCCTGCTTTTGCTGCATGGAGGAGCTGATACAAGCAACCCCCCACCCACACCCCACACTCTGCCAGTGTCTTCCACACTCATCCCAGGATCCCAGCATCCCAGGACGCTCACCTCAAACTCGGGTGGGATGTCCAGCAGTTACCATTACATTCTTGTACTTGGTGGTGGAGCTCTGTTAGCAAAGTGCAGCTGGAGACGGGCTAAACCCTGTGCATCTGAGCCCTGCCCCACCCTCGTGAGCTTGTTCAAATGCAGGCTCCCAACCCCTGCCCTGGACCTCTGGGGCCCACAGTTCAGGGGTGAGCCCCCGTGCGTCACGATCACAGTTCTTGGGGAGGCTTTCCGGGGATCTGGAATGACTTAGGCAGTGGTCATCTGGTGAGGCTGGACCGAGCAGGGGCTGCCTGGAGATCAGCCCCAGTGGGAAAGTAGCGCCTTGTAGCTCAGAATTTGTGTATTTAAACATCTTGCTCATTGCATATTAGCTTATGAAATTATTTGGTGATAGAATTCTGTCTGCCATTCTTTCATTCAAAAGACATCTCTCTCTGTCTCTCTTTTTTAACTAAAGGAAAGTTGAAAAGTCTTACAGGACTGGCACGCATCTCAGAATCGGTTTTTCTTGCCTTCCTGCTGCCTGCCCAAGCGCCACCTGGTGGCAGCACCAGACACTGCATCTCTCCCGGGTTCCCCATGAGTCACTGGGGCCCACCGGGGCCAGGTGACTTGGGACAGACAAGGTCCCACCTTTCAGCTGTGATTTTAGCAACACGGATCTCTCAAGAGTGACAGCATGTGACCTCAGTGTCGTTGGGGTCACAGCAGCTCCACAGTCTGACAAGCAGACTAACACCATGTCCGTGGCTTTACTTTCCAGGAATCAGCGGTGGCCCCTTGGAAAATCACTACAGACTAAAGCAGTTCCACTTCCACTGGGGAGCAGTGAACGAGTGGGGCTCAGAGCACACTGTGGATGACCGCGTGTACCCCGCAGAGGTTTGTAGCAGCTAATACGTGGGGGCTTCCCGAGTGCCTCGGCCACCTGAGGTCAAGTGGCCAAGCATCCTGGTTGCTCAGAAAGGATTTCCCGGGACATGGAACTCAGTGCTCAAGCCAGAACCATTGGCCACCCCGTCCATTCACTCTCAGGACTATCCTTAAGGGGAGAGTAACATCAGCACTTTCACTGACTGAAAGAAGAGACTGAGGTTCTGAGTGGTACTGTGACTTGCCAGAGTCAGAGGCTGGGTTTCAGGAAAGAGTCTGTGGCCTTAGCTCAGCCTCGCTTGAGGCTGGTCCACTGGGGACAAGCTTCCTGTCCTTAGAGGCATTTGAGGTCTTTTACTGAGAATAGAAAATCTTTACGATAGAAATTACCTCCTTAAAACAAAGTGATATTTGGGACATTCCAAAATGAGAGTCAGTAAAGAAAAGGAGCAGAGACAAAGGTCAGGAATTGAGTTTGAGGTGGTAAGTGGGGCCTTATAGATGCCCCCCAATATTTTATTATGAAATTTTTCCAACTTACCCCCTCCAAAGAAAATGAAAGATCTGCATAGCGAGAACCCGTAAAGTCACTCGCCATATAGATCCTGTGTTGATATTTGCCGTATTCACTCTATTTCACCCCCATCCACCCGCCAACCACCTGGCTTTCTGATGCATTTCAAGTTCTTGACTGTTTCTGTTGCCATCATTATGGAATTAGTATTATAGAACCAGAGTCCATTCGGACCAAAACCTGAACATTGCTGTGATCACACAGCCAGAGGTGGCCTCTGGGGACAGTTGATAATTAGGGAGTGACATTATCACTCAAACAATTAGTGATTGTTATAACTTCCCTCACTAATTGTTTGAGTTATAACTTCCCTATGGCTTCCCTGGTGGCTCAGATGGTAAAGTGTCTGCCTGCAATGAGGGAGACCCGGGTTCAATCCCTGGGTTGGGAAGATCCCCTGGAGAAGGAAATGTCAACCCACTACAGTACTCTTGCCTGGAAAATCCCATGGACCGAAAAGCCTGGTAGGCTACAGTCCATGGGGTCGCAAAGAGTTGGACGTGACTGAGCAACTTCACTTTCACTTTCACAACTGCACACATCTTTACAAATATAACAAAAATGAAGGAATAGCAGCTTGTAACACATCTGCTTTCAGCAAGCCACATTCCTCTTAATAACGGTGTTCCTGCCCCTTGGTCTTTACTGAGCAGCTACTTCAACAGAGGAAGTCGCTGCTATGTGCTCATTTACGAGTTGGACACGACTGAGCAACTTCACTTTCACTTTTCACTTTCATGCATTGGAGAAGGAAATGGCAATCCACTCCAGTGTTCTTGCCTGGAGAATCCCAAGGACAGGGGAAGCCTGGTGGGCTGCCGTCTATGGGGTCGCACAGAGTCGGACATGA
Source organism: Bos mutus (assembly GCF_027580195.1). NCBI lineage: Eukaryota > Metazoa > Chordata > Mammalia > Artiodactyla > Bovidae > Bos > Bos mutus. Next base: position 49,287,731 of record NC_091634.1, read on the forward strand.
CTGAAGTGACTTAGCAGCAGCAGCAGGAGCCGAATCAGAGCTTGAGACCCACCACAGCCTGACTGTCCCTGAGTCAGGTGGGCAGGGGCTGCAAGGCTGTGCTGGCCATGTCACTGGCCTCTGTTGGAACAGGCCATTTCCTGTGGGGTTTGGAAGGCAAGGCCAGCCCCCTACGGCAGGGTCTGAGAAGGAGGTAGGCTCTGGGCAGGGCCCCGAGATTTCTTCTATTTCTGGAAGACCCCACAGGACAGTGGGTAGGGAGTTCCAGGTGAGACACGGGAAGACAGAAGGAACCCACGCCACCCTAATGGTCCCCAGTTTGTGTGGTCGGGAACAGTGGGACTTGTTGGCAGTGGGTTCCGCCTGGGCCCAGCACCCTGGCAGGGCTCCCCATGCCCTCGAGTCCATCAGCCGACTGGGGGAGGATCTTGCCGACCATGAGAGGCTGGAGGCCTCTCTGGGCTGAGTCTTCATGGCCTCAAGGCCTGGGTCAGGGTTCAGAAAGGCCTCCACCACCATACGCTGCAGCAGGAAATGCCAACACTCAGGCCCCGTCCTGGTTCCATCACGCAGAACCCAGGGGTCCTGGCTCTGCCTCCTGCTCACCAGTGCCCCAGGAATGCCCAATCCCCCAGCCATTCCCTGCTGATTTAAATCCTTATCATCTGGTCAGCTGTAATGCCGAGTTCAGACTTAGGAAAACCAGCAGAAGGTGTGAAGAATAAGGAATTCAGGAGAGGGTGACAGAAAAGGCGCCATTTGGGTGGTGTACTCGCATTTAAAATTATCCTGTTTATCTAAAACTCAGATTCAACTGAGAGTCCTATGTGTGATCTCGCTACCCTGGTTCAAGGCTGTCTGTGTGTGCGTGTACTTAGTCGCTCGGTCGTGTCGGACTCTTTGCCACCCATGGAGGGTAGCCCACCAGGCTCCTCTGTCCATGGGATTCTCTAGGCAAGAGTACTGGAGTGGGTTGCCATGCCCTCCTCCAGGGGATCTCCCCAACCCAAGGGTCGAACCCAGGTCTCCCGCATTGTAGGCCGATTCTTTACCATCTGAGCCACCAGGGAAGCCTGAGCTGTCTGAGTGGTAGCCAATAATCCAACCACCGTGTGTGTTTGACAGAGTTAAAGCGAGCCTCCTTTCTTTCCCGCTGAGAACTAAGGCTCTGCTTTCTGGGGTTTGAGTGAGCCTGGTCTGGGCGAGGTGGCACTAGTGGTAAAGAACCCTCTTACAGGAGGCGTAAGAAACACGGGTTTGATCCCTGGGTAGGGAAGATCCCCTGGTGGAGGGCATGGCAACCCACTCCAGTACTCTTGCCTGGAGAATCCCATAGACAGAGGAGCCTGGCGGGCTACAGTCCACAGAGTTGCAAAGAGTCGGACATGACTAAAGTGGCTCAGCACGCATGCACACACACGCACAGGCTGGGCGACCTGCCTGCAGCCATGAATCATGACAGCCGCACAGAGGGGAGCAAGGATTTGCCTCTGGCCTCTGCAACCTGGTGATGGGGGACTCTCCTCCTGGGTTCCAGCTGCACTTGGTTCACTGGAACGCTGTGAAATACCAGAACTACACAGATGCCGTGACAGGAGCAGACGGCTTGGCGGTGGTAGGTGTATTTTTAAAGGTAAGTGGGCCGGGACGCAGCTATCCTAGTGAGACCTGCTTTCTAGGCATGGTCTCCTTAGGATGACATGTGCTTGTCACCCTGTCCCCGGCCCTGTCACGTGACCACTCCCCGTGCCACGCTGTGCAGCTGGGGGCCCGCCACGAGGAGCTGCAGGAGCTGGTGGCAGTCTTGCCAGACATAAAGCACAAGGTAAGCTACGTACTTTGAAATCAGCATAACCAAAAAAGCAAGATTGCTTAGAGTAATGGCTCCTTTGCAAAGAAAACCAAATGAACAAACTAGCTGGGAGAGAGGAGCAGTGCTGAGGGGGTCTGAGTCCAGTCCTGAACCTGGGGCTCCCTGGGGCTCCGGGGCTGATGCCAGCTGTCTCCAGCTGGCTCACCCACTTGAACGTGTTCCTGCTATTCCCAAGTCCTCCCCACTGGGTATAACGGGGTATCCCAATACTCAGCCACTCAGGCATCATCTTGAAGACTTTTGCCTCGTCTGCCGCCAGTACTACTGTTAGTTATGTAGTATTTTTCATGAGATTAATCCACTTCAAAATTTTTAGTCTTGTCCCAGGCAACAACCTCAACCAAGTGATAATGTTAGTTTTAAAACCCATTGAAACGAATTCCCAACTATGGCCATTTAAGAATATCCACCAGCAAGCCACCTGGCCTCCTTAGGGTCAACCCATCCCAGGAGAAGAGGGAGGTGGGGTGAGGGGGTCCCATCCGGATCCAGCACAGCCCAACAGACAGCACGGCCAGCAACGTACCAGCTGAGAGAGGACTTTGATGGAGAAATGGAAATTCCTATACAACCTGCAGTTTATTTGTTCAGTGCCGAACAAAAGAATTCAGAGAGGGAAGGAGTCACCGCATGGTCCTTGGCCGTGGGGACGGATGGGGCTCTGATGTGTCTTGACAATGGCCAGAGTGACTCCAGAGGGGAGCTGGGGACCGGCCCTTCCTCGGACGCTTTTCGGGGGCCGTTTGATCTGTGCAGCACACTCCCCTTGATGTTGGCCTCCTGGGACCAGAGCAACTCGCTCCCCCGCTGCCCATGTGCCAGCTCAGGAACTCGGCAAGGTCGAGGTACTGGAAGGACCCTCCTCCTCGCTGGTCCGCAGCCAAAGTAAACCTGGACTGTTCCCTGCAGCATCCACCCCCCAGGCGTTGTCCCACCTCCTGGTGGGGAAGAAAGAGCTGCTGTGAGGGGCTGTGTGCTAAGGGGGCCGTGCTTCCCCGAAGGCTCTGGGCAAACACATAGGCAAAACGGTGCCAGAGGGAGTGAGGGAGGAAGCTGCTGGACAAGCTGACACTTGTCCCGGGGCCTCAGCTTCCTCAGCTGAAAAGTGAGATTTAGAAGCTTAGGAGAGAAAGGCCCCATCTTGGAGGGCAGGGGTCTGTGCCCCGTGGGTCAGGAGAGTGACAGCTTGAGTCATCCATCAGTCTGCACTCCCTCCTGGGTTCCCCAATGTCTGGGTGGACTTTGAACATTGGCGGCAGTAGGGGTCACCTCCGTGAGGGCCAGCTCTGAGGGACGGGGCAGGCCTCCTGTAGCACCTGAGCCCTGCCGCTGTCTGGTCACATGGCTTTGGAAAGGTCTTATCTGTCTTGTCTTAATCAGTGAAACAGATATAAAGGCTGGTTCTGGAAAATCAGTGAAACAGACATAAAGGCTGGTTCTAGAAATCCAAGGTGAGAGCCTCAGAGGGCATCTGGCAGGTCAGCACCTTGGGACCAGGGTCTGGGGGGAGGAGGTCTGAGGGGGTTTATCTGTCCCCCCCACACCTGCTGGTAGGACTTTCTGCATTTTGTCCTGTGTGCAACGTGGCCTGTGCCCTTTAAGAACCGAGTAGACCGTATGGGGGAGTATTACTCAGCCAGGCAAAGGAATGACGCACTGACACTGGCTGCAACGGGGATGGACTTTGAACACATCATTCTGAGCGAAAGAAGCCAGATGCAGAACTCCCCAGGTTATGTGATGCCACTTCTCGAAACGTCCAGAATGGGCAGATCAGGGAGCCTGTGGCGGGGTGGAGGTTAGGGGAAGTGACACCTTAAGAGTCTCTACTGGGGCTCTTTTTCTCTGGAGCTCTGTTTTGATGAACATGTTCTAGAATTGACTGTGCTGAGGGTTCACATGTCTGTGAACATGCAGCCTTAGGACTGTGCACTTTAGATGGGTGGGCACCACACTAAGGGAATTTCATTTCCGTGACGCCCTTTAAAGTCGTTGACTAGACATTGGTTACAAGCCATCTGCTGTCACTTCCCTCCGTTAGAAGTGAGTTCCACGATGGCAAGTAGTGGGTCCACCTTGTGTGCTCCGGCAGCCCCAGCACCTAAGACAGGTCTACCATGCTGCTGCTGCTGCTGCTAAGTCACTTCAGTCGTGTCCGACTCTGTGTGACCCCATAGACGGCAGCCCACCAGGCTCCCCCGTCCCTGGGATTCTCCAGGCAAGAACACTGGAGTGGGTTGCCATTTCCTTCTCCAATGCAGGAAAGTGAAAAGTGAAAGTGAAGTAGCTCAGTTGTGTCCGACCCTCATCGACACCATGGACTGCAGCCTACCAGGCTCCTCTGTCTATGGGATTTTCCAGGCAAGGGTACTGGAGTGGGGTGCCATTGCCTTCTCCATGGGTGCTCATCAAATAGCTGAGTGGGCAAGTGACATGGAATCCCTCCAGTCACTAGGAACCTGGAGACAAGTTTCTGTCCTTTCTAGAGCATGGAAAGCAAGCCAATGTGAATTCTGAACACAGGGCTCCCAAGCATGGCATGAGCTGACACAGCAGCCTGGAGCACTAGGCTGTCCTGGTCCATCAACGCCACCCCCCTACCGTGATGAGAAGGAAAATTGTGATATGAGTCAAGGAATCTGGCCAGAGCAGCATGTCCTCCTGCACACGTGTAATTACACGACTCTCATGTCAGGGAGGGCTGCTTTAAAGAGAGGATCAGCTGTCTCAAGAGTATAATATTTTCTGGTATAGCCACTATGGAAAACAGTCTAGTGGTCCCTGAAAAATCTAAACACAGAATTAACATGGGGTCCCACGTTTCTACTTCTGGTATATCCTCGAATCATTAAAAGCAGGGACTTGAAGAGATATTTGTACACTCATGTTTATATCAGCTTTATTAACAGCGCAGATGTGGAAGCAACCCGAGTGTCGGTTAGTGATGGTGGATACACAGAACATGGTCCATCGGCACAGTGGAATATTACTCGGCAGTAAAAAGTGGGAAATTCTGGGACTTCCCTTGTGGTCTGGTAGTTAAGACTTCAAGCTCCCGGTGCAGGGGACCCAAGTTTGATCCCTGGTCAGGGAACTAGATCCCACATGCCACAACAAAGAATTTGCATGCCACAACTAAAGATCCAGCATCTGGTGCAGTTAAATTAAAAAATAAATAAATAGTTTTAAGAGGAAGGGGGGATTCTGACACAGGCCCCAACACAGATGGACCTAGAGGACATTGTGCTGAGTGAGATAAGCCAGTCACAAAAGGACAAATCCCATATTATTCCATCTATACGAGATCCCTAGAGGAGTCACATTCATAGAGTCAGAAAGTAGATGGTGAGTGCAAGGGGCTGGGGGAGGGGAGTAGAGCTGGAGAGGGGAGGAGAGCTAGTGTGTGATGGGGACAGAGTTTCAGTCTGAAATGCTGAAAACCTTCCACGGGTGATGGTGGGATGGTCGCACAACACGGTGAAGGTACTTAACCCCGCTGAACTGTGTTTTAAATGGCTAAAATGGCACACTTTGTGTCGTGCATGTTATTTGACATCAACCTTGAAGACTGTGATATTTTCACAGCCAAGGTATAGGAAACCTGAGTAGCTTTAAAAGAAAACATACAAACCTGTGGTGGACACCCCTGCTCAGTGTGGAAGGCCACGTCCTCTTGTTACAGTTTCCAAATGCGGCAGCCGCGGCCTTGGCCTCTATCCCAGGGATGCGCTCCACTCCAGGCCAGTCACTGAGATGAAGCCGAGTGCGGTGCCCCCTTTCTGGCCTCCTCCACCCACCTGACAGCCCATGCTCTCCTCCCTCAGGACGCACGAGCAGCCCTGGGCCCCTTCCAGCCCTCCTGCCTGCTGCCTGCCTGCCAGGACTACTGGACATACCCAGGCTCCCTGACCACACCGCCACTGTCCGAGTCGGTCACCTGGATCATCCACAAGAAGCCCATCGAGGTGGCTCAGGACCAGGTGAGTGGCACCTGTATCCGGCGCACGGGACTTCACGGGGATCCCTCTGGTTTGGCAGCTTCACTGAGACAGTGTGAGTGAGCATTGTGGGGTTTCATGCTTTGGTGCATTTTTGATGTTCCTTCACAAGAACAATTTCCAGTTGAAATAGGAGCTCGTGGGGGTTGAACAGAAGTTCCCAGTATTGCAGCTCTTCTCCTGACCTAGAGACATTGGTGTGTGAGAGGGAGGTAGAGACAGAGACAGAGAGGGGTGAGAGACAGACAGAGGAGAGAGAAAGAGAGACAGAGACAGAACCAGAGGCAGAGAGACAGAGACAAAGGAAAAGAGAGAGAGAGAAAGGGGCAGAAGGCGGTGGGTGAAGGGGAACGAGCTGGGGACAGACGGTTGTGCTCAGCAGCTTCTAATCTTAGTGGTCAGCCTCAGGTGTGGCGAGTTTCCAAGATGATAGTCGCTGGGGCAAGGCCAGCGCCTGCTCTTTGGTCTCCACTGGGGTAAAGCAGCCTTACAGAACAGAAGTGATATTATCATTGGGACATGGGTCCTTGCTCATTCAGAGACCTCTGTGGGTATTTGCAAATGAGTAACTTAGGCAATTGGAGAAGGCAATGGCACCCCACTCCAGTACTCTTGTCTGGAAAATCCCATGGACGGAGGAGCCTGGTAGGCTGCAGTCCATGGGGTCGCTAAGAGTCAGGCATGACTAAGCAACTTCACTTTCACTTTTCACTGTCATGCATTGGAGAAGAAAATGGCAACCCACTCTAGTATTCTTGCCTGGAGAATCCCAGGGACAGAGGAGCCTAGTGGGCTGCCGTCTATGGGGTCGCACAGAGTCGGACATGACTGAAGCACTTAGCAGCAGCAGCAGCAGCAACTTAGGCAATAAAGGGATGTCATAGGTGAGTGCTGGAGAGCCGTGAAAGAAGTAGGGTCGCTGCAGGAGAAGAGGAGGATTAGGGTCTGCCCCACTTCTTTGACCAACAGAACAGTAAGAAATCACACTGTGATAAGACGTTATAGAATATAAATGCCCAGAGAAAATTCCAGAGGGGTTGTATCAGTCAGCTATTGCTGCAAAATGCCACCTAACAAACCACCCCCAAACTCAACAGCTTAAACAAGCATTTCTTTTTCCCTACTCACAGATATTTGGGAGCTAGGGCGCTGTTTTGGCCAAAGTTGGGTGCTGGGTCAGGCCATGTCTCTCATGGTTCTTGGACCAGTGGCCACCCAGGGCTGCTTCTCACAGCACAAGATAGCAAAAGAAGGGCCAACTCACACACGCACGTTTATGGCCTCTGCTTGCGTCACAACTGCTCACATCCTGTTGACCAACGCAAGTTATGATGGCCAGGCCAAGGCCAGAGGGGCAGGAAGGAGGCGAGAATCTATTTGCTGAGTGATGCCCGAAGCTGTCACACAGAGGCACACCAAAAAGTTAACCCTGGTTGTCCCAGGGTCACAGGTCTGCAGTGGTTCTTATTTTCTTTCTCTTCCTTTATTAAATATTGTGTGTCTGGGTATATATGTGTGTGTGTGTGTTAGTTGCTCAGTCATGTCTGACTCTTTGTGATCCCATGGACTGTAGCCCACCAGGCTCCTCTCTCCATAGAATTTTCCAGGCAAAAATACTGGAGTGGGTAGCCATTCCCTCCTCCAGGGGATCTTCCCAATCCTGGGATCAAACTCTGGTCTCCTGCACTGGCAGGTGAGTTCTTTACAGTCTGAAGCAGTAGATATTACTCATATACTTTTTTCAAGTTGAAGTATCTTTTTCTCCGGGAATTTCCAGAATCTGGAGAAACTCTGTCTGTCTAGAGCAGAGTTCCGAGATGACAACTGTGCAGCAGGCATGCTCCTCTTGACCAGCCTCTGCCCAGGACAGACATTTCTAATAGATCACAGCAGCATTCACCACCTTGGTTTCAGCTCTGCACTTCCTGAGGGCTCTCAATGAGCACTTGGATGTCCTTCCAGCCTTTCGCTTCTGTAAAACATCCTCTTATTTAAAAGTCATGAGATGGGACTTCCCTGGTGGTCCAGTGGCCAAGACTCCACACTCCCAATGCAGGGCGTCAGGGTTCAATCCCTGTTCAGGGAACTAGACCCTGCGCACCACAACTAAAGGTCCTGCATGCCACAACAAAGACCAGAGATCCAGCGTGCCACAGCCAAGACCCAGTGAAGCCAAATAAAAACAAAAACAAAAAACAAAACCCTGGAGAAGATGCTGTTGTGTGTGTGTTCAGTCGCTTAGTTGTGTCCAATGCTTTGTGACCCCATGGACTGCAGCATGCCAGGCTTCCCTGAGGTGATGCTATTTGCTTTGAAAGGTTAAAGGTGAGATCACCAATCTTGCCACAGAATGGAACTGTTACAGACATGGTTGAAACTGGCCATCCTCACCAACACCCCTCTATTAGTCAGCAGATACACCCGTTAGGAGTCAGATGTTACGGTAGGAGAGGGTGGGTGAGTGGGGGGCAGGGGGAGGTGACACAGTGACCACAATCTCTGCACGCCGCTGCCCAGCAGGAAAATAGAAACGTAAGTCAAGAGTTTTAAGGCAGAGTGGTGAGTATCACATAAAAATGCAGGGTGGGGTTGGGTGGCTGTAGAGGCACTACGAGCACCCGCTGGATGGCAGGGAAGAGCCCGAAAGGACATTGCTGTTCCACCACATTGGTTTCATCATATAGGGCCATCCCCAACTCAGGCTGGGAGGGCCCTTCACAAGACAGGACAGGCACAGGGGCCAGTTCACTCCGTGCCTGCACCCAGCTTGCATCCACACCCTCCCTTCCAGCTGGCCGCGTTTCGCTCGCTCCTGTTTTCTGTGCCTGGTGAAGAAGAGAAGATGATGGTAAACAACTACCGCCCACTCCAACCCCTGATGAACCGGAAGGTCCGTTCGTCCTTCCAGGCCACTCACGAGGGAGCAAGACTCTAAATTCACTCTGCCCGTGCTAACAGGTAGAACTGACTTTAACAAGAGAAAGTATTGTTTCCTGGGCTTCACGGTCCGATCGTGTGTAACCTTTGAAATTAAAAAGAGAGCAAAAGGTTATGATTTCCGTCAATGTACTTTGCAGTTGCAAGGAAAAAAATGGCTTCAAAGAAGCTTGAGCATCCCAGGGAATGGAAGTCTTGCACATGGGATCTCTCAGAGGACTCTCAGCAGTGCCCAGGCCTCAGGGGCTGTGCCAGCCCCGCTGACTGAGGTCATCCACCCTGCCCTCTCTTAGGTCCACAGTGTCCTCTCTCCAGACCGCCAGCACTTGGCAACACAGAGCCCGGGACTAACGTCCCTCCTTCCCAATTCCAAGTTCCTGGTGTGTCAGTGTCCTGGGCTGACTGATGGTATGACCGGTGACCAGCACGCTGTGGCTGCGGGGTACCCAGCAGGGCCTGCCTGTCTTCCCACGGTGCTGAGACTGGAAGTCCAAGATCAATGCCAGCTTGGCTGGGTTCTAAAAGGGTCTCTCTTGGCTTCTTGTTGTGTCCTTGTGTGAGTTTGTTTGGTTTGTTTTTTTTTTGGTTTTTTTTTTTGGTGTATGCACACAGAGAGAATTCTCTCTCTTCCCCTTATTCTTTTTTTAATATTTATTTTCTTTGTTTATTTATTTGGCTGTGCCAGGTCTTAGTTGCAGCACTCAAGATCTTTGGTTGTGGCATGTGAACCCTTGGTTATGGCATGTGAGATCTAGTTCCCTCACTGGGGATCGAACCTGGGCCCCTTGAATTGGGAGCGTGGAGTCTTAACTGCTGAACCACCAGGGAAATCTGTCTTCCCCTTCTTATAAGGCCACCAACCCTACCGAGTTAGGACCCCACCTATAGGACTTCACTTAAGCTTAAGTACCTCCTAAGTTCAGTTCAGTTCAGTTGCTCAGTCGTATCCGACTCTTTGCGACCCCATGAATTGCAGCACGCCAGGCCTCCCTGTCCATCACCAACTCCCGGACCCCGCACCCACAGCTTGTCGTCTCCAGCCACATCATCGGTCACTGCAGCCCCAGGATACTGACACACCAGGAACTTGGAATTGGGAAGGAGGGATGTTTTTTTTTTTTTTCCCAGAAAATGAATAAATGGCTTTATTTGGTATCTTCAAGAAGCTTCTCCTTCTGCAGGAGATGTAGGTGTGGTAGTGGAGACCGTCACTGGTTTCCGTGCGATTCTGTCCAGCTCCGCATGAACGTCTGACAGGACAGGCTTCTGGCCTGACTTTTTGGCAGACGGTGGTAAACCGCCGCCTCCGCCTGCAGCCCCACCTCCAGGGCTACCACCACCAACACCAGGGCCTCCTGGGGAGCCAGTCTTTTTACTCAGCAAACTGTTAAAGAAATTTGCCAGGACACCTTCACTTGTAGCTCCAGCTTTCATGTTTGGATCGATCTTTTTTGACCCAGCGGGGATGGGTGATACGCTGGCAACGTTGGATGACACAGATCTGTTTGGTGTTCGAGGGGAGCCTCTTGGGACTCTTGGTGAGGCGTCCACAGGCCTTCCAGCTGCAGTTGGTGGTTGCTTTGCTAAAAGGGACTGTAGCTTCATAAGAAACACTTGGTCATCTTCCGCCATAATTTCTTTCTCATGCACAAACTTTCGGACAGGTGGTTTAGTTATGATGTCTTCAAAATTATCTTCTGCTTTTAACGTTTGAAAGTTTTCATGTAATATTCCTATTTTCTTATCATTATCCCACCCTGCTGGAATAAATACTGCATCTTTTTCCACAACAACAGCAGGAATCTTATAAGGAAATCCATAGAGTTTCTGGACGATGTACTTATATACTAAATCTATATTTTTATTTTCTTTTACTGAAGCATATATAAGTGCTGCACCATACTGTAAACAAAACTTCCGGATATGTGACTGAATAAAATCAAAATGCTCATCTCTGTAGTCATGTTGTTTCTCCAACACACTAATGGCATCACACTGGAGCACCAGGGCAGTCCCCTGTTGGTAAGATTTTGACCACTATATGAACCAAACATGAATCATGCAATATTTGTCTTTTTGTGTCTGGCTTATTTCACTGAGCATCATGTCCTCAAGATTCATTATATGGTGGCAGGTGTGGGCATTTCCTCCCTTTTTAAGACTGAATAATATCCTACCACGACTGAGAGACTGATATCCTAGCTGATAATGGTATTTTTATTTTTCATAGCATCACATACATTCCCCTCTGGTAGAGATGAAGCTCCACAAAAAACTTCATCGTGTCATCTTCCAGCTTTACCTGACTCTCAGGTAAACACTGAAAAACAACCCAGACAGGAAGGCAAACATTCATCCACCTAGCAATGTGCAGTGATACCCTCCATTTCATCTGGGCAGATAAAGAATAAATAGACTTATCACAGTCCATGATCTCCAAGATCAAGGAGAACCTATATTATGGATGTGGTTTGTTTTGGCGGAGGTTCAGAGTTTTTCCCCAATCACAGAACTTCCTACAGTGTCAACAATTTATAGTCTGGCCCTGGGCTATTCCGTGTTCTGGCACCCAGTACAGAGAAAACAATCCTGAACTTCCTTATACACACTTTTCCTGAAAAAGTGCAGCTGCTCGTTAGCACCCATTAAATGACAGTGCCGAGCAAAGGCAGCAGAGCAAGCTTACCGCCAGTGTATGTGGGACGTGGTCACTTTTCAGCACAAAACAGGACAGTTTGGGTGCATTGGTGACAGGCTTGAGTGCAGCTGCCTTGGCTGGTGCAGAGCACTGGGTGTTGGGTGACTCCAAGGCTGCAGACCCACGGTATCTAGGAGGGAAGGGGATATTTTAAAGTTTGGTTTGGACTCCAAATTGTTTCTTGTCTTTTGGGAAATTGTAGCCATTCTTGAGTCTCTAGCCCATCAGGAGAGTTTCCTATGGTCGCCAGAACAAGTTCTACAGATCAGGGCCCTCCTGCCCACCTCTTGTAAGGACCTTGTGGGGACACTGGGCCCACCCAGATGCCAGGATCATTCCCGCCTGAAGACGCTTAACTCAGTCATACACGTAGAGTCCCTCTGCTGGTTAAGGCTACATGTCCACAGGTCATGGGATCAGAATGTGGACATGCTCTCTGATTGTGGAGTGTTCCAGAACTCTACCATCCTCCAGGGAAACCCTTGGATACACGTAGCCATTGAGTGCTTAGAATGTGTTCTGTGTGATTGAGGACTGATTTTTTGGCTGTGCTGGGTCTTCGTTGCTGTGTTTGGGCTTTCCTCTAGCGCAGCAAGCAGGGCTGCTCTCGTTTGCAGTATCCGGCCTTCTCCTTGTAGTGGCTTCTCTTATTGTGGCTCTCGGACTCTAGAGCACAGGCTCGGTAGTTGTGGCACACGGGCTTAGTTGCCCCACGGCATGTGGGGTCTTCCCAGGCCAGGGATCGAACCCATGTTTCCCTGCATTGGCAGGCAGAGTCTTAACCACTGGACCACCAGGGAAGTCCCAAGGGACTGAATTTTAATTGTACATAAGTTTAATCAATGAGAATCGAAACATCACATGTGAGAGGCCTGCGGCCAGCGTGCTGGACTTGGTGTGAACAGGTTTGTGCATTTGTAAACACGTCCTCAGGGTGTATGTTGCATCCCATTTACAGGAAACACTGTGCTGTCCCCTCGGGAGCTGAGGTTTCTGAGGCTCTTTCAGGAGCAGGTGGCGCAGGGCAGGGTCAGAAGTGCTGGGATGTGGGCCGGGGTGCAGGGACTGCAGAAGGATGGATCACGGACATTGGTCACTCAGTGGCAGCTGAGCACTCAGCCCTCTGCTCACATCCTTCCTCAGCTATGCAGGCATCACAGAGTCACTGCCACCAGGTACCCAGCGCCACCAGGAAAGGTGGCCTCTGTTTACTCAAGTAGGACACAGGTAACTGTTCTCAGACAAGATGGTTTAAAACAAATGTGGCCTTACAAGGATCGAGTTGAGTGGTGATGCTGGTGAAAGCAGATTGGCTTGAAGAATCAAAACAGATGCTGAGAAAGAAACAAGATCAAAAAGGACATGTTTCTGTCCAGCCTCTGAGCTGATGTCCCCACTCAGTTATAATCGATAACTCAAAGGCGTTTGTCCAGCAACAGGGCTGTCACCACCCATGACAGTGACACAGCCGGGCCGCCTTCCCAGCCTGGCCTGCGCTGGGCGTTCTCATGATGTTCAGCCATCCTCGACCCCACTGCGTGTCAGAACCACGCGGCGGCGTGGGCCTGACCCCCGGTGCTTGTGGTTCCCAGGGTCTAAGGAATGATGTTTTTAAAAAGCAGCCCAGGCAACTGGGTTGGGTGGGCTGGGATGAGGTCAGCCCACTTACATTTGTTACAAGAAGCTCTGTGAAAGTTCTGTGGGGTCACCCCCGGGTTTTAAAGGGGAAGGTGGGCTTGCTGGAGAGGTTGGAGGCAGGAGGCGATGGAACCGGCAGGAAGCCCATCTGGATTGCAGGCTGCATCGGGCTAGGCACAGCCTTTCACTCCTGTCTCTCTGATGTGTGCAACCGAAGGCGAGATACAGCCTCATGGAAGAAACCCGGAGCCCTGAACTTAACAATCTCATTGTATAATGACCTGCGGTTCTGCCTTGATGGAAACGCCGACCCAAAGACACGTGTTCAGGCAGCCTGCAGCTTATGAGGGTGGGGTTCTCAGGATGGTGGAAGGAAGCACAGTAATTGGAGGGGGTCTTTGGGTTGGGAGCTGGGGTTGATAGCAGCCTTGAGTCAACAGTCCACAGGCCATCCATTCCCACGGAGACTTCAGGACAGAGAAAGGCTGGTGTCCAGAGGGGCCTTGCTGGAGGAGAAAGGATCACAGGGCCCTGAACTGGACAACGCCCACCCCTTGGTGACATCCTGTCCCAACAAGAGCCCCGAGAGCAGATGGGTGCTTTTGTCTCCTCTTTCATGTCCACGCCGGGCCTTCCTCTGCGCACAGAAGTCTTAGTTTCCCGGTAGGTGTTCTGCTTTGTAGGTTATTTTTAAAATCTGGCATTAGCCCTGGGACTCTGAGATTCTCCTGGGAACCACACGGAGCCCGGACGCGTTGAGCGAAACCACAAACATGGGGGAGGAAGGACATCTGTCTCAGCCCTCAAAGCCACCGTACAGAAAACAAACACAGGTCCTGCCACTCCCCGTTCTGAGCGGTGGCGGGGCCGAGGCCGTTGGATCTGCGGGACCTGCTCGCTGTGAGATGACTGTGGCTGAGCTTTGTGCCCTGGAATTCCGGGCCAGCCTTTAACTTCAAAGCTTCCCCACTTTGCTTTCATGTTATTTTCTCGTTTCGTCAAAGTACAAATGTGGACCCTGCCCACACCCCCTCCGTTGTCCATTCTGTGCCAACCGGGAATCCAGCCCCTTCCCACGCAGCACCCCCCACAGCATCCCTGGAGGCCCCACTCCCACCTGCCTGATGTCGGCCCCTCCTCCTCTCCCGGGACACCTGCTCCCTGGAGCTCCCGACCACGCCTAGTGTGCCCCCTGTACCCCAGCAAGAGTGGGGTTCCTCCTCTGTGGGGCTCATCCCTCCGTCCACCCAGCACTAGGGCCAGCCTGGAGGGTCCCCCGGGACCCCCGCCCCTTCCTCCCACGTGCCAGGCATCCATGGGTCCCAGTGGTACAGCCCTCCCTGCTGAGCCTCCCATCCTCCAGTCTCCATGTTTGCACTGCACCCCGGCCACCCCGTCTCCAGACAGCATTACGTCGCCAGCCCTCTGGCTTTGCCATGTCCAGCATCTCCCCCAACCACCCACTCTTCTCTTGGCAGAGACTTGGGTGGGAAACAGCAACTTGACCATTCCTCCTGCTTCCATGTTCAGGACCACGGCTTCTGCTAAACTTAGGAGGAAGCACGAGCTCCCTTCCCATGGGCCTGGGGTGCAGCCCCACCCAGCTGGGGTTGCCATGCCCCATCCATGGGTCTGGGCATCAGTCAGTCCCTTCTCCACAGCCTCGCCGGGAGCATGGCATCCCTGCCTCCTCACCCCAGCCGCACCCTGGTACCCTCGCTGTTCTCACACTGGCACCTCGTTCCCTGCTGTTTTCCTGAAGGCGGTGTTCTTGCTTGCCTGCCCTCAGCGCTGCGTGAATACCTGCTGGGTGGACACTGCCCGAGGTGCTCTGGCTCCAGGTGCTGCTGGCCCCCCCATCAGCTATGCCCGCTGCCCCGACCCTGGACTGCTGCCCCATCCCGGGAGCGCCCTAGCCCTCCAGCTCTGCGCCTGAACTTTTCTCCATTACTAGGCTCCCCTCCTGTGATGTTCTCCTCCATCACCCAGCCCTCAGTGCTGGGGGCTTCCCGCCCGTGCGTGCTTCGCCTGCATCACACATTCTCGGGTGCTTACAAGTCGCCCACAGGCCATGGGTCCTCGGACAAAAGTTTTGTCCTTCTGAAGTTAGCCGTCATGGCATGTTAGCTGAGTAGATGGAAGAAAGCGAAGGTATTAGATGTTTCAGTTCAGTTCAGTTCAGTTCAGTCGCTCAGTCGTGTGTGACTCTTTGCGACCCCGTGAATCGCAGCACGCCAGGCCTCCCTGTCCATTACCATCTCCTGGAGTTCAGTCAAACTCACGTCCATTGAGTCGGTGATGCCATCCAGCCATCTCATCCTCTGTTGTCCCCTTTCCCTCCTGCCCCCAATCCCTCCCAGCATCAGAGTCTTTTCCAATGAGTCAATTCTTCGCATGAGGTGGCCAAAGTACTGGAGTTTCAGCTTCAGCATCATTCCTTCCAAAGAACACCCAGGGCTGATCTCCTTTAGAATGGACTGGTTCAGATCACCAGATATTCACCTCCAATCAGGGAATTTGGTGCTTATAACTTGAGAAGTCCAGAGAAAGTAAGCAAAGTGCAGCAGGTGTGAAGGAGGTATGGAATCTGCATGAAGCAGGTGTAGGACAGGTGTGGAGCAGGCATGGGCCAGGAGTGGGGTAGACGTGGGGCAGGTGTGGGGCAGACATGGGACAGGTGTGGGGGAGGCATGGGACAGGTGTGGGGGAGGCATGGGGCAGGTGGGGAGGCATGGGACAGGTGTGGGGCAGACGTGGGACGGGTGTGGGGGAGGCATGGGGCAGGTGTGGGGCAGATGTGGGGCAGGTGTGGGGCAGACGTGAGCCAGGTGTGGGGCAGACGTGAGACAGGTGTGGGGGAGGCGTGGGACAGTTGTAGGGCAGACGTGGGGCAGGTGTGGGGGAGGCATGGGGCAGATGTGGAGCAGATGTGGGGCAGGTATGGGGCAGATGTGGGGCAGGTGTGGGGCAGACGTGGGACAGGTGTGGGAGGCATGGGGCAGGTGTGGGGCAGACGTGGGGCAGGTGTGGGGCAGATGTGGGGCAGGTGTGGGGAGGCATGGGGCAGGTGTGGGGCAGACGTAGGACAGGTGTGGGGAGGCATGGGGCAGGTGTGGGGCAGACGTGGGGCAGGTGTGGGGCAGATGTGGGGCAGGTGTGGAGCAGGTGTGGGGCAGGTGTGGGGCAGACATGGGACAGGTGTGGGACAGACATGGGACAGGTGTGGACAATACGGCACAGGTTTGGGGCAGGTGTGAGGCAGGCATGGGGCAGGTGTGGGGCAGGCGTGGAGTGTGCCTGGTTCACCATGGAGAAGCAGGGAGCAGCCACACTGCTCGGCCCTCACAACAGGAGGCATCGTGTAGAGGAGTTAACAACATCCTCCCAGACATTTCTGAAATGCAGAATTGAACTTCAAGCTCCCGAAACCTGCCTTGGCTGCTCCGCCCTGCCGCCCCTGCCCTGGCGTGCGTGGCTGTCCCCTGTCTCTGTGCTGGAGCTGGGAGGGAGGGCCAGGTAGCCCAGGTGAGCAGCTCTGAAAACCGTGGGGACAAACAGCACAGGTCCCTCCAGAAGCGATAGGATCACAAGAGCGCCTGGACCCCGGTCCTGCTCAGCACAGCGTGGGGGGTGCCGGCTCAGTCTGCGGCAGTTTCATCGTGACAGACAGCCTGGCTCAGGTTCCCTGACCTACAGGTTGAGTCACACCTTGGGGGCTCTGCAGTAGAAACGCCCAGCTCCCGCGTCTGTGGAAAAGTTCAAACGTGCGTCAACAGGAAAGAAAGGTCTTCTGTTTCCGCCATCCTTAAGATACATTCACCAACCACTGCATTGAAGATAAAAGCTGTATATTTTTTCAGTGTTGAGATTATTCTGTCAGAATTTCCTCAGTCAGTGAGTTTGTTTTCTTTTACTGGAATTTAAATAGGGAAATTATCTTTAAGCAAAGCAAAACCATCTGATCCTTTTTACTGAACTCTGGAAATCCAGAGGGGGGCCACCCTCCAGGTGCGCTAGCTCCCTGAACACACACAAACACAAATCAAAAGTGTGAACATCAAAAACAGGCCTGACACTTAGGCTCCACTTGCCATGTTCTCTGCCTTGTTTCACAGTTTCGTAATGACACACACAGCCCCTCTCCAGTCTGACACCACTGTTTACCGAACACCCCCTGGCCACGTGTACCCATTAGTGGGCAAGACAGTCAGGGAATGTGGGTGACGAGATGACGAGCGGAGACCCCGGCCCCTGTGGTGTCTGCATCAGCAGGGGAGACGGTCCAGAGATGATGGGTGGGGCAGGCCCGGCGGGAGCAAAGCGACAGGTGGCCAGAGCTCCGGGAAAAGCACCATGGGCAGGAAGCCGGGTACCCGGTCAGAGTGGGTTTCACTGAGAAGCTGACAGTGGAGCAGAGATTTGCACGAGGTGAGGGGGTGATACCAGGATGGTTCTGGAAAGTTCAGGAGCGGCAGAGGCCAGCGCAGCCGAGATGCAGTGTGTGAGGGTCACAGTAGCAGGAGAGGAGGTCAGAGACTGACCAGACGGGCCACATGCAGGGGTGGAGGACTTTGCTCTGAGAGGCATGAGGATGGCTACGGGGCACATGCACGTCTCACCCAGCTTCTCAAAGAGGGGAGACGCGGGGTGATGGACAAACCGCAGGTGGAAAGCCCCCTGAAGGGGGAGTGAGAAGTGCCAGGTGCAGGACACACGTGTGTCGTGATCTCCAGCCCTACCAGCTGGAGGTGCAAGAGAAAGCGGGGCATCAAAGATAAGGCCAAGGGGACTTCCCTGCTGGTCCAGTGGATGAGAAGCTGTCTGCCAATGAAAGGGACATGGGTTCTATCCCTGGTCTGGGAAGACCCCACGTGCCACAGGGCAACTAGGCCTGTGCCCCACAACTACCGACCCTGCGCGCTGTGGTCCGTGCCCCCAACAAGAGAGGCCACCGCAATGAGAAGCCTGCAAGCAATTAAGATCCAGCACAATCCAAAATTAAAATAAAATAAATAAATAATACCGTAAAAGGAAAAAAAAAGGGTAAGGCCAAGGGCCTTGGTGCAAACAGCTTGGAGGATGGAGTTGCCCTCAGCTGAACTGGGAGGCCGGGGTGGAGAAGCTCTTGGGAGGTGACAGAGAAAGCTGATCAAGGCTACAAATCTCCCACTCCCTGCAGCTCTTGAATTCTTGCTCGTTTTCTTTCTTTCTTTCTGCCACACATGTGGCACGCGGTATCTTAGTTCTCCAACCAGTGATCGAACCCCGGGCCCCCTGCAGTGGAAACATGGAGTCTTAACCACTGGCCCACCAGGGCAGTCCCTTTGTGGTCATTTTAAGTTTCAAGAGCTGTGCTTTTAGTCTTAGCTGTCTTGTTTTTCCATTACCCACGCATTTTCTAGAACCTAAAAGGGGCAAAACCTAAAGAAGGGGCATACACTGAGTGGAGGAAGAGTCTCAAGCTCTCAACCAGCAGGGCAGCCCCACGGGCCACGTGGGAGCCCACGCTGCTTTGGGGCAACATGGGTGATGCCCCCAAAAATGGACTGCTTGGCAATCGGATGCAGGGAGGAGGGTCTCATCCTGGGGCATCTGGGATCTCCCGAGGGAGCTGTCTAGTCACGTGAGTGTGAGTGACAGAGACACCGGAGGCCTTCCCGTCATCATGTCCACTCGGGATGGAATCACGGACAGGCCAGGACAGATCATGCCAGAGTCCTTGCTGCCTGCCCAAGCTGGCCACAGGGAGTTGGCTTAGCGCTGTGAGCCACCTCATCCTTGCTGCTTCCCTCCAGATGTCCCTGAGGTGGCCAGTCCGAGGAGGGAGCGAACGCTGGGTCCCGATGACCTGCAGGCTCACATCAGCGTCTACAGGACCCTGTGGGGGTCCCGGCAGGACAGCAACTCATCTGCTCTCCTTCCTTCCAGGCAGAAGCTGGTTCTCCAGGGCACTTTCCCCAGCTGCTGTGGCTCTGGGCCCCGTCCCCTTCCTCTCTCAGGAAAGGCTGGGCTGCCCACAGAGCTGGTGTTGGTGTTGAGGGAGAGGCTGGCGGGGGACACAGTGCACCAGCCAGGTGGGCCTTCCCTGTGCCTGCACGGAATAACGAAACAGCGAGACCCAAAGGGGACCCACACGGAGGAGCTCCACCTTTTATGACATCTCACAGTGGTTTGGGGCTACTGAGACTGTGTGCCACAACCTGGAGGCTTTAAACACCTGAAGTTTGTCCTCTCGGTGTCTGGAGGCCTGCAGTCCGATGTCAGGGCCGAGCCCCCTGCAGCCTGAAGGGGAGGGTCCTTCCTGCCTCTTCCGGCTCCGTGTCACCGGTGGTCTTGGCTTGGGACCACATCCGCCCAGCCTCTGCCTCCACCAGCACCCAGTGTCCTTCGTCACGTGGCCATTTCTTACGAGGACACCAGTTGTACGGGGTCAGGGGTCAGCCTGCTCTGAGATGACCTCCCTAACTAGTTCTACCTGCAGTGGCCCTACGTCCGTCCAGAGGAGGTCAGCTTCTGAGGCCCTGGGGTTAGGACTGCAGCGCCCTGTTTGGGGGGGACACTCTTCAACTGTAACAGAGGGCAGGGCAGCAGCACATCCCAGAGAAGCCCCCCATCCCAGGGCAGGGCAGGAGGGGAGCAGAAGGGTAGACTGCACTTTATCTGTGTGAAGAAATCGGACTAGAGTTCAGTAGCCAATCCTCTGCTGGTCAAGCCAGGCGCCTGGAGCAAAGCCTGGGAGGAGGACTCTGCATCGCAAACCCAGATGTGTGGGGGTAGGACCCGGACGGGCGGCCAGGCCTGAACAGGGGCCAGAGCTCGTCACGGAGTGGCCGTGGGTGGGCCGCATGTCTCCTCTGACAACAGGTCCAGCTGAGCTCTGCCCGGAAGGTCGAGGGCAGAATCGGGGCACCTAGCCGGTCAGTCCCTAGGTCCCGGAAGGTCACTGTCTGTCTCACCCTCACACCAGCCCACCAGCCACAGCTCTGTCAGGTATGGGGGCTTCACCCTGCTACCTCACCCACCTTGCAGAGGCCAGAGGTGATGCTGTACCCGGTGTGGAGGGGGACCCTGAATCCTGGAAGCTGAGTTGCATTTCCCACCCCCCACCCCGAAGCTCCATTAGCCTCCAGAGTCGGGGTTTGAACCCAGGGCTTCTGACTGTAGGCCTGCATGCTTTTTTGTTTTTTTCAGGTACAAATCCACATAATATGGGCTTCCCAGGTGGTATAGTGTTAAAGAATCTGCTTGCAATGCAGGAGACGCAAGAGACACGGGTTGGATCCCTGGGTTGGGAAGAACCCCTGGAGAAGGAAATGGCAACCCAGTCCAGTATTGTGGCCCAGAGGATCCCATGGACAGAGGAGCCTGGTGGGCTACAGTCCCTGGAGTCTCAAAGAGTTGGACACAACTAAGCACGTAAACACCCCCCCCCCCACATAATATGAAGTCAACCATTAACCATTTTAAAGTGAACAATTTGGTGGCATTCAGGGTGTTCACACTGTTGTGCAACCTTCACCATCATCTGGTTCCAAGAAGTTTCATCACCACAAACCTGCTACCACTCACTCCCACGCCCCTCTCCCGCCCCAGGTACCACCAACGTACTTGGTATCTCTCCAGCCTCAACATCCTCTGTCATTTCATGTAAATGATACCAGACACTCCCAGGCATCCAGCCATTGCCCTGAGCGGAGGGTTTTCACAGTTCGTCCACATTGTGGTAGGTCAGCGCCTCACTCCTTTTTATGGCTGAACTGGACAGTCCCTTGTGTGCATGGACCGCCTGCATTTATCCATCATCCATCCATCGATTCACTGACAGCTAGTCCTGAACTCTCAAGCCCTGTTTGCCACCACAGTATTGCTTCTCTAGACCCCTCAACAAGCAGGGCCGGCCTTCTGAGCACATAATCAGCCCCCACAGTGGCTGCCACAAGCCTAGAGCCTGGGTGCTAGGCAAACTCTGATTTTTCTTTTTTTAACTTAGTGGAGACCACCATAGAAAACCTAGCCTCAGTGTCTCCAGCTTTGCTTCTACTGTTACTCAGAAATCCCCAGGCCTTGGTTCCACTCAGAATTACAGACATTCACCATGTCCACCCTGTGAACTTCAGAAAATTGGGTGACCTTGCTGAGAAGCTGGAGGGTGCTGGAAAGCCTGTGTGGGGAAAGTCACTAAGCCTGCCCTCCACAAGAATGGGGGGTTTCCAATGAGAGAAATGAAACTTTCAGAAGCCCCCAGGAGAGCTAAAATAAAGCCACTTGTGGCCAAAAGAAGTCACACTCATCAATCTAGTCCGAAGGGCAGGTGGCCTGGTTGGGTGAGTGGGAGGTCACAGCATCACAGCTACAATCAAAGGCCCATGGTGGGTCTGAACCTGGCTGACCACTCAGTGTCATATAATAAGCCAGTGTCTTATTCCTCCAGCCACAATCGGGGTCAAGCTATGGCTGATGCAATAATTAAATGACACAAAACATCTTCAAGTCCTGGTTTGGGCTCAACAGTCAGTGTGACAGAGATGCCACACATGTGTTGGGGAAACAGAACTGAAGTTCTGAGACTAATGAGGGCAGTCCCCTGTTCACACGTGCAGACAGGAAAAAACTAACAGAGGAGCACCACCAAAGCACGACTTTTAAGAACGAGTTTCCTGAAGAGGAAAAGACATTTGCTACGTGAAAAGGACACAAATATGAGTTCCATGCGAGTGCGGACAGACAACAGGGCAGCCGCACAAGGCAGGGGGCTTCCACATCAGTGAAGGGCTTATCGGGTACATTTTTTTTCCAGGAAAAAGAGTGAGTTAATGATCCAGGCCCTAGTAGGAGTATGCATACTCAGGCCATCACCCTTGGATTCTGCAGAATAATTACAACCACAAATCTTGAGTGGTAAGAAGTCTGAGACTGTAACAGCAAGCAAAGAGCCATCCATTTACCAGCATCCCAGCCTTCTGCCTCCTTGCCACCATCTGTGGTAGCTTCCAGCGAGACAGAGGGATGATATAGGTCAACCTAGTCAGAGAGGGAGGCTGTTAACTCTTGCGCTCTCTGAGAGGCTGTACACACCGTGTCTCACTTAAACTTGAAACAGCGTGAGAAAGAAGCACCATTACTTCCCCGACCCTGGTGCAAATGTGGAAGGTGAGGCTCAGGCTGACCCCTCACCCCCGACCCCAGAGCATCCCCTGGAGCCTGGGCCACCAGCCCATCTGCACATGCGAGGAAGTGCAATTCTGGACCAGCTGTCGAAGCAGGAGCGCCCTGAGTGCAACCCAGGGGCACGGGCACCTCTTAGACCTTGGGGATGCCCTGCCTGTCAGAGCCCAGGGTCTGTAGGTGCCACAGAAAGTCACTCGCTCTCAGTGTCTCTTTTGTGGGTTGTATGTATCCATAGAAACAGTAGGCTTTAGGGATTCCCTGGTGGTCCAGGGGTTGAGACTCGGTGCTTTCACTGCTGGGGCATGGGTTCAACCCCTGGTCAGGAAACTAAGATCTGCAAGCCACATGGCACAGAACCACCACCCCTAAAAAAAAAGAAACAGTAGGCTTTGCTTCCAGTGAAATGCACCTCCTGACGACTTTTGCTTGGAATGCCACTTGACATTGACTCCACTTCTGCTGATTAAATATTTTTTTCAGGCCATTCAGCTCTCCCCAACTGTTTCCTTCCCAAGGTGAAAAATTTCAGAGTTTGCCCCTCTCCACAAATAGGCAGAGACCAAGCCAGACAGGCAGAAAGGCGTCTTCACAGAGACTCGTATGTTCCCTGAGGAAGATCGCAAACCAGGGCAGGAGAGAAGGGTGCAGCTGGGTTTGGAAAGGAAGGCTGAACTACAAGGCTTTTTCTGTGCTTGTGACTAAATTTTCTTTCAACGTTGGGAATTTGAAACTGAACTCTTAAACAAGATTCACCATGTAAAGAGAGTATGTTTCACTGTAGATAGTTGAGGAACAACAGAAAAAAGAGAAAGAAGAAGAGGTCAAATAGCAGGTGCACCCCCCCCCCATCTGAAGGTGGCTGCTGTTACCATTTTGGTATAAATTTCTTTGATTTTTCCAGCCACGTTATAGGCTCTACTACTACTACTACTGGGGGTTGAGTTGTTCCTTTGGGATAGACTCTGATCTGAGCACTTCACATATATTAGTTCATTTGCAGTAGGTACTATAATTTTCATTTTATAGAAAGTGAAAATGAGGCCCAGAGTGGGGTAGGTCTGCCCAAGTTCCTTCAGCAGGTATGCAGCGGGCCCAGGTGGGGACTCAGGCGGTCTGACCTTCAAGCCCATGGTCTCTGCCGCTGCTGTGAAATCGCCTTCGTGTATTCTTTGCCCCCAGTTTTATTGGCATATAACCTGGTGTGCGTTTCAGACGTACAACATAGTGATTTGATATGTGCTTATTTTGCAACGTGATGACCACAGTAAGTTCAGTTCTCATCCACCACCTCACATAGCTCCACCCTTTTTCTTGTCATGAGAACTTTTCAGATCTACCCTCTGAGGAGCTTTCAAGTATGCTGTACGGCATTATTAACGATGGTCGTCAGGCTGTACATTAGACGCCCCCCACCCTCCCCGGGACTTATCCATCTCAAAACTGGAGCTTGTGCCTTTATCCACCTTCACCCGCTTCCCCACCCCCACCCCCCATTTTCTGAAGCCCACATTTTGCCAGGAGGAATCTGAAAATTCACTGGTTTGGAAATAACAGGAGAGAGTTCAGAGAGCCGGCAGAAAATCTTCAAGGCACCTCCTACACTGGCCCAACATCCAGCCTACCCTTCCTGTGATGGGCTTTTCTCTCCCAAGACTGGACCCAGAGCCGCCAAGCCCCCAGACAGGAGAGACTTCCCCTAAGGGATCATAGTGTGCAACCCCTGACCCAGAGACACAGATCCTCTCATTGAAGTGTGGGGATAGGTCCCTGCTGGGCTCAGCTTCTCCAAGGCCAACACTCCCTGTTCCAAGAGGCCCTGGGAAAGGCTCCTCCGCGGAAGAGGCAGCGACTTGGGCCCAGATTGCATCGTGCAGCCGAGAATCAAACTGCTTGTTCCTCCAAATGTGGCAGCTCTCCCAGAGCTCAGCACGCACCTGGGCTCCTCCAGAGCACCCCCAGGGCCCACCAGATAGGACTCTGGAACGTGACACTCCATTGTTTCACTCATCTGTACGTCAAGAGCGCATTGTGCTTAGAGGTGTACCTCCGGGTTTTTAAGAGCTACGCTGGATCCCACCACACGGATGTAGCAACATTTGCCAAAGCAAGTCCCCAGGGACTTTGGATTATTTCCATGCTTGGCGACTTCGTTCTTAAAACTACAATAAACAATCATGTAGCCAAAACTCAGCACAATCCTTACCACCTTAGATCTACTTCTGCAAGTGCAATTACAGGTCAGGTGAGACACACGGTTTTAAGGTTTTTGACTGAAACTCCCAAGCTCTCCCTGTAGAAATGCCCAAGTTATTCTCCACCAATCCTTGTGAGAATAAATGACATAACTTTTAAGAAACTACTGGCTAGCATTGAAAAGAGTGGGCTTCCCTGGTTGACTCCGTGGTAAAGAACCCGCTTGCTAATACAGGAGACCCAGGTTTGATCCCTGGGTCTGGGAGATCCCTTGGAGAAGGAAATGGCAACCCACTACATTATTCTTGCCTGGGAAATCCCAGGGACAGAGGAGCCTGAACAGCTTCAGTCCATGGGATTCCAAAGAGTTGGACGCTGAGGGACTAAAACAACTGAAGAGCACCGCAGAGTGAGCAGAACTGAACCTGCCTGGGACAAGAAGTTGCTTTTCTGTCCACCAGATGGTGCTGTTAGCTAAGGTGTTTGCATCCTGCATGCCAAGTCACCTGTCTCCTGCATCTCCTGCAATGGCAGATGAGTTTTTACCACCAGCTAAGGTTCTCTTGCCTGGAAAATCCCATGGACAGAGGAGCCTGGAAGGCCGCAGTCCATGGGGTCGCTAAGAGTCGGACGCAACTGAATGACTTCACTATCACTTTTCACTTTCATGCATTGGAGAAGGAAATGGCAACCCACTCCAGTGTTCTTGCCTGGAGAATCCCAGGGACAGGGGAGCCTGGTGGGCTGTCGTCTCTGGGGTCACACAGAGTCGAACACGACTGAAGTGACTTAGCAGCAAGGTTCTAAATTTCTGGTAAGGGAAGTCTGAGGTACACACACACACACACAGACAAATCAAGTTTACCCTTGGAAATCTAGTACAGTCTCACACAAAAACCAGGTAGAAACTGACAATGGTGGCACAGCTGCCATGAGATGGTGGAAACACCACTGGAGGTTGTCACCATCCAGCTATTAAGTCTTCTGCAGGTTCCCAGAAGCCCCCACGGGAGACACCGACAAGTCCACATGCATATCCCGTCCCTCCCATCTCCCTTGTTAATTCTTACCCTAGGAAAGCTGTAGTGGAGTGGCCTGGTTCCTTCCACCTGGCTCTGGCTCCTTAGAGCCCTGGGCTTATCATGGTTGTTAATTTTACACTCTGATGAGCAATTATTGATTGCCTGTCTATGTCTGGAGGAGGTGCTCCAGGAGGTGCCTGCTATGGGAGTACAGGGTGGAGGAGCTCGGGACCTCTCCTTAGAGCATTGCAAATAACTGCCATCCTTGTAAAGCAAATTTAGTGATAAATAAACCACAAGAAGAGAGGCGACAGAATGAGCACCACGTAGGTTCAGGGCACTGGTCAGACAAGTCCCGTTGTTCTGCTGAGACTGTTTCCTCATCTACAGTAACATCAGCAGCTCCTCTATTAAATGAGACTTTGTACACCAAGGGCTCACGCCTGATAAAGGGTCAGAAAGTTTGCTTAGCTTTGGTTGTCTGGTCTTTGCAAGGCAGCACCCTCTAAAAGGACAATGGGAAGAACAAGAGCTGAGAGGTTATTCCTGATTCCACCAAGTCACTGACTTAGACATCTCGCAAGCTAATATTTGTGCTATGTGATCTTCCAGCTGCCAAGGCTTGTCGAAGTGTTTGGTTCGAACACTGCAGATGAAGGGCTGGCCTGTTGGGGACAGCGCGGGGAGAGGGGGGATGTGGAAGGTCCATATGATATGCCTTGGCTAAATCCCCGAGATGGGATTCTAAATTCTTTCTCTGTGCACACATCAATTTCATCAGCAAGCATGTCTGACTCCTGCTTGCAGGCCTGCAGTGACTGGTCATCTTGCATTTCCCCTTCTGACTCTGAGCACTGGTTACCTGCTGGCCCTCCAATCCAAGTGCCTCTGGAGTCCTTCAAGGCTAAGGCCCTTTCACCCTGCAGGCCGGGCTCCTTCAGGAAACCCTCATTCTGTCAATGTAACCGAGCTTTCTGCAGAGTCCGGTTTTCCCAGATTCTTTGTCGCTGCTCCTCCAAGCCATGAGCCCTTGAACGCTGCTCATTGGCAAAGCGGTTCCCCCTGCGATAGAATGAGAATTTCCGAGCCCAGGAATGAAGGAGCTCAGATGCGAGATCGTGCTCCTTCAGCCCTGGGATTTAGGGTCCTAGGCCCAACCTGGATCTCGAGAGCTCGCCACCCACCCCCACTCCCCAGAGGCGGTTCTGACCATCTTAATATATTCCCCAGGTCCCCGGGATGAGCGGACCAAGCGGGGTCCTACCACCTCGGGCCTTGGGCGCCCTCCAGGTTGGCAGGCATTGCCTCCTCTGACTGAGCCCCCAAGACGCCCCAAATCCCACTCATCCTCTTCGGTGGCCCCAGGTCGTCGGCCCTGCTGTAACCCACCCGCTTCCGCTCGAGCAGCTGGGGTCCCCAGTGCACGCGGGAGAGGGGCGGCGATGACCACTGAGCTAGTGAGGGGGTCGAGGAGCCCAGTGCTCCGCGTGCGCGCGCGGCGGAGCCGGGATTCCCGGGACCACGTGGGGCCAGGACCACCAGCCATGCAGGTCACTGCGTACTGCGCGTGAGCCGAGTGGGAGCGTCCGGTTCTTCTCAACGGCTGTGGAGGCCACACCCCCGGGGCGAGGCGCGTCAATGACGGGGCGGGCCGGGGGCGGGGCCACTTTCCCGGTATAAATGGTGGAGTTTTGTTGGCTACCGCCACGATCGCGGTAGGAGAGCCGGTTCTCTCCGGTGGGCGGCGCGCGCCGGGTGTCCGGACTTTCCCGGCCCTGCCCGGCCCGACCCTGCGCGGCAGCATGGCGGGCTCAGGCCCCAAGCGGCGCGCGGCGGCGGCCACCCTCCCGGCGAACGAGAAGGAGGAACGGCAGGCGCGGGAGCGGATGCTGGCGGAGCGGGGCGCGGACGGCGCGGAGGGCGAGGTGACCCTGCAGCGCAACATCACGCTGCTGAACGGCGTGGCCATCATCGTGGGCACCATCATCGGCTCGGGCATCTTCGTGACGCCCACCGGAGTGCTCAAAGAGGCGGGCTCGCCCGGGCTGGCGCTGGTGGTTTGGGCCGTGTGTGGCGTGTTCTCCATCGTGGGCGCGCTCTGCTACGCCGAGCTGGGGACCACCATCACCAAGTCGGGCGGCGACTACGCCTACATGCTGGAGGTGTACGGCTCGCTGCCCGCCTTCCTCAAGCTGTGGATCGAGCTGCTCATCATCCGGCCCTCCTCGCAGTACATCGTGGCGCTCGTCTTCGCCACCTACCTGCTCAAGCCGATCTTCCCCACCTGCCCTGTCCCCGAGGAGGCTGCCAAGCTCGTGGCCTGCCTCTGCGTGCGTGAGTACTGAGTACCGGGGCCCTGGGACACCGGCGGGCGCGGGGAGGGTTGGAGTAGGGGATGTGTGCCGAGCGTGGTCGCCGCATCCTTGGCCCTCCCGGCACTCCTGGACTATCCCTACACCCCGCGCCCCCCGCCCCCCTCCCCGGTCCGACCCCGGAGTTCTAGACTGAGGGCAAGGGCCCCAATACCACGTGTGTTTCATTCATTCCTTTCCACACAGTCTTGGGAACTCCGCAGTGAGTTACACAGCAGGGGCCCCGCCCTGAGCCTCGCCAGAAGCGCCTTTCCACTCGGTCTTTCCGGAACCATGCTTAAGCTGACCCTTACTTACCTCCTGAGAGGCACCCACGTGGAGTGCCTGAGAAGCCTGTCTGTTTCTGTGTTCTTTGACTTCCCCAAGCCTTACTGTTTGTGGAGAGAGATCGTAGTTTTAAAAAAAAAAATCAACAAACGTCATTCAAACATGCTCAGTCGGGAAGGGCTGACTCTTACAAAACCAATAATACATGTGTGTATTACTGGTTTTGTAAGAGTCAGCCCTTCCCGACTGAGCATGTTTACCTGTGATGGATTCATTTTGATATTTGGCAAAACTAATACAATTACGTAAAGTTTAAAAATAAAATAAAATTAAAAAAAAGAAAACCAATAATAGTAAAATTGTGCGTGGGTAATGAATGAGTTGCTCTTGTAGACAATGGAAGGTTGCATCCTCTAGCCAGTCTTAAAAGAAGGGGCTTAACTGCATCTTAAGTGTGTGCAGGGTGGGTGCTGGCTTTGGGATCCCAAGCTGTGCTGAAATACACACACTGGGCACAGCCCAGATGTTGGTGGAGGAGGTCCCAGGATGTTGGTGGAGGAGGTTCTGGTATGTTGGTGGGTTGTTTTCTGGTGGTATTTCAGGAAAAAATTTTTGTACTGAAAGCCACACGGTTTTCGTATCTTTGTCTATGGCTGCAAACATCTCGGGAGACGTGCAGGGTGGAAGTGTCCAGCCACCTGATTTGAGGCCTTGCCTAAACCTTGAGGTGCACAGAGGTGTGGAGCCAGCAGGGCTGGTTTCTGTCCAAGCCCCAAGACTCAGGGAGCCGTGCCATCGCTTGGAGCGGCTTTGACCAGCAGTACGCGCTGGTGCTGTTGGAATTCTGGAGCCTGGGGCACCAGCTCACTGTGTGTGTGTTGGGTGGGGGGCTTTCAGAGGCATTCTCTGAGAAGTGGTGTCCCAGGGAGACCTGAGACCACAGAGCGGCCGTGCCGGGGGAGGGGGACGTCTTGCCTTTGAGGGGAATTTCAGCAATGAACATCTCAGCTTGTAAAAACCTTTGGCCCAAATCTAGGAACAGTCACAGAGATAGTTGATCTGCCTGAAGGCAGGGGAACCTGTGGCTTCCAGTGGGCTTCTCAGACGATGCTTTGGGCCGAGTGAGGAAAAGCCCCTCTTTGTTGATTTTCTGTCAGTAGAATTTTCATTGTCCGATTTTCATCGTTGCTAGGTCTAATGTTTGGGCCCAGGATGTGATGACATAACACTGCCTTAAAGGGCCCCTCTGTGATCTTGGAAAGTGGATCCCTCACTTTCTCAAGCTTTTGGGTTTAAGCAGGTGAAGCCATGGGATGGATTCTGGAGTGGCTGTGGCGGATAAGCCCTCACCAGGACTCCTGTGGGCGGCAAGGAGGGTCACATAAGTTCCACCCCTTCTCATGCAAGCTGGGATGATGTTCTTCACGTGTCCATTGGCCATTCTCTGCTCTTTTCCCTGAACCACCCTTGCGAGTGTGTTGTGTATGTGTTGTATTTTCTGGTGAAAAGGAGATTTATAGTAACACAAGGATATGCTGTCTGAAGGAGGGAGCGCTAGTCTAGAGCCTGCCACATATAGAGGGGGATGGGGGCTTGTCCGAGGCTGGCAGGAAGGTCACAACCACCCAAGAAAGGGTCTGCTCTTGGGCGCATCTGAGATGGCAGTGAAAAGCCACAGTTTCTAATTGTTGTTGATTATTGCACACACGCCAGGTTCGCACTCCCTGAGCCCCCCGCTTGTGGCAGCAAGCCCATGCGCCCCAGCCCAGCAGCCCACAGCCTGAGCCAATGCGTGGTGAACAGCCCAGGGGCCCACCCTTTGAACAGCATGTTGTGGAGCCACAGTTTTGCCAATTGCCTTTCCTGCCCCCAGGCATGCCCGAGGACAGCTGCTCTCTACGTATGGTGGCTCACATTGGCTCTGGTGCTTAGAATGATCCTGCGGACAAAATAAATGGGGGAAGGTCCCTTTTCTTGTAGGTCTTTCCACGTCAGACCTACATGACACGTGGAAATGACAGCGTGGGGCCCTTTCATGGTGCGACCCTGGGGTTTCTGTCTTTCCGTGAAGGTGAATGACACAAGCTCCGTGACTCTTTGCTGACAGCCCGGGAGTCCGCTATGACAGCCTGGGAGTCTGCTGTGCGTCTAGGTTTGCAGGGATCATCCAGCACTTACTGATGGCACCTGAGATTCAGGTGACCCTGGCTTTTATCAGAGTGGCAGAGGTCACTCAGGTGAGTGACTGAGGATCTCTCCGGGCCAGACTCAGAAGCTGTCTGAGTTTGGACACAGAAGGTGACCTCGAGTCGCCCAACCTCCCCCTCGCCCTCTCCCACAACCCCCTAGTTATCACCTATCTGGTGGAACCTGGCAGGTCTGCTGGTGGCCAAGAGTGGGACTCTACATCCCCTTCCAGCTTGGTGGCCCTTAGTGGGCCTGGAGAGCACAGCTTCCCTCCTTCTCCCAGGGGTCAGATGGGATGCCAAGGCTCCCCTAGGGTGAGCTGGCCTCACTGGGCAGCCCGTGTGGAGTGGGGGTGGGGTCCTCAGCTGTTGTCCTCGGGGACCCATGACCTGGGATATCTCCTGCTCGTGGCAGGTGAAGAGCCTGCATTCTACATGTGGACAGACTTGGGTTCTGTTTTAGAGAAATTCACGCAACCGCCCAGCCTGTTTCTGCATCTGTGACTCGGGTTCCTGGTGTTTGTGGGAACTCTGCCATGACGTGTCTGATGCACGTGGCACCCCACACAAAGGGTCACACCATGGCCGTGATCATTCTCGCCCTCGATGTCTTGAGCTAGAAGCCATTCCTCGCACCCCCTTTTAGCGTGGGGGGTGGCGGCGTTTCAGCCCACCCCACTGGTGGCCCCTCCCAGCACTGGGGCAGCCATTGCTAGCTGGCTCCAGGACAGGATGGTCAGTTGAGGTCATGACGTGAAGGGGGCTGTGTGGCAGCACACCTCTCCCCCAGGATTCCCATTGTGGTCCCCCCTTCCTGGCGATGAGAGACCCTCCTGGCGTGTCCACCACTGTGTCCCTGGGCCTTAAACCAGGCCTGTCCCAGCAAGGCCGGCACACCATCCGCACCCACTGCAAGCTGTCTGGATGTCTGCCAGCTGCCCGGCCTAAGCCCCTTGCCTCGCGAAGCAGAGGCTTCTGGGTGTTTCCAAGGAGCTGGCGACCCTGGGATTGCAGGCTGTGAGCTGAGTGCAGACGACAGCCGGGTAATTAGCCCTGAAATCCAACTTTCCCGGCCAGACATGAAAGCACTCCGGCCCAGTCACGGGGTGCAGCGAGTACTCGACAGAGCGCGTGACCCAAGGGAGGCGGGAGACGGCATTTCTGACCCTTTTCCTCTGGGTCACGGGCCCCTTGATGATCCCTCACAGTATGCAGACCCTGCCCAGAGATGTCCGCCCCAAACCCTCAATCGCAGGTTCCCAGACCCCCGGGACCGCTGCCCCTATCTTGGAAGAAACGCCCAGCCTTTGAGATCTGCCATCCCCTCAACTTTACAGCCAGGGAGACAGGGTGTCCTCGTCCTGAGCCACCTCTGTCACCCGGCATGTGGGGACGTGGCCATGTCTGTGGTGAGGGTGGAGGGTGCCAGGGTCTGGGACAGTGGCCGATACCATGTCCAAGTGCCTGGTCATCAGGGGCAAACACTAGTGGATCTGAGGTTTGTGCCCTGGACTTCCTGGGAAGCACTCCCCGCCATATTCCACCCCTCAACCCGTATCTCCCCCACTGTGGGGAGTCAGACCTCTTACAGGGAGCTGTCTAGGAAAACGCCATATTCCTCTCAAGACCTTCCCCTTGCAAATGACGTTCCAGAGCAGGGTGGCCAACAGCTGCCCTATGGGTTCCAGCTGCCTTGTGGCCACGGGCCCTGTCCTGTGCCCACGCTGGCCTCCAGTTCCTGTCCTCTCCTTCCATGAGAGGTGCTGGAGACTGGGCATACGTGACTCCACACCCCCAGTTGGTGTGACCTTCCTGGGTCTGCTGGGTCTGGATTGACCAAGGGATCTCAGAGCACACCTGACGCCCCCACCACCCAGTTTTGCCCCTTCCCTTCCCCACAGTGGGACCACTGCTCCATCCAGTGGTGGTTCTTGGCTCATGGTTGGGGTCCTGTCTGCATCCTGGCAGGAGGCCCCCACCCAACTCTTTCCTTAGTCCTGGAGGAGTCCTGAATTCTTGCTTGGGAGGGTGGGCTGGTAGGTGGCCTTGACACCCTCTTGTGCCGGAGGGAGGTGTATCCTACCCCAACCGGGTCCGTCCAGACCAGCCTCCAGGCAGGGGCAGTTCTCTGGGCCCCACCCACCCCACCCCCGGGGGATTTGCCTGTTCAGAAGCCTCCAGCATGCTGTAGGCAACCCAGTCCGCCCTCTGAGTCACCCTGACCTTGGTTGCTGGCTGTCAACCCAGAGGAGAGTCACCCCAAGTGTAGCCAGTACAGAACCGAGGCCTCTGCCCAAGGCCGGTATGGGATTCAGCCCTCAGCAGGGACACAGGCTACAGGGCTGGGTCTTCTTCAATTGGTACTCGTCAAGGACATCCTGTCAGCCGAAAGGCTCCTGAGGCCCTGGCTGTGTAACCCAGGGCTGGGTGCTGGGCCTCTCTGGTCCTGGGTTTCAGAACCTGGAGCAGAGCAGTGCGGGCAGGTTGTACCTGCAGAGGGTGTGTGAGTTCTGACCCATTTCAGCAGGGGTCCACTTTCGGAAGGACTGGCCAGGCAGGAAATGACAGAGCAGGTGTGCCTGGCAAGGGGACCAGGAGCTCCGGCCCCACTGGGCACAGGGAGGGGCTGTCCGCTCAGGGGGTCTGGGCAGGAAGGAAAGGTCACCAGAGTCTTGACAATCATGCATTCGTTCCCTGGGTTATGGGGATGAATGGGGGGGGTCCCTCCAGAGTTGGTGGCTGGCCCATCACAGGGGACCAGGGGAGTGTCCTCGGGTCGTGTGGGCAAGGGGCTGTCTGCCTGCACTTTGGTGCGGGGTCCTCAGGCCCTGAAGTCAGCCCTGTTTGGTCCACGTGAGGACTCTTGCTGGGTGTTGAGGCTGAGTCAGGGGAACAGATTGGGGACGGGGGCAGCCTCGCTGGGAGGCAGACACGCATGAATGGGGGTGTTCACAGCGGAGGGCAGGCTACTTCATCGTGCTTCCCCACATCCTGCTCGGGACCCCTGCCCCAGGGCCCCCACCAACGTGACAGCCTGCTTCAGAGTCCCCTCCCCTCCAGGGATGTCAGCAGTGTGTGTGTGGTGGGGCCCTAAGGACTTGGCCCAGTTGATGGGTCCCCCCCCGACTGCATTGGAACCACCTGGTTGGGAGGTGTGACGTCCAGGCCCCCCAGGCTGACCAGTCTGCAGTAGCACAGTGTGGGAGCCTGTCACAGGCACCGGGGCTGAAGACCTCAGGCAAGGGGCCACCGCACAGGAGTGGGACTCGGGAGGCCTGGATGTCCTCACCCCCCTCCCCTAACTAGCAAACTAGGTTTCAGAGTGGGGGCCATGGGGGCCCGTCACCCTCAGGTGCAGCAGGTTTGCAGTGAGCTGGGGGTTTCCAGACCAGGGAGGTGCGAGCCGGGCATGGATACTAACTGTGGAGACACCTGCACGCACAGCCTCGGCTCCTTAGCACATCTTCACTCGACCATGACCGCTCAGTTTAATAACTTGCAGGCTCGACAGTCAGGGCCTGCAGCAGTATTCCCAGTTAGCTGATGAGGAAATACAGAGGCTCAGACCCAGTAAGTCACCAGCCCAAGATCACACAGCATGTGAGAAATCAGG
The DNA here is from genome assembly GCF_027580195.1 of Bos mutus. Lineage (NCBI taxonomy): Eukaryota > Metazoa > Chordata > Mammalia > Artiodactyla > Bovidae > Bos > Bos mutus. The sequence continues at coordinate 49,321,696 of NC_091634.1, forward strand.
ACCAACTTAGAAGGGGCTCCTTCCTGTGGCTCCTGGGTGTTCTTGGGGTTGTGGGGGGCCTTTGGGAACCTCTGTTTATTCTGCAGGGCTCTGCTTTGGAAGAACCCAATAAAATGAGATGTGGCTATTCGTGGAGTTTCCTGCTAACTTCAGGGTTTGTGTGTCAGCAGATCTCAGACTGGACTGAACCTGCCTCTTTCTGGTGTGTTTGAAATGAAGTGTCAGTCCCAGTTTCAGACGCTGGCTGAGACTTCTGCTTCCGAGCAAGGGTGGGGGAGATCTGGCCGGGTGTCACCCAGCCCAGGTTAAAAATGGAAAACACGAAACACATGTTCCAGGGCTGGTCACATTTTCAAATGTGACTTGGCCTATTAGTAATTGTTTTCATAAGAAATCAGTGATCGACAAGGGCTACGTCCCAACTGGACTGAGGTTTTGTGTTTGTCTGCTCCTGCGTCCACGGCCTGTCTCTGCAGAGATTGGACATGGGAATTAGATGGAGCCCTGGGTCCCGTCTGAGCAGCCCCTGCCCCTGGAATTCCCTCATTTTCGTTCAGTTCTCCAGACTCGGGAAGCTCCGATCTTGAGTGGCCAGTGGTGGGATCGTTGGTGGTCCTGGAGCCGAGCTGTCGCCCTGCGTAGGCTCTGTGCTCCAGTGCCTCTGGAAGTGAGGCCAGCCTCCTGATGTCTGGGGTACGGGTGAGTCCTGGGCATTCACTCTCTTGGAGCCAGTAAAGGGGAATTACATGTCGTGAAGTCAGCTGCTGGTTCTCCGTGTGGGTCCTCTGGACAGCACCCCTCAACTGTCAGAAACGGTGGGTTCTCAGGCCTGCCCAGTCAGATGCTCTGGGAGGTGGTACATTCAGTGGGAGACCAGTCTGTTATTGGGTAGGGGGAGTTAGGGCAGGAAGGGAAGAAATGCTGGGTGTGGGGCACAGGCCACCATGGAGGCTGGGCCTGGGGGTGGGGGGCTCAGCCCAAGCCCAGAGGACATTAGGGAGTCCGGGACCAGAGCGGAGGACCTGGTTCACCGAGTACCCTCTGAACCCTGGGTCCCTGCATGCCGAGCAGATTTGGACAATAGGTCAAGGCAGGACACACCCCCGAGAGCAACTCGCTGCCTTTTCAGCAGTCAGCCCCACTGCCAGCCACTCTCCCAGCCGCCTTGGCCCACCTGCAGCCAGGGCTCCGGGTCCAGATGCCCAGTGAGTGACCCTGTTTGATGGGTAGAGGCTCCGATGATGGGCAGGCTGGCTGCCTGGGCCTGGGGCTCGTCCGGCCGCAGTCGCAGTGGTCAGCACCTGCTGCTCTCTGGCCTGCTACCAGCTCCTGCCCCAGGAGACCAGCTGGCCTGGCTTCCTGCAACCCGTGTGGCCTGCCAGCCACTTCCTCTCCCATCTCAGAGCCCACTGAGGGCTGTCTTGGGGCACTGCTGGGGGCCTGCCAGCAAAGCTCTGATAAAACGGTGCTCATCTCCCTGGCATCTCAGTCCCTCCCACCTGTGTGGGGTCAGCAGTTACTCCTGGGCCTCAGACTGTCTTTTCCTCAAGTGTTGCCCCTTTTTTATCAAGGACCCTAAAAAGAAGGCACCTCTTTCAAAGAGACTCACTGGCAGCTTGTTGATAGTGAGGTTCCAGGCTCTGGCCCATGGGCCCTTCATCCTTTCATTCTTGGGGGTGGGGGCGGATGGTCCCTGCAGACCTGGGGACAAGGGAGGGTCCATGGCTGCAGCCCCCTCACAGACATGGGGACGGTGGCTGAATTTTCTGATGAGTGGGGGCAGCCAGTCCCCAGATACTGTGGTTCTGGATGGTTCTGTTGCCTGCCCACGACCTTGCTCTGGTGTGTTTGAACTCCAGCAGAGGCAGTTAGGGTGAGGGACCCTGAGGGCACTGAGTGGGGTATAGACAGTGGATGCTTATACTTTGCCCCAGCTGTCAAGGTTGTTTTGTTATTGGCATGCACAGAATCCAAGGGCAGCCCTGATAAGGCTCATGAGGGTTTTACCTCTGGTCAGAGAGGGAAATGGGTTTTGGTGTGTTTTTGTTTTTAAGTGAAAATAGCCCCCGCTGTGTTTCAAGTCCAGCATATGCTGGGGGCTGGGAGGCTTGCCCCCAGTGGCTGACAGCTGACAGCCTGTGTGTGACGAGTTATCGGAGGTGGACCCTAGGCCTGGAGAGTGAGATAACCGGTCAGGCTGGGCAAGGCTGGGCAGAGCCTTTGGGTGCTGCTCAGATAGATAAATGCCCTGGGGCACACCTCCCGTTTGTATGCTCACCCAGCTCAGAGTACCTTCTTCTACCTGCAAGTCGGCATTGCGGGGTGGGGGTGGCTTGCAGTCTGCAGACAGGACTCTGAACTCAAGCCACCTGGTTGGCCAGGTTGCAACTGGAGTTGGCACTCCTGGTCAGGCTCTAAGCATGACCAGTGGTCCAGGGGGCCATGGGTTGCGAGCAGCCCACCAGGCCGGCCAGGGGTTGTCCCTCCCTCACTGGGCAGCATGTCCTGCCCTCCCAGACATGAGGATGGGTGCAAGTCTGTGAGTTCGTTACGGGGGGATAGTGACTTTGCAGGAGGTGGCTGGCCCTCTAGCGGAAACCTGAGGCCCTGACCCCCTTGCAAGGTAGAACTGGGGCGCCCCTGCAGGGCAGCAAGGTGCCATGTCACAGCCAGACAAGGCCAGGACAGGCCCAGTCCTGAAAGCCTGAGGGACCAGCCACCAGGCCCCGCCTGCCCTGCCATCTGCCCACAGCCCACAGCCACTCCTCTCCCAAGCCCACCAGGCTCTATCTACCGGCCCCAGCTGTTGCCTGGTGTTTATCTGGGGGGTGTCAGCACTGGGAACCCCAAGGGGGCCAGCTTCCAGCCAGTGCTTGCCTACTGGTGCCCTGGGGCAGACTGTGCCCCCTGCCCTGAAGCACAGGTGGGAGCTGCCCCTAACCATGGTGATGACAGCAGAGACCCTAGTTTTACCCGATGACCCCTCCATCCTGCGATGTGGAAGCTGAGGTGCCTTGTTGAGGTGATGGACTTAAAGCCAGGGCAGCCAGAGGCCGACCCAGCTTCCCAGACGGCCTCCCAGCCCTGCTGTCTAAGGCTGGGATGGAGCCCCATATAGAAAGGACATTATGGGGAGTAGTAAAGCGTTTACTCATCGGCCAAAGTCAATGAACATTAACGTCTCATTCTATGCTTTTATTCTTCTTTCTGTAAAAAGAAAGGAATATTACAGAGTCCCCTTTGTCCTGGGATCAGCCCATTTCCCTCCCGACCAAAGAGCCTCCACTGTCTGAGACAGAGCTAAGCTCAGGGTCCACGGAGCCCTGGGGGTCCTGGGGCTGGGCTTGGCCAGCCACACCCCTTTCCTGGGTCCACAGGGGCTGGGATGCTTGCCGGGCATGGCCCTGGTCCCCTGAAAGGGGGCCCTGGGGCTGGGCTTGGCCAGGCACACCCCCTTCCTGGATCCTCAGAGACCTCATCTGTGGGGTGGGGAGGGGAGCCCCCGCTCACCCTGGGGCGGAGACCCCCACACCCGCTGAGGTGTGCAGAGATGACAGCAGCTAGGGCTGCTGGGCAGGAGCCCCGCCTCCCCGTCCCGTGGCTCTGGCCACGCCTCTTCCCCGCCCCGCCCCCAGCCCGCCCGGCTTCCGGCTTCTGACCTGGAGCGTGAATGGAGGAGTGATGCAATCCTCCAGCCTCTTGCTGCATGCGGAAACCAAAGCCTCAGGGTTTTCACTTTCCACCTAAGGAAATATAGGACTGCCCAGAAAGGTCCCTCCTCCCCCAACCCTTCCCCGCTCTCTGCTCTGCCCAGGCTCCTCGGGCCACTGGTGGGAGGGCACCTGGGCTTGCCCTCCCAGGGCCCCTCACCCTGGGTCCCAGCCACGTGGTGGGTTGCACCATCCTGGATGCTCAGGAGAAGGAATTCCCTGCTGCTCCACCTCTCCCCACCCACAGTGGGGGTATGTGTATCAGAAGGGCCCCAGAGTCCCAGGTCTGGCCCTGTCACGGAAGACGGGTCCTTTCTAAGCCTCTGGCTCCTCTTCTGTGCTGGGAGTGGCAGTGCTGATGTGCATAATACAGGACAGCTGTGTTGGGGCTGACCTGGAGGGCCTGGACTGAGTGTGTGTCCACCCCCGAGCCACACGCTGAGAGTCACTGGTGCTGTTTGCCCCTTGCACATGTCGGCCCCTTCATCTGAGCCTCTCCCAGCCAGGGCTTAGCTCCTGCCGCTGAAGACGGCTTTGGTGCCCTGACAGGGACTCTGCCCCCACGTTCTCAAGGCCTCACATGGGCCCCACCACCCTGAAGCGGGTCCACCACCAGCTTCTGACAAGTGCAGGACCACCAACTGGGAGCCCTGGGGGCCCGGCCAGGGTCCCCATGAGTGAGGGCCACTCCGGGTCCATTTGTCACAGCCCTCCACTGTCGTACCTGGTATGGGGAACATCTGAAGGTTTCAGTTGAGGAGCAGGGGCCAAAGGCAACTGGTCTTAAGGCAGATTTTAACCTCTACTTTCTGGCACGTGGCAGACGGTCGTAATCAGCCATTGCATGAGCCAGGCTCAGCGTAGCAAAGAGAAAAGGACAGGGAGGGTGGTATTACGCTATCAGTTAATTTCCGAGAGAGAAGCTGTGGGTAGGGGCTGGTCCTAACCAGAGCTCATGGGGCCAGTTCCTGTTTTTCGCCCACCTGGACTGTCGTGTCTCATTTAGTTAATTAGCGTGGATTTATTTCTTTGAGGGCCTTTCTCTCACTTTGTAAAAGTACATGTAATTAATTTAGCTGGGGAGCGAGCCACGTGGCACCTGCCAGCCCAGGTTGGTTCTGTCTAGAGAAGTGCTGTGTGCGGGGCGTGGTGGACAGATGTCCTTCCCATGGGTCCAGGCCATCCGGTTAATGTTAGACTGCCAGCCCGCCCAGCATAAAAGGCCCTACCTGCGCCCTGGCCATCCCCCTGGGCAGCTGGTGCCAGCAGCAGCATGAGGCAGAGCCACCCCTAGAGCCGTCACGCCAGGCATGTTTCCACGGGGGACACAGTGGAGAAGGCATGGGTGTTGGGGGCTGGTTTGTTCCTTTGTTTTCATCTCATCCACAAGGGATGTGGTGGAGGAGGGCACCGGTAGGGCTGGTTCCTTCCTTCCTTTTCATCTCATTCTATTTGCTTTTGAGTTTACAGAGTTGGCTGCCTTCACGCCAGCTCGCCAGGCCCCTGAGCACTCAGCCCCTGCCCCTGCTCAGGTCTGGGGTCTCCCCGGGTCCCAGGTGGGGCCTGCCTGTGTTGTTGAGTTTGTGGAGCCCAGCTTGCCTGCCCTGTGTCCCCACCCCACATCTCCACCCCACCGTGGGGACTGCCTTGGGGTGGGGTCTTCTGTACCTGCCTCGACACCAGCAGCGGAGTTGGTGCTGGTTCTCTGGTCTAACCACTGGGACCCCCAGCTGTAGGTCTCCTTCAGCCCCTCCCTGCACCCTCCCCCCTGCCGACTTGTCAGGCTTAGGTCTCATCCTCTGTGTCCCCAAGGGATCCTACGAGGACCCTCTGAAGAGAGGGTTCCCCCTTGAGAGGTTAGGGTGTCAGATAAATTGTGCTGAAGTGTCAGGTGGGAGCAGAAAAGTGACTATGTGCACACACACCACCCCCACCCCTACGTGGCAGCTTGTGCTTCTCAAGGGCGCCCCCTGGAGGGACTCAGGTGTGGGTGGAGGTGTTTTGATTCCCCATGGGAGGTTGAAATCTATCCATCAGGAAACCTTCCCTTATGGCAGCCTGGGGGCACCTGTGCTCAGCCTGTAGCCTGGGGTTCCCTCCCTTCTAGAGTCCAGATGGTCAGACCCGGGAAAGGGGCTGGGGAGTGCCTGCCTCTCTGCCCGCGTTTCCACAGCACTCACTCGCTGCCCTCTCTCCACAGTGCTACTCACGGCCGTGAACTGTTACAGCGTGAAGGCCGCCACCCGCGTCCAGGACGCCTTCGCCGCTGCCAAGCTGCTGGCGCTGGCCTTGATCATTCTGCTCGGCTTCATCCAGATCGGGAAGGGTGAGTGCGCCTAGGGTGGGGGCTCTGTCTCTGGACACCTGGCCCCAGATCCACCGCCTTGGCTAAGGGGATTCACTAGAGTCAGTGGGTCGGGCGGTCCCAGGAGAAGCGCTGATGCTGAGGTAGGTCTAGTGAATGTGGTGACCAGCAAGTTGTCAGTCCTGGAGCAGGGGGAGAAATGGGGCCACCACGCAGACCACGGTCCCCTGTCCACACAGGGCGGGCATGGTGGTGATGTGGAGTCGAGGGGAGAGCTTGGCGATGCACCTGCCGTGTCAGGAGTGTGGCCAAGAGGTGTTGTTGCCAGTGCTGGTGGATCTTCCACTTGGGAACGTGCCCCCAGCCCTCTGCAGGGCCCCCAGTGCCATGTGGATGCCCGCCCACCGTCCCCACCCCTCCCACGATGGCCACCCACGTGGCATGATAGGTGGCCCACAGAGCTTCCGTTTCTGAAGGAGGGTGTCTCGGTGAACAGAGGCACAGCTGGATGGTAGGCCAGGCTGTCCATCTGCTCAGCTGCCGCAGGTCAGTGGTCCCGCAGGGCTGAGGTCCCCACCCCAGCCCCGTGTGTAAGGAGGGACCCTGGAGCCTCACTCTGCATCTGAGTGCTGATAGAGTCGGGGGCAGTAGGTGGGAGACCAGCCTGTGTCCCCTGGCTTCCTGGGATCTCACGCCCCAGCATTTTCCTGAAGACAAGACTGTGTCTGGAGCACGCTGGCCAGGCCAGGCTCCAGGTGTCAAGGGGGTGACAGCTCTGAGGGAGGTGGTCAGGGCGGAGGGGACTCCCTGCTGTCTGGAGCTTACGTTGGGAACCAACAGTTTGGGAGAAGAAACCCCTCCTGTGCCACCAGCCTGTCCTGCTGGGAACTGTGTCATGTCTCCCAAGGAGGAGGACTTGCTGAGGGAGATTCGCCTGGCTGGTGTGATAAGATGCAGACTGACGAGGAATGCAGGGGGACTGGACTTCTGTGAAAACAGATTTCAGCAGGGATAGCAAAGAGCTTTTGTTCAGCTTGAATACATAACGTGTTTATAATTCTGTTGCCGTCGAAAACATCCTCCCCCTGAAGCCATTCCTTTCTGAACCTGGGAAGCAGTGCAGCGTCTGCAGAATTCCTGTCTACGGGTTTTCCTCCAGATGGTCCCCTCCCTTCTAGAGGACTTTGTGGAAACCACCCTTTCCCCATGACCACCGCCTGATCTCCGCTCCGGTGGCTGCCCCAGGGTCCCGAGCTGAATGTTGGCAGGAGGGCCAGGACCCTTCACGCGGGGCTCAGCACCATGGTGCCTGGATGGCCGCGGGCCGCACTGCATCTGGAGGGTAGACCTGTGTCTCACAGACTGGCCCATGCCTTGTTCCTGCTGTCCTTCACCCAGTGCCGGGCCCCACCGGCCTGCCTGGAGCCCAGGGGTCCCAGGGCTGCAGAAGGGGCTGGGGCGTGGGGCCAGCAGGTCTGGTTCCAGGCCTCTGTGGCCTCATCCTTGATGCCGTGAGACTCACAGGCAGTGTTGCCCTCCTTCTCATCCTCCTTCCCCAGGACCAGACCATGAATAGGAAACTCAGATTGGGGAGGGTCAGCCCCGACCAGGATGGCTTTTCTGAGGGCTGGAGAGGGGGTTGGTGTGTCCAGGGACCACTCTGCAGTCCTGGACTGAGATTTCAGGTGTGGGAGGGGCTCGCTGGGACTGAGGGTGGGGGGGATCGGGCGTGTGGGCCCTCAAGACCACTCCCAGCCTTTTCAGGAAAGGGGAGACTGAGATTATCTCAGATCCCAGCGGGCACGGCTCAGCCGGGGGAAGCCCCAGAGAGCAGCAGGCCCAGCGGCAGGGTTGGGACTGGAGCCCTGACGACCAGGGCTGAGCAAGAAGAGAAGCGTGGGCAGCTTTTTGTGTTTTTGCTTTTGTCTGCTGGCCATTTACCTACAGCACCTGCAAGGCCCTCAGCCCAAGGTCAGGCTGTTCCCGGATTGGAGGGTGGGAGAGGTACAGAGAAGGCGGGTCCCTAGAGCCCAGCCCTGCCCAGAGGACACATGGTGGGACCTCGTGGGTGTGTGGATGCGGTGGCTGGGGTCACCCTGCAGATAAAGGGTGCCCCTGCTGGAGGTCACGGGAGGGGACCAGGCAGCCCCGCCCCACACCCCCCACAACAGCTCCCATGAGCTCACCTGGCACTGGGCCCAGCAGGAGTCCTGGGTGTGGAGGCCACTGTGGATGGTCACCATGTGCAGGGACGTAAGCTCCCTTGGGTCAGCCTACCTGCATCCTGCCCCAGGGCGGTGTCGGCAGGTGGTGGGGAAGGCCCTGAGCAGCTCTGCTGGTGGTTGGGGGGCAGGGGGAGCTGTGGGGCCTGGAGGAGACCCTCATCCCGGGAGGATCTGGGGCTCAGACTGTTCTCTCCAGGCAGAGCCCTGTGCCTCCTGGAGCCTCGCATCCTCATCTGATAAGCGGCCGCAGCAGCCCCAGGCCTGTCTCTGGGTCGTGGGCAGGTGCCTCGGGCAGCCTGTGAGCAGAGCTGCTCTCTTCAAAATCGGGGGGAGATGTTTCGGATGCTCCTAGGCCCGGCCACCCCAGTGCAGGACTCAGGGTGCCCGTGACAGAGGCCGTCTTAGAGGGGTCGGGACCACACTAGGACTGCAGGACGCTGACTGGGGCCACGAGGCTGGACTTCCATCCTCCCCCAGTCACCCGTGCCCCAGAAGACAGGGCCGGCGCTTGGTGGGCCGTCTGATGCCCGGAGCAGCGGGTCACATGCAGGCGGGGCGCCACGGCTGCCGTGGGAGGACTGATGCAGGCGGCTCACCCCCTCGGGTGCTCTTTGATGGTTTTTAATTGAGACCTTTCTGTCTGCCTGCGCAGCTCACATGCTTTACTTGTGAGGCCCGCCCAGAAGAAATCAAAGGCCTGGCAGCTGGCTCTGTCTTCCTGCCGCCCCCACTCAGCCCCGCCCTGGGTGGTCAGCAGCAGGCCGGCGGCAGCAGGGCAAAGCCCTGTGCTGGGCACTATGGGTGCTCGGGGTCTCCCAGCCTGTGCAGTGGGCACAGTGGGTGCTCGCGGATCTGCCTCCTGTGCAGTAGGGAGAGGGTCCTTTGAATCATCACACCAGTCTTGATGTCCAGCAGCAGCTCCTCCAGGAGTTTAAAAGATGGATGACACAGTAGACAGGCTGGCCGTGGGAACCGTCCAGTCCTTGCCCCCCACCCCCTTAGGCAGAGCCAAAGAACAGGCACCAGACCCCAGGTACCCAGCCCAGGGTGGGGAAACAGGAGAGAGGACCCCTGACAAGCCCACTGCAGATGTAACACCCCCCCCCCACCCCAACCAGGGATGCCTGGTCTGTGGATGGAGCAGAGGGCAGAGCTGACTCTCAGCAGAGCTCAGCCCTGCAGCCAAGCACCTGCTTGCTGGCCCAGTGATAGAGAGGAGGGGTCCACGGCCAGGCTGTTTCACGTCCCAACTGTGCCTGTGCGTTGCAGAGTGGAGACTGGGGCGTCTGAGCCCTCGCTCTGCAGAGTGTCCTGGGGCGGCCGCAGCACAGGACACGGACAGGGCTTCAGACACTGCAGTTTTGGTCTCAGAGTCTTGGGGCTGGCAGTCCACAGTCCAGGCCGAGCTCCCTGCGAAGCTCACAGGAGGAGCCTTCCTGCCTAGTGCTTCCCAGGTTCGTGGCCACATCACACGGCCTCCATCCTCACGTGGCCCCCACGTCTCTGTCTTACAAGGACGCTTGGGGAATGGGGCCCACCCTAGTCCACGGCGTCTCGCCTTGCGATCCTTGCCTTGATTACATCTGCAAAGACCCTTTATCAGAGCATGTCATGTTCTGAGGTTCCAGGGGGGACATGAACTGTCGGGGGTACCCTGTTCAGCATCTGGCACCACGTGTGGAGCCCCAAGAGTTACAGAGGGACCAAGTGAAAGATTCCAGCACAGTGGACGTCCCCCGCCCTGGTTGAGGGGGTGACTTTCTCACAGTCGGCCTCCCATCCGGGGAGGGGTTCTAGGGGCTGTGGCAGGAGGGGCGGGTCCTGGTCACCCTGAGGCTTTGGGATTTTTCTGGCTTTCCGCCAGCCGCCATCTCCAGACTGGCTGCGGGTTCCCATGCCCGGGCCCAGGCCCAGCCGTGGTGAGGGTGACAGGCCAGGCCGGTCCCAGGGGGACACAGAGACCTTGGCGAGCCTTTGTCCTCTGATCCGGAGGGGCTGGCGCGTTCCAGTGCGCACACGGCCCCTCTGAGGGCGGGGCGCCTGCACCCCCAGCTCTCTTGGCTGGTTCCCACGGCCCTGTCTGCATGACGCAGGGGTTTGGGCTGCTTTTCCTGAAATGGGCTCCCTGGGGCCTTGTGAACACTCCCCTCCCAATCCCCCTTGTTCTCAGAGGGATCCTGGTGGGCAGGCGGGCCTGCCTGGTGCCCAGAGCTGCCCGGGGGCCGGTGTGTGGCTGTCTGCTAGCTTTCACCTTCCTGTGGCCCTGTGAGGCCTGCAGAGAAGCCCCAGAGAAGGGGGTGCCCAGGGGACCCCACTGAATTGCTGGAGTTCCCACACCCAGGCCCCACAAGAGGGCCTCCCCACCTGTCCACCCTGGTGAAATTCCTGTCTGCCTCTCGTGGGTCTGGGGGCCCTGTGAGGACAGAGCTGGAGTGGGGAGCTCCATGGTCATGGGCAGGGGTGGGGGATCGGCACAGTCATCTCTCTCGCGTCTGTTTGGTGCCTGGAGCTCTATGTTTAAACAAGACTCGCACTCCAGCTTGGGGTCCGTGGGAACCCTCTCACGTGGCCCAGACACCTGCCATCGCTCTTGGGCGGATCCTGCCCGGCAGTGTCTGCTGGGGGAGCCTCCTCGTGCTCTGTCCAGCTGCACTCGCTTTCGCCCACCAGATGGCCCCCACCCCCACCCTTACCCTGCATGACAGCCCCAGGTGTGTCTCTGGTCAGCACCATGTCCCCTGCTTGCCGGGGCTGGTGGGTGGCTGAGACCACTGTGTGGAGTCTGGGGTCTGCCCTCCCAGAAGGGCTCCCCCGTGTCTGTTCCCTGCGCTGGCTGCTGGCACCGGGCAGCTGCCTGCACCCGTGGGGCTCTGGCCGCCTCACTCGGCTTTTTGCTGTTCTGGAGACAGGCGGGTGGTCCCCCTTGGCTCTCCAGAGCTGCGTTGAGGGCCCCATTCCCGACGGGATGTGTGGATGGCATGGGCAGGTGAGGCCGCTGTGCCCGTCCCAGCCAAGTGCCGTGTGGAGCCAGCAGAGCCGGCGCCTGCTCCAAGGCGCCTGTGGAGAGGAGGGCAGCGCTCGGACAGCATTTGGTTGGGTGCCCGGTGCAGCTGCAGGCCTGATCTGGGAGGCCCTCCAGCAGACAGAGGCTGGACAGACCCAGGAGCTCCACTGAGGGGGCCTGTGTGGGTTCACTTGGGGCAGTTCGGCGGGAGGGAGGTGACGGGGTCGGGGCAGTCCAGAGGGGCTTGCAGTAGTGGGTCGGAGCCCAAAGCTGCCAGATTCCCGGCGGAGCTCCCCCGAGCCCCGACACTGTGCCAGGAGTGACGGCAGGGGGATGCAGGGTCTGGGATGCTCCACTTTGCTCCAGGGAAGTTGGACACTTTGTAGACAGGAAATGAGGCCCTAGACAACCCGGGAGCTCCCCGCAGGACGGCCCAGCCACACCTGTCCTTCAGAGGCGTGGGCAGCCCAGTGAGATTGTTCAGTCTGAGTTCGGGCAGAGCCACTGTTTTCTTGGGGTTTCAAGGCTACAAGTCACCCTGTACATCCAGGAAATTCTGGGGACAGGAATTCCATCCACTGTCTCGGGGCGATGATGCTTTCACGTAAGGACACCAGGCTGGTTGTTGTCCACAGAGCTGAGTAAACCCTTGATGAAAACAGAAGCTTCCAGATGTCAGGGCTAAAAACCATGGTTCTTACATGAAAACCCAGCCTGTATTTCAAGCCTCGAATTTCATCCTTGGCAAAAACAGCAGCTGTTCTGCGTAGTGGTGTCTCCAGCCCACAAGTGCACGTGTGTGTGTTCCTGGGTGTGCACCCACGTGCACACACATGCAGGCAGTGTCACTGCTTCAGGGTTGTGCCTGAGGTGGGAGCCAGTTCTAGCAATGCACTGAGGTCTGTCTCGCAGCCTGTGTGCAAAGAAGCTTCCGGTGAATCCGCAGGAGACAAGGAGGCGTGTCCTGGTGGGGAAGTGGGGCAGGTTGAGGAGAACGGCAGGTTTGCTCCTTGGAAGGAGCCCTTGTTGGCAAAGACCTCTGATGCCCTAGAAACCAGTGGCAGCCGCAGCAAAGCATGTGGGGGTGCGGGATCTGTGCAGACCAGGCATGGTGGAGCCGCTAGGGGCTCCCCTGGGCTCTCTGGAGCAGCTGCAGAATTCTGAGAGCGGTGGGCGCCTCATGGCCCCAGAGCTGGGCCCCTGGCAGGTGGCCTGAGCCTCCGTATCCCTGATGGTGGGACAGATGTAAAGGGATGTACATTCCAGAACATTGCGTGGGGACTGGCCGGGCTCTGGGTGCTGTGCTGAGGTGCACTGTCCAGCTGTCTGCGCCACCCCCGGCCCTGCTGATCACCCTGTGACTGGGCAGTCTCGGGACCCAGGCATCCTACTCGGATCACATGTGCGCGGCGGGCTGGGTGAAGTGCCAGCCGCCTTGGAGCCTGTGCTCATCACGAGATCATGGCCTCATCTGGTGGGCAGAAGCGGCCTCACGCATCCCCCGTCCACCTCCTAGCTTAGGCTGGAGGTGAAGGGCAGACAGAGTGCAGGCATGCGGACCCAGAAACAGGCACTCAGGGTCCATCTCTCCCCCAAGGAGCTTTATTGGAGGAAATGGGTGCTGCCTGGAAGGAAGTGCAGGCTTCAGTTGGGTGGGTGGAAGGAGGGGTTCATAGGAGTCTCCCTGTCATGCCCCAGGGGTGGTGTGGCAGCCTCCGTCTCCCCATCCCCCGAGGGGCCTGCAGACCTGCTGGCCGTGGGCCACAGGGACCCATGTGTCAGCCCCGGGGTCCCGTGGACCTGAGCCAGCTGTTCTCAGACCCTCACCTGCAGGTGAGAGACTGTCCCTGCCCTGATTTGATGCTCAGCTCCTCCAGCCCCGTGTGCCCAGCACACTGGCTCTGCTCCCTTCAGCACCTCTGCTTCTGTTGCAAGCCTCTCCCACGAAGGTGATGGTCGCTGAGGTGTGTATCAGTGCCCCTGCCACCCCCAGAGCTGGGGAGCCAGGAACTGACCCCCCATGGGGACTGGCTAACCCCCTACTGGGTCAGTGCCCACTGTCAGGCTGGCGCCTCATTATGGAGCAAGTCTTTCCAGCCCTGGGTATTAAGGGGCCATTTCACCAATGTTATAACAGTCCAGAACAGGCAGGCCAGACACCATGCTGGTAGCCAAGGACCCTTCTGAGACCCCCATGTTTCATGTCTATTGTACCAAGTTGAGGGGGGGCCCCCGTGACACGTCTAATGATATATGGATTTGGCCTCATTTAGGAAAAGGGAGGAATGGAGCTGAGGCCACTCTGGTTTGCTGGGGCCCTGAATCTAGTGACACATGTCCTTTTAGGACACAGGAGTCACAGCCAGAGGTGCCAGGTGATGGTGGGGCAGAGGTCAAGCCATGCAGCCACAAGCCAGGACACCCGGGGCCCTTTGGGGTAGAAACGGTCAGCTGGGAAGCCAGCCCCCTTGTGTCCAAGAGCCAGTATGTCCATCTGGGTTAAAGAGCAGCCCACCTTCCCCAGCTACAGCCCCTTGGGTCTGCCGCATCCAGGGGCAGGCGTGAGAAGCCTGGGTTTACAGCTCTGGGCTCCTGGCACTGAAGGGGAGAGCAGGTCTCTGGCCCAGAGCCACGTCACGGGGTGTCCTATCCCCCAGGCACAGACAGGCAGGGGTGCTCAGCACGGGTCTGCAGAGCCACCAGTCCCATCTGAGGGTCCAGAGGAGGGCCCTGGGGGCTGCATTCCTCATGCTCAGGGCAGAGCCGAGCTCCCTTGGCCCCCACGCCCTCGGCCCCGGGTGGCTCACAGGTGCATTTAATCTGTTGCATTTTTGTCTGTTACCATGTTTTGCTCCAGGAACATTCCGGAACTTGTGGCTTGACCTCGGTGCCACGCTGTCTAACCCAGAATTCCTTTCTGTCTGTTTGTCCTCTGCCAGGTGACGTAGCCAATCTGGATCCCAAGTCCTCCTTTGAAGGCACCAAACTGGACGTGGGAAACATCGTGCTGGCGCTGTACAGCGGCCTCTTTGCCTATGGGGGATGGTAGGTTCTAGAACTCCTAGGCCCCAGAGCGCCCAGAAACCCACATATCTCGGTCGTCTGTGATGATTCTAGGGCAGGAGACCCCTCACATCCCAAGGAAGCACAGAGGGGCCCCCATAGCAGCCCTGGTGCTCTTCGTGGCCCCCAAGAAGGGGGCCCCCAGATAAACTTCTAGGGACACTGCTGACCCTTCGGAGACTGCTGCTGCCCGGGTGTGTGGGGAGGGGCAGGACCATCGCCATCTCAGTAGGGGCCTGGGGGTTGTGGGGTCCCCTCTCCCCGCCCAGGGCAGCTGGGAAGGGTCCCATGGGACCTATATTCTTTTGTTCCAATGACAAAAGGAATGTCTAGTAAAAGTCTGCTCTCTGAATTCTAGGAATTACTTGAATTTTGTCACAGAGGAGATGATTAATCCCTACAGGTATGTGTGTGATCAGAGGTGTGTGTTTTCATCATTTTCACCTGAGAGGAGGAAGAAGCCTGGCTGTATCCAAGAGCCCATCATTGGGCCCAGCCCAGTGCAGTGCAGGGAGGGTCCCTGGGGTTGGGCTCACGGCGGGCTGTGTGACCTTGAATAGCATACTCCCACAGAAAGGATAGGAAGCCCACTTCACAGATACGGGCTGGGTTGCTGGCCCATGTTTGCACAGCTGCCCTGCCCCATGCACCGCCTTCCAGCCACGTGCCGCTCCCCCTGCAGTAAGACGTGGGCTCAGCCACTGAGGGGTCGGCTGGCCCCGTGCTGGGCCTTGTTTTGTTGACATGCCCGCCCGGTCCTCTCAGAAACCTGCCCCTGGCCATTATCATCTCACTCCCGATCGTCACCCTGGTGTACGTGCTGACGAACCTGGCCTACTTCACCACACTGACCCCCGAGCAGATGCTCACGTCGGAGGCCGTGGCCGTGGTAAGATGCCAGCCCTGCCCTCCGAGCTCAGACAGGAGCAGAGGGGGCCCCTCCTTTGCAAACCATCCTCCTACCAGGAGGGGTTGAGCCGGTGCTTTGCCAGGCCTGCTGGGCGTGCAGGGTACTGGCTGCGCGTGGGGACCACAGGAGGCTTTAACGGCGCTGGTGCTCAGGCCGCCCGGACGGTTTTAGATTGGCTCAGCGGTGCTGGAGCTGAGGGGCTGAGTCCATTACACACCTGCAGCCCCACCTCAGAGGCTGGTCCACCATCTGAATAAATACTGAGCTCCTCAGGGAGGGTCGTGTGGATGAGGAAGGGGACTCTGGGGCCGGGGGTGTCTCGGGAAGGGACTGCAGGGCGGGGGTGTCTCGGAGGCAGGGTTCACGGTCTGTGTCCATCCAGGACTTCGGGAACTACCACTTGGGCGTCATGTCCTGGATCATCCCCGTGTTCGTGGGCCTGTCCTGCTTCGGCTCCGTCAACGGGTCCCTCTTCACGTCCTCCAGGTGAGCCCGGCCAGGGCGGCTCTGTCGTGCGGGCCCCGTGGGGCCAGAGCAAGACAGGGTGTGGGTCGACACTGCACATGGCTTCCTCACGTGAGTTCTGAGGGTTCTCTTTCTTGTTACTTTGAGTAACAACGTAGCCGTCAGGATGTTCACGTGACTTGGAAATAACCCAAATCCCTGCCTAGAGGTGACACAGCTACCCTGTCCATCCAGACCCTCGTGGGTTCATCTGGACCTTGCTGGGCCGGGGCTGATGGGACCCCTCAGCAGCTGTCCACGAGGGACACTGAGGCCCACGGCACAGGCCCCTCCACCGCCACCTGCCTGGGTCCCTTGGCCGAGGCTGACCGCCACCCCCTTGTCCACAGGCTGTTCTTCGTGGGGGCCCGGGAGGGCCATCTGCCCTCCATCCTCTCCATGATCCACCCGCGCCTGCTGACACCCGTACCCTCACTGGTGTTCACGGTGAGTCCCCGCCCTCCACGTAGGGGGTCACTGGCAGGTGGAGGACAGGCGTGTCCCTTGGGAATCACGGGGCTTTGAGATGGGGGTGCATGCCCTGTCTGGGGACCCCTGTGCTGGTTCCACCTGGTGTCAGCCAGGCTGGGGATCAGAGGCTGAGATGAGATGTAGATAGGTTAGCACAAGTGTAGTACCCTTCATCACATGCGCCCCTGGATGCCAGAGAGCATAAGACAGTTTTTTGTTTCTCCAGAATTAATACACGGTAGTTGTTAAAAAAAAAATATAAAATCAGCATAGAGGCACTTGAAGCCAAACCTCTCGACCAGGGTAGACATGGCCTCTGCCACCTCCATGAAGCCCAGGACCTCAGCCACCTGCCATCAGCACGTCCCTTTGCTCTGAGGGCCCTCGCGTGGTGCGGACCACTTCTTCTGCTAAGAAGGGGTGCGTGCGGTCATCCCTCCCCCCGGCTCATCCTGAGGCTCATGGCCTGCCCTCTGCTTGCAGTGCATCATGACCCTGCTCTACGCCTTCTCCAAAGACATCTTCTCCGTCATCAACTTCTTCAGCTTCTTCAACTGGCTCTGCGTGGCCCTGGCCATTGCTGGCATGCTCTGGCTTCGCTACCAGAAACCGGAGCTGGAGCGGCCCATCAAGGTGAGGGCTGGGCGTCCACGCTGTCCCCTCCACAGACCAGGGCTCAGGGCACCTTCCCCAAGGGCACCTTGATCAGTGCATGAACACCTTCTGATCTGGACGAGGGACTGAGTTCGGTCGATGACTGGTGATAACCAAGCGTGTGATTCCAGGTGCTGGGGTTCATTCAAGATCACAAATGACCCCCTAAAGCCCTGCTCTCCTAGAGCTTGTCTTCTGCCAAAAGAAGAAGGGCAGAAGAAGGCTGCCGTGCCAGGCAGGTGTGCGGGGCAAGGGGACTGAATAGCCTGGGGCAGCACTGAGCTGCCTGGCCGAGGGGATGGGAAGAGTGAGGATTGCCATGCTGTCTGGGGAGGGGCGGGTGCTGGCGTGACCAAGGATGGGGGTGCCGCGACAGGCTGCAGCGTAGGACATGTCCCCCGACTTTGTCCTCGATTGGTCCTTTCAGACTGTCTGCCCCCTGTCCACCTAGCCTGAGAGGGCCTCTCCCTTTCCTCCACTTGGTACTGGGGGCAGCTCCCCAAGGGCAACCGTTTTTTTGCACAAAGGGGGCCACATACCTGCCAAGGCCCTGGTGAACACATTGGCTCTGTCCCCCAACAGTGGTGTTGGATCGAAGGCGGAGCCCCTCTGCAGCTGACACAGGCCTCTTGCCTGCTTCCCCACCTAGCAGTCCTGCAGAGGCCAGGCCCAGCCTTCCTGCCTTGGACAGGTTCCCCAGGCGCCAGGGCGACCTCAGTGCCCTGGTCCACCTGACTCCCTGCTTATGGGGGGGTGCTGTCCCCGTGAGGTCAGGCGTGGTGTAGGCAGTCTGGGCTGACCTTATGGGACCCTTGCTCTCCCCAGGTCTCTTGCCAGTGTGTAGACAGAGGGTGGAGTCCGTGTGTAGACAGACTGCCTGGCAGGAGGCACAGTGTTTGCAGAGGGGGACGAGTGTCCCTGGGCCCCTGGCTGTGTGTGGGTGGGGCTCTCTGCCCAGCGGCTGTGTACCTGTGGTCCAGCCTGTCCACAAGGGCCCTCTGAGAAGGCAGGCACATCTTGCTTGTTAGTGGTGGCCATGGTCTTCCTAGAGGCGTCACCCCCCATCAGCCGACCGTGGGTGGGGGGCAGGGTTCCCTCCTTGTGATGTGGGAACCTGGGAGTCCACCCTCCTCTGACCTTGAGAAGCCTGCTTGTTCCTGCTCACCCGCCGGCTCCCGCTGGTCTTTGGGTAATTACTGCCTGCTGCCCGCTGCTGAGCTGGGTCAGTGGAGAACGCAGCAGGGTCCCGTTTCTCAAGAGGCCGGTGTGGCTCAGGGAGGCCAGCCTGGGGGAACCTCAGGCCCTGGCAGACAGCAGAAATGCTGCTCAGGCAGCATGGTGGGCCTTTTGGATCAAGAAGGCTCAGCTAGGCACAGGGCTGTCTGGGGGTCTGTGGGAGAGGCCGGGTGGGCCCCAGGGAAGGCCAGCTCCAGCAGGGGCGGAGGGAGGGCTCCAGGGGTGCCCGGGTCGTGTCAGGTGTGGACGGGAGGAGACACATGGAGGGGACTCCAGGCTCCCTGGCGTCAGCTGCAGCCCCCCCCGGCAGGTTCATCTGGCCCTCCCAGTGTTCTTCATCCTGGCCTGCCTCTTCCTGATCGCCGTCTCCTTCTGGAAGACCCCCGTGGAGTGTGGCATCGGCTTCACCATCATCCTCAGCGGCCTGCCCGTCTACTTCCTTGGGGTCTGGTGGAGAGACAAGCCCAAGTGGCTGCTCCAGAGCATCTGTGAGTCCCTCCCTGCCTGCTGGGCCTCCTCTGTCCCCCAGGGGTCTGTTCCGCCCACCTGGCTGTGCTCCTCTGACCTCAGTCCAGTGGCCAGGAGCAGCACAGTGGGCAGTGCCCCCCGCCCTGGGTCACTGGCAGGGTTGGGGGCGGTCAGCATCAGGATGTGCAAGGTCCTGGCTGAGGGGCCCGCAGTGGCCAAGCCGGGCCTGTCTGGCGGTGACCTGGCCCACGTATTTCAGGATAAGACGCTGAGCCTGGCACCACCTAATCTCAAAACAAAGGATTCCAGAAAACCAGGCTGCTCTTGCCAAGTAACAAAATCCGCCCTCCCTGTCCCCCCCCCCACCGTCTGCCTCCAGCTTAAAGCCATCCAGCTGACCTAGAAAAAAGCAGGGGAGGAGAAAACGGGATCCCTCACAGCGGTCACGGGACTCACTGACAGGCCTGTTCAGGACCTGCGCCGAGACCGCTGTTAATGCAACGGGCTTCTGGGTGGGCTTCAACACCCCCCAGGGAGCCATCCCAGAATTGCTGGCCACCTGCCTGGGGCCCAGGGCGCTGTCCATCAGTGAAATGATGTGAGCAGTCCCTCACACGTAGGGCCCCTCCGTCCTGAAACGCCCCCCCTAGTGATGCTCCTGGAGTGTCTATGGGTTCACCCGGGCCATAGCACACACACCCGCCTGCTTCAGCCCCTCTGAGGCCTGTGGTGGGTGTGTGGGCAGCCGGGACCATCACCCCGTTATGGGTCCTGGGGTCTGAACTGGGGTGAGGGGTGGAGGCAGTTTACTTGCTGCCTCCATTCCTAGGATCCTCCCTTGCTAGGATCCTTGACCACCCCCGCCACCCTCCAGTAATAGTCCCAGCAGAGAGCCAGGGGAGCAGGCCATGCCCCCCCAGCAGGAGGCCTGGGGCCTGATGCCCACACGTGAATTCCTGGCTTCTCTTACAACCTCGGGACTTAGACAACCAGGGCTGGGTGAGCCCACGTCCTGTGCAGCCCTGACCCCCAGGCACCAGGCCAGGGCACCTGAGTAATGCTCTCTCCTCCCGGCAGTTTCTATGACGGTCCTGTGCCAGAAGCTCATGCACGTGGTTCCCCAGGAGACGTAAGCGACCAGAACCAGGAGGCCACCCTGAGAGAGCAACTTGGTCCTACCATCCAGGCAGCTCTGCCGGGGCCCCCGCTGTCCCTGCCCCAGGGGGCGGCTGGGCCACGGTGAACCCTGGTACGAATTTAGTCCCCGAAGGTGGATGTCCGCAGATACCTCTCGAGCGTGGAGGCAGGAACATCGGACCAAGGAGGCTGCAGGCTTCCTCCCGAACTGGGCCTCCTCCCTTCTCACCTTTGTTTATTTGTATTATTTTTTTTTAACTTAAGTCTTGCGTCAGGTTGACATTACCAAGACAATTATTTTTTTAAGAAATGGGGTGGAAGTTTCTCCCCAAACGCTGTCTGCAGCACAGTGTTCTTCCGAGGGGCCAGGTCCTGTCACCAGATTCTGGACGGTGGCCTGGACACATGTGCTTGGCTTCCCTGTTTCTCCGTTGTTGTAGATGCAGTGACTTTCGTGAAACTAACCTCCGGGCTTACGTCTCGTTGCCTTAAAGCCCTGCGCTAGCTCCCTCCCCCGGAGAAGAGAGAGAAAGCCTAGAGGCTTGTAGAAGCAGGGCCTTCGGGCTGGTGGACAGCGGTGCCTTGGCACCTGCTGTGGGCAGGGGGCTCCAAGCAGAGGTCAGGGGCAGCTGGGCCACCCCGGGCCTCCCGTCAGTACGTGCAGTTGTGGGGGCGGACTACACCCTGTCACTCAGAACATCTCCAAGGTCCTGTCTGTACACCCCACCCTGAACGCCAGCCTGAGCAAAGGCCCGAGGAGTCCGGTGGCTCCTGTGGCAGATGGTGGGCAGTGCAGCCTCAGGCCTGTTCTGCATCAGTTTTGGAATCAAGCTCTAGCTCTTTCAAACCCTCACACTTGAAATCTGTAAGCAGACCCCTCGACCCCTCAGGGGCTTCTTATCTGTGTCCCATGAGGCTGCACCCCCCCACCCCAGGCCTCAAGGGCTGGGTCACAGCCCTGGCAGCTGTCTGGGGTGCTCCCAGCTCCTGGCCGAGGCCCCCCGGCCCCGCCCCCGTCACCTGTCCCTGGCGCCCAGCCTCTGCTCCCCAGCTGCACCTGCTCCGGAGGCCGCCTGAGTCCTGCTGGGGCCAGCACGCACACCCGGCCTCCCCCCACTCCCAACAAGAGGCTGTGCTTTTGTTGTTGTAGTTCCCATAGCGTTCTCCCCCGGAGGCAGCCAAGGCCCAGAAGCTCGTCTGGCGTTTCTGGGCCTGCTCTCTGTCTTCCACGGAGCCCGCTTGGGGAGCAGTGTCATCCACGGTCAGTCTCCCTCTAGGCCCTGCCTCAGCCTATGACCCCTGATCTTCTCACCAGGGTGGGGCTGAGCCGAGCCCTTGGGCCTCATTGCTCAGCTGCAGCCAAAAAAGCTGCTGCTGGTTCCCAGGGGCCACGTGACCTCCACGTGGCCAGTCCACCATCACCCGCCTGGGCTCTGGGGCCCCATGTGGTCCGATAGGCATAGAGAGAGCAGCTTAGGGGGGCCCAGGATGGACATTGAGGCTGAAGTGGAGGCAGCCAGATGTCCAGCCCTTCTCCCCATGCTGGTCAGGAGACCCTGCCAGCCTGCAGCTCCCAAAACAGCATCCACCGTTGTCTCCTCACCAAGCGAATCCTTCTAGGCGAATCCTTCTAGGCCACGGTCCACACGTCAGGGGCCCGGCTCGGCGTCTGGAGGCAGAACGTCACCGAGGAAGCCAGAGGCCTGATTTGAGACTGTTGGGGCCTCAGTTTTCTTGGGTGTACATGGGGCACTGCCCTCTGCCTCTCCACGGGGCTCCAGCTGCCTCATGGCAGATTTCGGCCTCCTCCCGCGGGACTCTGGAGGCGGCACTTGGGTTACCTCGTGGTCCACCACCGGCTCTCAATGTGACCTGGCGGAGCACAGGGGCCAGGTGACTGTCCAGAGCTTGGTGGCCTCCCTGGGATGTGCACCTAGGTGTGGGGTACTGTCACCCCTGAGCTCCCTTTATACGGAAAGACCAGGGGTGTGGCTCCCCAGCATCTGTGAAGGCAGGCTGGGGGCCCAGGCACCCTGGTTCTGCTGCGTTGGCCTTCTGGGCCGACTCCACTCCTGACCACACTACTGACAGGTGTCCTGAGCGTTCCTGCTTGTGGGTTACTTTTTTTTTAAGCCAGGTTTTGGCATAACGCGCATGTTTGTCCAGCCGTCGTGCTTCACTTCACCCTCACGTCTCCCTGAGGGGAGGGCGCCGTGTTTATTTATTGTGGGGCGATAAGCAGCCGTGCCGCCCCACGGGTTCCGGCCGCGTCAGCCGCCAGCCACGATGTCGTGTGTGACTTAACGCCTTTCTCTGCTGTTAACGCTAACGTGTTACGCTTAGCTGCTTTGGGATGGGGAGTTTTGTGTTTTGTTGGGGTAATTTGTTTTTTAAGAATTGGAATTATAAGCACTGCTGATGGTCTTTTTGTCTTTTTTTCCACGCCAAGTTCTGGGTGAGGGAAGTTCCAGGAGGAGGGTGGTGATCACACAGCTCCTTGCCCGGCTCATTTAGTCACTGCGCTCATTCATTCACTCATTAACAGGCAGGTGAGCAAGGCCAGGGAGGAGGCAAGGGCACTGAGCCGGAACTTGGAGCCACTTGTTGGGAGAGGCATTGAAGCCGAGAAGAGGAGAACAGATGGGCTTGGCCTCTTGGCAGCTGCAGGCCTTGGAGTCACCAGGCAGGGGTCGGCACATGCCAGCTTGGGGTCAGAGGGAAGGGCAAGCTTCCACAGCACAGCCTCAGGATGGAGCAGGGCCGAGAGCCACGCCAGCCCTCACTTGTTGATGGCAAACTCCATTTCTTGCAGGGCCTTGCACAGCCAGGTGTAGGTGTGCCAGAATGGGAAGGGCGCCCCTGGGCTGCCACAGCCTGTCATGGCAGCTGCTGAGCCAGCCCCGTCTGCTGGGATGTGGGGCCTTGGGGGCCTCTGTGGCTGTGTTCGTTCCAGCCCCTGGGCTTGGGTCCTGGTGCTGCCCTCAGCAGGTCCGCTGCCCATGCCTTGTCCATCCTGCAGCCCCTCAACTCCTTCAGGGGCCCAGCTGGATAAAGTCCCAGGTCAGCTCTGTGAGACGTGGACACGTGCGTTAACGTCCCCTGTCCATCCCAACAGCAGCAGTGAGGGGAGGGCGTGTGCCTGCCACAGCCGCTGATGGAAACGGGTCTGGACACAAAAAGGATGGGTCTCCAACCAGCCCAAGCAAGTTGCCCAACACACGTGTGGTCCAAGCAGAGCTGGTGGGTCTGGGTCCTCTGTGGGGGGAAAGAAATGTCCCTTGGGGGCTGGGAGAAGAACCGGGCATGTTCACCCAACAACCTGTGTCGCTCAAACCCTGGGCACCCAGGCACAGAGAGGATGTTTGTTTGGAGAAGGGGAAGAAGGTGGAGGGGTGCTGGCTCTTGCAGGAGGCCTCTCTCTTTGTGGTCCCAATATTCTTGGGAAGGGGCTGGTAGGGTGGGGGTGTGGGCAGCGAGACAGGGGCCTCTAACATCAGGGGTTAGCCAAAACCACCAGGAGGGCGCAGGATCTTGCCTGGCTGTGGGGATGGGGGCCAGGCAACAGAACTGGATCCAGAGTGAGAGGGGCCCAGGGGGAGAGCTGGGAAACCGAGCCATCATGAGCTACCGGGGAGGAAGCAGTGCCTACCTTGTGCTCCTGCTTCGGGACACGTCCTCCGAGATGGTGAAGGGGGGGCCGAAGACCTGGAGAGAATACCCCTACTCCCAAAGGGGCTCTCTGTACTCAGGAATCTGCCCCAGGTGAGCAGCTCCTTGTAGCCCCAGGACCTTTGCCCTCCTGCCAGAAACTGCTCCTAAATTCCTCCTTGTGCACAGCCACGTCACACAGGTCCAAGCTGCAGGCCCTTCTAGGGGTCCAGCTCTGGCAAGACCCAGATCTTTGTCCTCCAGCCAAAGGGTGACTTAATCCTGCAAGTAGGAACTCAACTGTAATTAACTAAAACACTTAAGTTTAAATCACACCAGCGCCCCGGGTGATCAGATCTTCACAGAACTCGTCTCTACCCGTTTTCCCAGAGGAGAACCTATCCTCTCTGGATCTAAGATGGGCATGAAAAAAAAAAAAAAGATGGGCATGGAAGATTCCCTCCTAGCCCTCTGCAGGCTGGCTGGAGGATGGCATGTGTCCCTCAGAAGGGCTCTTACCCACTTCCTCCCCAAGAAGGAGGGCTCTGGGCCCAGAGTGGCATGCGCCTGCCCCTGCCCACCTCTGGTCCCAGCCCTTCCAAGCCTGGGCAGGTAGTGGCTACCCAGGCACACTGGGCCCTACCCAGGCCCCTGAACTTGGGAAAGGGATGTGTTCAGGGCAAGGTCCTAAGGGCTGACTGGGCCTCCGGGCCGAGACTGCAGGCTGGGGCCACCCCTCACCTCCGGGAATGTTCCATCTCATCTGCCTGTACAGCCGCTGAGGCTGGTTCCTCCATGGCCACGGCCGCTCTGTCGTGGTTGCTGGTGGAGCGGGAGGCCGCCTGGACCTGACCTCTACCCCCGCCCGTTCCTCTAGCTGCCATGATGTGTTCCAGGCTCTGACGGCGGTCCCATGGGACAGCCTGCCTGTGTCTCAAGGAGCCCCAGGGGTGGGGGGCTGAGCCCCTGCTGTTACAGAAGAGCTGCTCCGGTTCTATTTCTGGGCTGTGGACCCAACAGGGAGGGAGCTGACACACAGGAGCCAGATCTGGCCTGAGGAAGGAGGTATGTTGGACAGTCACTGCAGAGAGTCCCTGACTGAAGGATGGGCCCACATTTGGGGCAGGGTCGGGGAGAGAGGGGAGGAGGCCAAGGGTCTCCATAGGGAGGGGAAGGGGTCAGAGAGGGCCTGGGTGGGTGTGTGGTGAGGGCAGCCAGGAGGGCCGTGGGGAGGTTCCTCCTGTTTCAGGAGCCGCTGTCAGCTCGGGGTCTGGGCAGGGAGGGGAGTCACCAGAGTCTGATTATGAGCAGTTCGTCTCCTGGGTCAGAGGGCGAAGGACAAGAGGCCCCTCCCCGGGCCACATGTGGCCTCATCACAGGGGAACAGGAAGTGTCCTCTGGTCTTGGGGGGTTCTCCAGGAAGTTGGGCCCCATCTTAATGAAGTCAGGCTGTTTTCTCCTGTGGTACCTGGCACACTGCCCCCCACCCCTGCCGGCTCCCACTGCTTCCTGCTGCCCAACACCCTTCTGAAGGCCATGGACGTGAGCCTGGCCTTGCCAGCTCTGTTCCCCCACGAGCCCCCCAGTTACCAGGGCCACCTCCAGCGGTAGACAGCCCCTCGGCCAGTAACGGGTGCTGCAAAGATTCCCAGGGTGATGAATATGCATGTAGGGTTGAAGTCTGCCCACCGCAGGGGAGCAGGAAACAGGTGCTGGGGCCCGCCTGATCTTTAAAACCACCGGCAGAGCAATAGGAAGCTGGCTAAAGAAACTGGCTCAAGGGGAGGGGGGGTTCAGGATGGAGGGGACATGTGTATACCCGTGGTCGATTCCTATTGATATATGGCAAAAAAAAAAAAAAAATTGCAATATTGTAAAGTAATTATCCTGCAATTAAATAAATGTTTTAAATTAAAAAAAAATTTTTTTTAAGAAACTGGCTCAAGCCCATGGTGGGTGGAGACCATGGAGGCTAACATGGTGATGAGACAGTTCTGTGGTGGCAGTTGCACAACCCTGGAAGATGCTCTGGAAACTGTCGGGGGACTTGTTCAGTGTGTGAACTATGTCTCAATAAACCCATCACCAAAAAAAAAAAAAGGAAGAAAGAGATGAAGACTTGCCTTATAAACAGCGTGTACCACTAAGCAGTGTGTGGAATGGTGGATATGGTTGTTCAGTTGCTCAGTCGTGTCTGACTCTTTACAACCCCATGGACTGCAGCACGCTGGGCTTCCCTGTCCTTCACTATCTCCTGGAGTTTGCTCAAGTTCACGTCCATTGATTCAGTACTGTTATCTAACCATCTCATCCTCTGTCACCCACTTCTCCTCCTGCCTTCAATCTTTCCCTCATCAGGGTCTTTTCCAGTGAGTTGACTCTTCGCATCAGGTGGCCAAAGTATTGAGCTTCAGCTATAGCATCAGTCCTTCCAATGAATATTCAGGGTTGATTTCCTTCAGAATTGACTGGTTTAATCTCCTTGCAGTCCAAGGGACTCGGAAGAGTCTTCTCCAGCACCTACCATTTTTACCAAAAAAAAAGGAGAAAAGAATCTCAAGTGTATTTCCCTGAGTATGGAGGGTCTTCGTGGGTGGGCGGTGGCAAGGAGTTGTTGGGGGGTGGGGGGCGGTGCTCCATCCTGCAGTAGTCGTTGCCTGGTATCTGCAGGAAAGGCCTTGAGTCCCTGGGGAAGGACGCCCATCTTGCACCCTTTGCACCTCTGGAGTTTTCGATCACACGGGTGATTTACACATTCACAAAAGCAGTACTTTCAAATTAGCTTTTAAAAACTCAGCAGCCTCCCTGGGATGCTGGCACTGTTCTGTGTTTAGATCTAGTCGGGTGGAAATTTATCCTGCTGGGCACGAAACATTCACACGCTTCCCTGTACGTGTTTTTAAATGTGCAGCGGAGGCTCGGCTGCCTGGCCGTCACCTAGATCTCGCAGTGGGTCTTTGATGTGCCCTGCAGACCCCAGGATCACATCCCTCAGTTGGATGTGACTCAAGGTCTATTGCATTTGAGACAAAGACCCGCCTCCATTAATACCCCAGGGCCTTGCACATCCGCCCCTGCACCTGCCCTTCTGACTTTACTGACCCACCGCCCCTCCCTCTGTACCTCACCCACCAGCTTGGTCTCACAGCAGCTGGGAGACCCCTAGGGCTTTGCACCTGTTCCTCCTCCTCACCTGCAAATGCCTCTTGCCCCCCACCCCCACCCCCACACACAGAGCCCGCCCTCTCTAGGCCCTGGGATCTTGGGGCCTCTCAGCACCTCAAGGTCCACAGAATATCATGAGCTGCCTGTTAACATTTCTTTCCCTCACTTGTCGCTAAGAAAACGTGGGCAGCTGGGGGCTCCTGGACGCATGGGTGGAAGCCAGAGAAAGGGGGTGAGCTGCCCTGTGAGCTTCCCCAGGACATGAGCGCTGGCCGTGTCTGTGTGGCGTTCTGGCCCTCCAGCTACAACAGCCTGAGCAACGCCTCCTGAGCCTCGGTTTTCCCACCTGGAAGGTGGGTGTGGGAGGTGGGGAGGGCTAAGGGAAGCGGCCAGGTCAGTGTAGCATCCACCCTCCCTCCAGGACCCTGATCCCACTGCCCACTCCAGGGACAGACAGACCCATCCAGCACCTGCTCCAGGAGCAGCCAGTGGCTGGGGGAGCCCCCAGGAAACGTGCGGGGGGCCTCTGGGCACAGTGCCAGGAAGAGGCCGTTTTCTTCCCTGGGACACGGTGTGAGTTCTGAAACCGCTACTGCTCTGGATGTGGCCTGAGAAAGAGGCCCGCATACACAGGGCACGGCGCCCGAGGAGCACGGGAGAGGCTGCCACAAGCACCCCTCCCTGGTGCTCCAGGACCGCAAGTGTCCCACCTCCCGGGGTGGCTGCTGGTCGCTCTCAGCTGGGCCTCCCCACTTGCCCTTGGCCTAGGGGACCACTCACCCAGAGCTAACCCTGGCATCCAGTGACAACTGGACATGTCCCCGGGTGTCCCCAGCTGTTACCGAAATTGCAGCCCCCTCTGTACAGTGCCGAATCAAACCTCAGAGACTGAATTTGGGGAGAAGTAGAAAATGATAGCTTTATTGCTTTGTCAGGCAAAGGGGACCACAGCGGGGTCCTGCTCCAAAAACCTATGTGTGCTGACCCAAGAGGATTTGATGAGGGTTTTATAACAAAGGTGGGCTCCCTGACAAGCTTAGGGTGTGGCAGGGCCTGCACGCCCTCGATCTCATCTCAAGCGGTGGTCTCCTCATCTCCATGGTTTCCTGGCTGCTTCTCCCTTGATTAGCAACTGTTGGAACCTGCCCTTTGGAACTCAGGAAAGGTCATGGAGGCCGGAGGCTTGCCTACAAGAAACGGGACGAAAGGCCCTCTGCGCCTGGGAGCCCCACGGGGCCCTGCTCAGTTTCAGGACAAGCCCAAAGCCTCCCCGGCCCCAGAGCTCCTGTGGGGTCAGCTGGGGCCTCAGCTGTGACCAAGTGCAGCTCAGTGGGACGTGGAGCTGATAGGGCAAACACACTGACTGAGACCACCCACACTGGCCAGGCACCACAGTAACCATTTGCATGAGTTATTTACGACAGTTATTTTAGGAAGGAACAAGGAACTAACAAGCCACCACCAACCAGAAGAGTTAAGAGAAGGTCAAAATGTGACAGCGCGTGTCCAGCCACCTCCCAAAATCCTCGCTGGCATCCGTCTTGGCTGAGCAATGCTTGCGCCACCAGGAAGGACCCTGAATCAGAATGATTGGCCAAAGACAGCCCAGAAACGAATCCGTCACATCTCAGGCTTTAACCCGAGACTGTGAGCCACGTGGCACAGCAGTTCTCCTGGGTTCCCTTACCCTACTGCTCTCTGCCCAGGTGCCCCTTCCCAATAAGGTCTCTTGCTTTGTCAGCTCATGGGTCTCCTCAGTCCAGTTCAGTTCAGTGGCTCAGTTGTGTCCTGCAGCACGCCAGGCCTCCCTATCCATCACCAACTCCTGGAGTTCACTCAAACTCACGTCCATTGAGTCGGTGATGCCATCCAACCATCTCATCCTCTGTCACCCTCTGTGACAGCCCACACTCTGTGAAGTGTTTCTCTTTGAATAAATCCACTTCTTAGTTATCAGTTTGTCTCTCGCTGAATCCTTTCTGAGGTGAGACACCAAGAACTGGAGTTTCAGTAGGTCCTGAAACCAGGTCTGTGATCTCAGTTGGAAGACCGTGGGTTTTGGCTGGATCAGGTCCCAGCCACGTGAGTTACAGCCCCAAGCAGGGTGTTGGCCGGGTTCAAGTCCCAACCTGAGGTGAACAGTTTCACTAGCATTCCCACCCGTTTCTGCAGCTGGAAAATCTGTCCTCCTGGTCTGGCCTCCTCTCCATCCTGCTTCTTTCTCTGGCTCCTTCCAAAGGGAAATCTCTGTCTCTTATCGAGGCGCTGGGGACCACTCTGGAGATCTGGCCCGTGGCAATGTGTTCCTGCCAATGTCCTGATGCTCGTCTCCCAAAGTGCAGGGCCCCACAGGCCAGGGCAAGGAGGAGAATCATTAATTCTGCCAAGACAAACTAAACACCTCGATCCCAGGGATCAGGACCAGTTTAGTCAAGGTCTCTAACTGGTTTTCAGGATCCTGCAGGCGGCACAAATTCCATTTGGCCAACTCTCCCCCGGATCACTCAATCCTTTTCCCTCCCCCTGGGAGGGGATATAAATGAGTTCAATCCTTTGGAAATGGTGAGGCAGCACTTGCTGGAGCCCATGACTCACAAATCCGCTTCTGGGTGTGTACCCAGCACGGATTTCAAGATGTGTGCAGGGCATGTTTGAGAACGTTCCAGTCACTGCAGCTCACACTGGAGACTACCTGGTGTTCTGTGAACTGTCAAGAGAGAGATTGTGGTGAGGTCATGTGTGGGTAGTAAACCGTGGTGAGGATGAGGGGCCAGCCACAGCCACGTGCAGCAGTTCCACAAACCCCATGTTGGACGAGAGATGCCTGGACCATACCCTGGCTATGTGACGGCGTCCCAGAAAGTCCGTGCTGGGGACACACCTTTGAACCAGTGTCCTGGGGCTGTGTTCCCCTTAGTGCAACCCAGAGGCTTTGACAACAGGAATCTGTCCCGTCGGAGTCCAGGGGTCTGAGGTCCACAGTCAAGGTGTGGGCCGGGCAGTGATCCCCTGAGATGCCAGGGAGGGTCCTTCCTGCCTCTTCATCCATCCAACCTCCACCTCCATCCTCACGTGGCCTCTCCCTGTGTCTCTGAGGCTGTGTGCATTTCCCCTTCTCTTATAAGGACTCTTTAATGGGATTTAGGGCCCATCCTAGTCCAGGATAAGTCATCTTGAGATCCCTACCATAATTCCATCTGCAATGTCCCTATTTCCAAACAGCGTCCCAGCCTGAGGCTCTGGGTGGACATGAATGGATGGGGCGTCATCTTAATCCATGGGAGGTTCCATGGGACTCAGGCTCTCCCTGCACCCTGATATGAAGATCTTCAAGCTTGGTCTATGCGGAAGTCCACCTGGAAACTTGACCCAGATGATTGTGGGGGCGGGGAGTGTGGGGGTGAAGCTGGGGTCTCAGAAAACTTGACAACACCCCCATCTAGACCGGAGTCTTTACACTTCGGAGTGAATAACCCTTCATGCAAACAACGGCGAATGGGGAGCCAGGGGTGAAGCAGACAGATCAGCGGGGCCTCCTGTCTCTGCTCCCTGCCCTCCCTACCCTATAGGGTGCCCTCACCCTATAGGGTAACTACCCCGGACAGTGAGGGTGAGGAGGAGGCCAGGGGTGGGAGGGAGGGGGTGCAGAGCTGGGCTACCATGGACTTCTGGCTAAGATACCAGCCTCTCAGCCTCTGTGTGCGCCCAACATGAGGGCTGCCTCCCAGGGCTGACCCTGCACTCTGTGATAGCCCGCACTTCCATTTCTGGATTAGCATTGATTAGGTAAATTAATTAGCATTAAGTCAGAACCACAGACCCAGACAGAAATGGCCAGAGGGTGTGGGACCCCACAGCTAGGACGACCATTCCACAGACCCCCAAATCCATAAGACCCTGGTGGTCCACCCCACCCCCTGCCTTCCCCTTGCTCACCAGGTCGCCCCGCCCCATATCCTGGGTGCCCCAGCCAGCGCAGGCAGACCAGGCTCAGTTGGGAGCCTTATTCAGCCCTAAATCTCCCTCACCTGTCACCTCCCAGGGCCAGTCACGTGCTCAGCGAGGCCTTTTCAGACTGACTTCTAACCCCACTGGATCACCTGTCATCCCAGAGCCCAGCGCCCTTCTCCAGGCATTTTCCTAGTTTTATTTCTGGAATAAGCACTCGAATGCGGCAGACTTCCACTAAAGAAGAATTTCTCTGTTTCCTAATTTACACCCAGCGCTGGTGCTGGGCCCAGAGCTTCAGCAGCACCAGAGCTCTACGGTGACCAGAAGCCAGGCCCTGGGTCTGAGGCTGGGGATTGTCCCTGGAGGACGAGGACCCCATCAGGTCACGTCCATCGCTGTGTCCTGGTCGTTCTGGGTCTGCCCCGGGCCCAGGTGCCCCTCATTGAAGATAATCTTTTCCTCCTTCAGGCAGCTTCGTCTCATAGGACTCAGACCATCAGGGAATGTGAGCCCTTTGCTGTGGCCAGGCTGGGCAGAACTCCAGGCTCCGGCTCAAAGAAGACCCTCCAGGGACCTTCCAGGCAGCCAAGCTGCAGTGGGGTCGCAGGTGCCCTGGCTGTTTTAAGGATTCAGAGTCAGAAGAGAGTACTGACCACTTCTGGCTCCAGCAGGAGGTAAGTGCGAGCAGGTGCAGCCGCCCCTCCCTCCATGGCCCCCAGGCTCCAGCCTGTGGCTCTGTTTGCCTGTCCAGGCCCCCCTGGGCTGTGCTTCGCCTGGGTTGGAGGGCTCCTCCCCGGACCCTGGTCCACACAAGGACAGGCACCCTAGCTGTCCTGTGGGACTGCTTTCGGGGCGAGGCAGGGGTGGCCTGCCCTCAGTGTCCCAAGCTCTGGGCGGTCGTCACGGCTGTGTGGATACGGGTGAGCTCCATCCGCCTCCGCAGTGCCCTAACAGTGAGCCGTGCTTCTCAGAACCAGCTCCATGAGTCACTGTGCGGCAGAACCACGTGGATGTCGGGCTGTGGCCACGCAGTACAGCAGCTGCCACTCCTATGGGGATGTGAGAGGCAGGCTGGGGGAAGCTGTGGGTGAGGCCGGAGCTGGTCTCAGCATCAGCCCAGAGGCCTATGAAGGATCTGGGCCCTGAGACCACATATTGCCCTGGCCAGGTGTCCTGGGCTCAGATGACCCGGAGCTGGGGAGCTTTAGAACAACAGAAATCTCTTTCCTCCAGCCCAGGAGTCTGAAATCAAAGGGTCGCAGGGCTGGGCTCCCTCCACAGGCCTTTTGAAGAAGGTCCCTCCTGCTTCTTCCAACTCCTAGGGGCTCCAGGCGTCCCTCGAGTGGTGGCCGCCTCCCTCCAGGCTCTGCCTCCATCATTACATGTCATCTCCTCTGTGTATGCGCCTCAGATATGAGGACACTGCTCATCGGACCACCCTAACCTCAGTTTGGAACTCATCTAAATTCAGCTGACTATCTGCAGAGACCCTGTTTCCAAGTCAGATCACACCGGTGTTTCCGGGTAGAGGTAAATTAGGGGGTCACCGTCTTTCTGACAAACAAGGTTGTTTGTCACCAGCTCCTGGCATGTCTGGCGTAGGTAGTCCCAGCCGCTCCCCTGGGGTGCTCCAGGTCAGGGTAGCCCTGCAGGCCTGACTGGACTCCAGCCCCCCGCACCCCAACCTCATCATTTCCACGTGGGTAGGTTTCTCCAATGGGGAGGAATCTCCTGTCCGGCAGGAGGATTATGTGGGCGCCACCATTCAGATGAGCTGGCAGACGGCTGTCACCTCCCAGGGTCGGGCCTGTGTGTGGGTGTCCCTGAGTCTCTGCGGAGAGATGGTGACCTCAGGACATCCCTGTCAGCCTGGACACTGGGCGCGCTTTGTTTCCTCACTGTGGGCCACGTGGCCAGGCCAGGAGCCGCTGGTCAGAGGCGGACGGCAGCTGGGGAGAAGCAGCAAAAATGTCCCGGGGGGCCTGGGGGATGGAGGAGGGGCTGCACAGGGGAGGCAGGAGGGGTCCCCGCCAAACGCAGGCCTGGGCCTCAGGGTCCCCTCCTCGCCCGGTTGTGGCCATTCCTTATGTCCTCTGGGGGCCAGAGCAATTGGCTGAGCATGATGGCCCTTGCCCTGGAGGGCTTGGGGGAGCCCACTGCACTGAGCTTCTCGTCAGTCTCAGGCCGTAAGCCACCTCTGTCTCTTCTCTCCCCGAGTTTCTTTCTTTTCAAAAATGTGTTTTTAAAAAACTTTTAAATCGAGGTGTAGGGAGTTCCCTGGTTGCCTAGTGGTTAGGACTGAGTGTTTTCACTGCACTGGCCCGGGTTCCGTCCCTGGTTGAAAAACGGATGTCCTGCAAGCTGTGCAGTGCAGCTTAAAAAAAAAAAAAGGAATAACTCGTGTAATGTAAAATCAGTCATTTAAAAATTACAGTTCAGTGGCATTCAGTACCTTCACAGTGTTGTACAACCAGCACCTCTGTCTAGTCGCAGAACGTTTCCGTCACCCCAGCAGGAGCCGCTGCAGCCCCTGGTGGTCACCCCGCATCCTCTGTCCCAGTCCCTGCACTGTCGCTCTGGACTTGCTGCTTCTGGATGTTTCACACGCGCGGAACTGAGAGGGTCAATTCCTACACAGGTTGATAAGAAGTCCGGGGTCCCCGAGGAGGAGAAAGGTGTCTAGGGCTTTCAAGGAGAAAGGGGTCTGGAATCCTCAAGGAGGAGGAAAGGACAAACATCTTTTTTTTTTTCTCTACATTCCTTAGTCTTAGTCACATAAAACGTTTTTTTCTTTAAGCACAACAAACAACTCAGTTTAAACTCTGTACTAAGGATTATAAAACAACAATGTATCCTGCTTGAGGACAGTTTCTCCTTCCTGAAAACCTTCTGGCTAATCCTGTTATCTTAAAATGTGAATTATGGGAGTGGGTTTGGTAAAATTTTTACAACCTTGAGACATTCTTTTGATTTATTGTAATAATGAATTTAAAAAAGTAATGTAACTTCCTTGCTAACACTAGCAAGGGGGGCACTCTCCACCCCTCTTCTGATCCCTGTTTATACTTTAATAAAACTCTGCTATGCAAAAGCTCTTGAGGGATCAAGCCTGGTCCTGAAGTTAAATCTTCTTCGGAGATAACGAATCTGACACTGTTCACCATAAGCTATCAGAACCACGTGACATGTGGGCTGGTTCCAACAGCAGACTGGTTCCAAATAGGAAAAGGAGTTCATCAAGGCTGTATATTGTCACCCTGCTTATTTAACTTCTATGCAGAGTACAGCATGAGAAACGCTGGGCTGGAAGAAGCACAAGCTGGAATCAAGATTGCCAGGAGAAATATCAATAACCTCAGATATACAGATGACACCACCCTTATGGCAGAAAGGGAAGAGGAACTAAAAAGCCTCTTGGTAAAAGTGAAAGTGGAAGTGAAAAAGTTGGCTTAAAGCTCAACATTCAGAAAACGAAGATCATGGCATCTGGTCCCATCACTTCATGGCAAATAGATGGGAAAGCAATGGAAACAGTGAGAGACTTTATTTTTGGGGGCTCCAAAATCACTACAGATGGTGACTGCAGCCATGAAATTAAAAAACGCTTACTCCTTGGAAGAAAAGTTATGACCAACCTAGATAGCATATTCAAAAGCAGAGACATTACTTTGCCAGCAAAGGTCCCTCTAGTCAAGGCTATGGTTTTTCCTGTGGTCATGTATGGATGTGAGAGTTGGACTGTGAAGAAGGCTGAGCGCCGAAGAATTGATGCTTTTGAAGTGTGGTGTTGGAGAAGACTCTTGAGAGTCCCTTGGACTGCAAGGAGATCCAACCAGTCTATTCTAAAGGAAATCAGTCCTGGGTGTTCTTTGGAAGGAATGATGCTAAAGCTGAAACTCCAGTACTTTGGCCACCTCATGCGAAGAGTTGACTCATTGGAAAAGACTCTGATGCAGGGAGGGATTGGGGGCAGGAGGAAAAGGGGACGACAGAGGATGAGATGGCTGGATGGCATCACCTACTCAATGGACGTGAGTTTGGGTGAACTCCGGGAGTTGGTGATGGACAGGGAGGCCTGGCGTGCTGCAATTCATGGGGTCGCAAAGAGTCGGACATGACTGAGCGACTGAACTGAACTGAACTGAACTAGGTTGGTCATTGCTTTTCTTCCAAGGAGTAAGTGTCTTTTAATTTCATGGCTGCAGTCACAATCTGCAGTGATTTTGGAGCCCAAGAAAATAAAGTCTCTCACTGTTTCCATTGCTTTCCCATCTATTTGCCATGAAGTGATGGGACTGGATGCTATGATCTTAGTTTTCTGAATGTTGAGTTTTAAGCCAACTTTTTCACTCTCCTCTTTCACTTTCATCAAGAGACTCTTTAGTTCTTCTTCGCTTTCTGACATAAGGGTGGTGTCATCTGCATATCTGAGGTTATTGATATTTCTCCCGGCAATCTTGATTCCAGCTTGTGCTTCATCCAGCCCGGCATTTTGCATGATGTTAAATAAGTTATTTAAACTGCATATAATTAAATAAGCAGGGCAACAATATACAGCCTTGATGTACTACTCCTTTGGAACTAGTCTTGTTCCATGTCCAGTTCTAACTGTTGCTTCTTGACCTGCATACAGATTTCTCAGGAGGCAGGTAAGGTGGTCTGGTATTCCCATCTCTTTCAGAATTTCCCACAGTTTTTGTGATCCACACAGTCAAAGGCTTTGGCATAGTCAATAAAGCAGAAATAGATGTTTTTCTGGAACTCTCTTGCTTTTTTGATGATCCAGTGGATGTTGGCAATTTGATCTCTGGTTCCTCTGCCTTTTCTAAATCCAGCTTGAACATCTGTAAGTTCATGGTTCATGTACTGTTGAGGCCTGGCTTGGAGAATTTTGAGCATTACTTTGTTAGCATGTGAGATGAGTGCAATTGTGCAGTAGTTTGAACATTCTTTGGCGTTGCCTTTCTTTGGGATTGGAATGAAAACTGATCTTTTCCAGTCCTATGGCCACTGCTGAGTTTTCCAAATTTGCTGGAATATTGAGTGCAGCACTTTCACAGCATCATCTTTTAGGATTTGAAATAACTCACCTGAAATTCCCTCACCTCCACTAGTTTTGTTCATAGTGATGCTTCTTAAGGCCCACTTGACTTCAGACTCCAGGATGTTTGGCTCTAGGTGAGTGACCACACCATTGTGGTTATCTGTGTCATGAAGATCTTTTTTGTACTGTTCTTCTGTGTATTCTTGTCATCTCTTCTTAATATCATCTGCTTCTGTTAGGTCCATTCCATTTCTGTCCTTTATTGTGCCCATCTTTGCATGTAATGTTCCCTTGGTATCTCTAATTTTCTTGAAGAGATCTCTAGTCTTTCCCATTCTGTTGTTTTCCTCAATTTCTTTGCACTGACCACTGAGGAAGGCTTTCTTATCTCTACTTGTTATTCTTTCAGTTCAGTTCAGTTGCTCAGTCAAGTCTGACTCTTCGCGAGCACACCAGGCTTCCCTGTCCATCACCAACTCCCACCGCTTGCTCAAATTCATGTCCATCGAGCTGGTGATGCCATTCAACCATCTCATCTTCTGTTGTCCCCTTCTCCTCCTGCCTTCGATCTTTCCCAGCATCAGGATCTTTTCCAATGTGTCAGCTCTTTGCATCAGATGGCCAAAGTATTGGAGTTTCAGCTTCAGCATCAGTCATTCCAATGAATATTCAGGACTGATTTCCTTTAGGATTGACTGGTTTGATCTCCTTGCAGTTCAAGGGACTTTCAAGAGTCTTCTCCAATACCACAGTTCAAAAGCATCAATTCTTTGGCACTCAGCTTTCTTTATAGTCCAACTCTCAACTCTGCTATTCTTTGGAACTCTGCATTCAAATGGGTATATCTTTCCTTTTCTCCTTTGCCTTTAGCTTCTCTTCTTTTCTCAGCTATTTGTGAGGCCTCCTCAGACAACCATTTTGCCTTTTCACATTTCTTTTTTGGGGGAATGGTCTTGATCACTGCCTCCTATACAATGTCATGAACCTCTGTCCATAGTTCTGCAGGCACTCTGTCTATCAGATCTAATCCCTTGAATCTATTTGTCACTTCCACTGATTAATCATAAGGGATTTGATTTAGGTCATACCTGAATCGTCTAGTGGTTTTCCCTACTTTCTTCAACTTAAGTGTGAATTTGACAACAAGGAGCTCATGATCTGAGCCCCAGTTAGCTCCTGGTCTTGTTTTTGCTTACTGTATAGAGCTTCTCCATTTTTGGCTCCAAAAAATATAATCAATCTGATTTTTGTATTTACCATCTAGTGATGTCCGTGTGTAGAGTTTTCTCTTGTGTTGTTGGAAGAAGGTGTTTGCTGTGACCAGTGACTTCTCTTGGCAAAACTCTATTAGCCTTTGTCCTGCTTCATTCTGTACTCCAAGGCAAAATTTGCCTGTTCTCCAGGTATTTTTTGACTTCCTACTTTAGCATTCCAGTCCCTTATAATGAAAGGACATCCATCCATCCAACGCCCAAAAGCACCATTTTTGGGGTGTTAGTTCTAGAAGGTCTTGTAGGTCTTCACAGAACCATTCAACTTCAGCTTCTTCAGCATTACTGGTTGGGGCATAGACTTGGATTACTGTGATATTGAATGGTTTGGAAATGAACAGAGATCATTCTGTCATTTTTGAGATTGCACCCAAGTATCAGAGAAGGTAATGGCACCCCACTCCAGTACTTTTGCCTGGAAAATCCCATGGATGGAGGAGCCTGGTAGGCTGCAGTCCATGGGGTCGCAAAGAGTCGGACACGACTGAACGACTTCCCTTTCACTTTTCACTTTCATGCATTGGAGAAGGAAATGGCAACCCACTCCAGTGTTCTTGCCTGGAGAATTCCAGGGATGGGGGAGCCTGGTGGGCTTCTGTCTAAGGGGTCGCACAGAGTCGGACACGACTGAAGTGACTTAGCAGCAACCGCATTTTGGACTTTTTGTTGTCTATGAGGGCTACTCCATTTCTTCTAAGGGATTTTTGCCCACAGTAGTAAATGCAATGGTCATCTGAATTAAATTCACCCATTCCAGTCCATTTCAGTTCACTGATACCTAAAATGTCAATGTTCACTCTTGCCATCTCCTGTTTGACCACTTCCAATTTACCTTGATTCATGGACCTAACATTCCAGGTTCCTATGCAATATTACAGCATTGGACTTTACTTCCATCACCAGTCACATCCACAACTGGGAGTTGTTTTTGCTTTGATTCCGCCTCTTCATTCTTTCTGGAGTTATTTCTCCACTCTTCTACAGTAGCATATTGGGCACCTTCCGACCTGGGAGTTCATCTTTCAGTGTCCTATCTTTTTGCCTTTTCATACTGTTGTTCATGGGGTTCTCAAGGCAAGAATACTGAAGTGGTTTGCCATTCCCTTCTCCAGTGGACCACATTTTGTCAGAACTCTCCACCATGACCCCTCTGTCTTGGGTGGCCCTACAAGGCACAGCTCATAGTTTCATTGAGCTAGACAAGGCTATGGGCCATGTGATCAGTTTGATTAGTTTTCTGTGATTGTGGTTTTCATTCTGTCTGCCCTCTGATGGAGAAGGATAAGAGGCTTATGGAAGCTTCCTGATGGGAGAGACTGACTGTGGGAGAAACAGTGGGGTCTTGTTCTGATGGGCGGGGACATTCTCAGTAGATCTTTAATCCAATTTTCTGTTGATGGGTGGGACCGTGTTCCCTCCCTGTTGTTTGACCTGAGACCAAACTATGGTGGAGGTATGAAGATAATGGCGCCTCCCTCAAATTGTCTGGTGCATGCACTGCTGCACTCAGTGACCCCGACCCACGCCTCCACCGGAGACTCCTGGACACTCACAGGCAAGTCTGGGTCAGTCTCTTGCTCCTTTCTCCTGGGCCCGGTGACTACAGTCCATGGGGTACCAAAGAATCGGACTTGACTTAGCGACTAAACAGCAGCATGGATTTGTCAGTTTCTGTTATGTGAGTACTGTAAGAAGCTAAATAATGAAAAGCCTTATTTGTGATTTTAAAAAATCAGTAAACTTCACATTAAAAAATAATAAAATTTCTAATTGTTTTTCTTAAAAAAAAACAAAACACCCACCCAAGGATCTAGCAAAGTCAGAGTCTCCTTCCCCAGGGACTGAATTGGCTGGTGAGCCCAGCAGCTACCTGGGCATGTAACCATCACCTTCACCCACCCAGTCAACTCCTTTCTCTTTCGTCTCCAGCTCCTGGAGACATAAGATTTCAACTCCTGGCCGGTATACAGACCATCCCTGAGAACGAAGTAACCCACATAAGGCCACCGCATCAGAGAACCCCTAGAATAGGGTGACACGAGCCCTGGTCTAAACACAAGTGCTCCCTAGGGCCTGCAGGCAGCTGGCATCACAAAGGGGCCCTATAGGTGTAAAGGCCCCAGAGAGAGACAGAGGGAAGGGGGAATGAATGGATCGCTGTCATCCAGGTAGGCCTGAGATGGAGGCTGCTGAGCAGCATCTCTGAGCTGCACCCACTAGATGCCAGTAACAACTCCCCCCGCCCCACCCCCGCCCCGCCAAGC
Source organism: Bos mutus (assembly GCF_027580195.1). NCBI lineage: Eukaryota > Metazoa > Chordata > Mammalia > Artiodactyla > Bovidae > Bos > Bos mutus. Next base: position 49,360,726 of record NC_091634.1, read on the forward strand.
TGTGACAACCAAAAGTATCTCCAGGCACTGCCAAGCATCGCCCTCCCCTCATGCCTTTCAGGGGTTGATCAGAACTGCTCCCCAGGAGAGGTCTCTTCTTCATCCCTGTGGTGCCTGCGTCCTGGTTTGCACATCCGCGCTCTAACACAGTTGCCTTCTCCAAGACCCCATTGCATCAGACCAAGTTGTAGACACCAGGCTTGGCTCCCGGATCCTCCCGGCCCTGCCCTGCCCTGCCCTGCCCTTCTGTGCAGGGAGGTGACTCAGAGCCAGGTGGAGGTGGGCACCTGGGAGCCGCTCCAAGCTGCAGCGCTGGCCCATCGCAGCCTGGTCTCTGGTTACACAAGGGCTGGACCGGGCAGAAAAGATGGAGCATGTTCTGTTGAGAAAGAAGCCCCAAGGGACACATTGGTCTCCTGGCATCAGTGAATCCAGGGGCACGCTCCCCGCCCCTCCCCCTCATGCTGAGGCTGGCGGCTGATGCAAGATGATCTCGGATTGCGCCGCCTCCCAGAACAGCCGTTCAAGTGGGAAGTGTGAGCAGGCTGCCGCAGCGGTCTCGGAAAGAGCCAGCGGGAGGTGGCGCCGCCCAGCGCTCTGCTTGGTGGGGAGCTGGCGGGCAGGCTGGAATTCTGCGGGAGGGGTAGGGGTACCCTCAGAAGGAGCCTGCCCCCTCCTGGAGCCCCGAGCAACTGTGCAGGCGCAGAGGGTGAGGGGAGACCCCAGTGACCACAGGAGCATCTCCCCAGATGCCCTCTGTCAGGGAGGAGGCAGGTCCCCAGGAGGGACAGAAACCCTGCTTCAGCAGTGCCGGGGACTCTGGGAGGGACTACAAGGCCCTGGGCTCTGCGAGGCTTCCAAGATGTGGGAGCAGGGTGACTGCAGAGCGAGGGCGCCTTTGCCTAGCTGTGCCCAGGGTGGGGGCGCTGACCACACGAATGTCCTGGTGTCATGGTTGCCTGCATGAAGAGCACGTGGCAATGGCAGGGGTTCCTGACCTCCACATGAACTTGGGGGTCTGAGGGGGGTCCTGTGCACTGTAGGCTGTCGAGTAGCATGCGGTCTCCACCTCCCAGGTGCCACAGCACTGCCCCTCACAGGTGTTGGTAATCAAAACTGCCGCCTGCCGTCGCCCTCCATCCTGAGGGTGCCGGCCTGGAGACCACTAGCTGTCCTCCCCTGCTCTGCCCAGCAGACCTCCTATCCAGTCCTGTCTGGTCTGGTCCTGCAGCTCTGGCGTCCAGTGCCACGCCCACATCGCCCCAGCCCTCGGGCTTCTCCACTGTGGCTTCTTTGGAGGCTGGCTGCCCTCCGTCTGGCTCTGCTGCCCTCCTCGAGGTCGGGCTGCAGGGAAGGGGCTCCCCAGGAGTGGAAGCTACTCCCCACCACCCTACGTGAATACATATTCCCGGGCCAGGTGGGCTCATATGGGTCCTCTTGGAGGTCTCCCAAGGGGCCCCCAGCAGCTGCTCTGGTGTCCCGAGCACAGAAGTCTCCCTCTCAGAAGTCAGAGTTTCCCAGGAAGGTGGGGAGAGAGGCTGCTGCCTCCAGCTCGAGGCACCAGGGACTCTGACTCCCTTTCCTCCAAAGGGAACCATGGTTGGTCACCAAGGAAAGCATGACTCATCACACGTGCTAAGGTTGTGGGGGGTGCCCCTCCAGACAGTGGATATGGGGAGGGATTTGCAGAGGGAGAGAGAATGGGTTCAGCCTGGAAAACAGCGTCAGGAAGGGAGGGTCACAGCTGAGGGCCAGGTGGGGTCACTGGGTAGAAAAGTCATGGGAGGGGACAAGGGGGAGAGGAGGGGACTCTGGCCAACGGGCCTCCTGCTGGAGGCAGCCCAGGGCATCAGAGACCTCCTCTGGGAAGGGGAGGGAGGAGGAGTTGGTTGGGTTGTATATTGAGGGGGTCAGATACCAAGGTGGGGGAAGCTGGCTGAGCTGACTAAGCAGACTTCTTGCTGGAATCGGCCCCTGAGTGCATGCCCAGGGATGAGGCCTCGTCGAAAATGTGCTCAGAGGAACCTGCCTGGGGTCTGGTCAGGGGACAGCCTCTGTCGCCGAGCGGTGGGCATTAGTTACACTCTGCTGTCGTCACTACACGGAAGGATGTGAGACTCTGGGGAGGCTGGGTCTCCTGCCCCAGGTCCCCGCTGCTGCAGCAGGCAGGCAGATGAGGCCGGCAAGGTCACGCGAGGCCCTGATGTGAACCATGAGGCGTTGGCGTCCGGTGAGGAGGGACGAGGGGGCAGGTTTCCTCTTTCTGCCCTGCAAACCCCCATCGGGCCCGAGGATGTGGAATGCAGACAACCGTCTCCTGGTGGAGGCCCCTTACTCCACATCTCTTGAGGGTTTTCTGGAGTCAGAGTGAGGACGAGGCTCTTCTCACCTGTGCTCGAAGCTGTTGTTCTCCCTTCAGCTCCCCACTGGCAGGGGCTTGGTAGAGCAGGCGGTGCCCACAGAGGGCAGCCTAGGGGTCACCCTCCAAGATGAGGACCGCCCAAGGCAAGGGCACCCTGGGATGTCTGCAGAGGGTGGGGAGCGGGGTTGGGATCTGGAGGGGCGGAGAGAGGCGCCAGCACCCATCTTCTCAGGCCCAGACAACAGACTGGATTGCGACACCAGGGGCCAGCGAGGCCGGGAAGAGGGCAGCAGGAGGCACACTCCCCTTCAGGAGAGGGTGCGGGGCGGGGCAGTGCTGCTGGGTTCTGGATCGGGGCGCCTGTTAATTGTCCCCAGCAACAGACTTCAAAAGGGCTCACCTTGGGCTAGACAAGGCCGGGACAAGCAGAGACTACAGACCTGTGCCCGAGAGGAGGGGTCAAGTCCTGGCCCACGGGCCCCGTGGCCTTGCTGGCACCTTCCCTACACCTCCTCCTCCCTCTCCTGGCACCCAGGCCTGCCTCTACTGGCACCTTCCCCTGGCTCCATGTTTGGCTAAGCTCCCTGGCAGCCAAAACAGGCCAGGATGAGGGAGAGGCCCTGTGATGAGTGAGTGATGGACGCAGTGGGGGAGTGGTGGGGACACTGGTGGAGACAGTTCCCACTTCCTTCTGTGTGTGGTGAGGCCCCCACTCGGGGCTGCCACGTACAGTGCCACAGTTCATGCACTGCACAAAGGCACCCTGGCTGGGACTTCCTCCAGCAGAGGACAGGGTGTCCATCAGAGAGGCCATCCATGAGCCAAGCCTCCCAGTGGGGTTATCCCTGCCCAAAGCATCTCCCCAGTGGGGAAGACTTCAAGTTCTCACCAAGCCACTTACTTGCTCCTGCTATCGCCGTGGAACAAATTGTTAGCACAAGTTCCTGTGCCCAACGTACGGTGAGGAGGCCAAACCTACTGAAATGTGGGAGTTTAAAGCAGAGAAAGGTTTATGGCAGGGCCAAGCAAGGAGACAGGTGGCTTGGGCCTTAAAAAGCCCCAAATTCTCTGAAGGGTTTTTGGCAAAGCCTTTTACAAAGCCAGGAGGCAGGTCGCAGGGTCTGTGATCAGCTTGTGCAAAATCCTCTGATCGGTTGCTGGTGAGGTAATTAGGGTAGTATCACAGAAGTTAACGTTATCAGTCCTTAGGCTCCAGGAAGCCTAGGGCTGTGTGCTCATGGTCATCAAGTAGTTACATCTTCCATTTGGTGGAGGGTTTTCATGTCTACAAAACAACTCAGGAAATGTGCATCAGATATTGTTATCTATTCAACAGGTACTTCAGAGAGGAGCTAAAGCAGAGGATAAAGGGGAAGGCCTCTCCCCAGAGGGCCCCTGCTTGGTTACAAAATCAGCCCCAAGGTTAACAGCTTAAAACAATTTGTTATGAGGGCTCCTGGCTCCAGGCAGTTGGGCTCAGCAGGCGCTTCTTGCCCAGGGTGTCACATAGCTGCAATCACGGGGCAGGTAGACCTAGAGTCTAGAATCATCTCCTGCTTCTTGGTCTTGGGCTGGTGTGGCTGGAGTTTTGGGGGCTGGACGGACATCTTTCTCTCCATGCAGCCTTTCCATGGGGCTGCCCAGACCCTGAGGGTCTCCCTGTGGTCAGAGGCCTTACAGGGAAATTCTGGGGTCCAGGAGTGACTGTCCCAGGACAGGAAATGGAAGCTACCAACCTGCTATGGTCTGGTCACCACAGGCACCAAGTCACTTCCTCCAGGTTCACTGGAAAACTGTTGTCCCAGTTCCAAGGCCACTGAGCAGGAAGAACTCTCTTTTACTCAGAAGAGGTTGGCCTTTTTGTTCTATTCAGGCCGTTGACAGATTAGATGAGGCCCACCCACACTACAGAAGGCAATCTGCATACTCAGTCCACAAATTTACATGTTACTTTCATCCAAAGACATCCTCAGAGAAATACTTAGAATTGTGTTGGAACACAAAGCTGTGGCCCAGTCAAGCTGACATAAATAAGATTAATCCTCGAAGTTTTCCTGCTTCCTCCATTTTCACCCTGGTGGCTCAAGATGGTAAAGAATCTGTCTGCAATGCAGGACACCCAGGTTCGATCCCTGGGTTGGGAAGATCCCCTCAAGAAGGGCATGGCGACCCACTCCAGTATTCTTGTCTGGAGAATTCCAGGGACAGGGGAGCCTGGCAGGCTACAGTCCATGGGGCCACAAAGAGTTGGACATGACTGAGCGACTAACACTCGCAGTTTCTTCAAGCTCCTGGGGCTCCTGGTGTTTCCTGGCTTATGCTGTATCACTCCAACATCTGCTTCTGTGCTCACATGGTCACTGGAAGAGTCAGCATCTGTGTGTCTCAAATCTGCCTCTTTTGCCTCTTTAAGGATATCCATCATTGGAGTTCGTAACTTAATTAGATCTGCAAAGACCCTGTTTTCAAATAAGGTCACATTCCCAGGTCTCTGGGGTCAGGACTTGGACATGTTTTTTTTTGGGGGGGGGACACTATTCTGCCACATGCTGGGTGAGGGTGGGCCCTAAATCCAGTGACTGGCGACTTTATGTGAAGACATGGAGACCCAGAGAGGAGAAGACCATGTGAAGTTGGACAGAGGTTGGAAAGGTACAGTTACAAGCCCAGATGTCAAGGCCTACTGGCCACCAGAAGCTGGAGGGTTAAAAATGGACCCTCTCCTCGAGCTTTTAGAGGTCCCATGTCTGACCTCTGCTTCTGTGTCGCCTCTCCTCCTCTGACCTTGACCTCCTATCTCCCTGATAAAGATCCACATGATGACATCGGGGCCCTCAGATGATCCAGGGCCATTTCTCACCTCAAGGGCCTCACTTTATCCCACCTGCAGAGCTTCTTTTGCCACGTGAGTCTGCACATCCACAGGTCCCCCTGGGTCAGGTCGTGGTTACCCTACCCACCTCCCCAGACTCCTGTGTCTCCGCAGTGGCCAGAGTGACTTTTCTCTAGGTGGCAGGTCCCTCTGTGTCACAGCCTGGCGTACTGCCCTGGTCCAAACCCCTCCTCATGCCCACTGCCCTGTGGGAAGCTGTCCTGCCTCTCCCCCAGCCCCCTTTCAGGGCACAGCGTGTCTGAGACCTGGTCACCCCAGCAGGGCCCCTCTGGCCTCTGCCCCGCGGGAGACCCCATCCTGCCTACCGGGCTGACCTGTTTACTTTATTCACACACTTCTCGTTGCCCCCGGTTACCTGTGGGTCCGTGCACCTGTTCCTGTCCGTCCCCCTCTGAGGACCAGCTGTGAGTTCTGTGAACACCTAGGCCTCTGAGTGCCCGGAGCCCGCTGACCACGCTCGCCAAATGTTGTAAAGTGCCGAAGGATTCCAGCAGAGGCCGCCCAGCTCAAGCCGGCCCATCGCAGGTCTTGGCACAGTGTGCCATCCGGTCCTTGGCCAGTTATTCAGACACACAAAGGGCTCTTGGGCTCGACTGGGGACAATAGAAGGGGCAGTGTTGGCGCCGGGGCCCAAGTCTCGGCCCCTGGACTTTCATTCTGCCGTTTCAGCAGAAGCCGTTCCCGCCAACTCTCACCAGTGACCCAGGGAGGGAGGCGCCTGCTTCTCCCATGTCCCCCCCAAACCCTGTGCCATCTGGGAATCTTGCTCCTCTGACCTCCACTCCCAGATCCCAACTTGGTCTTGGCTACAGGCAGCGGACGATAATATTTATTGGTGGGGTGCCAGCCTGGCTCAGCTCTGTGACCGCGAGACAAATAACACCCACATCTTGGCAGCAGAGTGTAGTCTGTTCCTCCTGGGTGGGAGAGCCTTGGGGAGCCAGAGGGTATGATGCTTGGAGACCAGTGGCAGCCAAGCCCAGGAAGCAGCCACGGCCAGGTCCCAGCACATTCGCTGTGCCTACCCCGAGGCCCAGGGACCTTCACACAGTCTGGCGTGCTTGTTAATTACAGTGAGTTAGAAGATTATCTCCGGAGAATGCACTGTTCCAGGATTTTTGCTTACGGCTGAAGAGATGTGCTCACCAGCCAAGCAGATGGAAGGCCAGTGAGGCGAGTCTTCTCCGGGTTCTGCAGAGAAATGGAAAACAACATAGAGATCTGGAGACCCCAGTGCCCGGCAAAGAGGCCAAGAGCAAGCTTCCACGGGAGAGGGTCCAAGGTGCCCGGAATGATCACATGTAGCCTCTGAGAGGCTGGGGGCTGCTGTGGGGGTCTGCCGTCAGAAGCCGCTCACCCGCACTCCCCACTCACAGAGAGCACGTGACAGGTTTCGCTCAGTGAATGTCTGCCTCCTCGTTAAGCCTCCTTTATGGCGCAGGGTGGACATTTGAAACTGACCCGTGACTGTCTCGTGGATGCAGGGACCTCGGGTTCCACCAGGGACCACGGCCTCGGATGCTCGGGGCATGACCCGCTCCTCTCTTCTGGCCTCGTCTGTTGAAACTTGCAGGATCCTATGTGTTAATTCCCAAAGAATGAAATAGCCGGAGGGACCCAAGAATGCTGGGCTCTCGTTCCAGTGGATTAATGGCCCACTCAACCCGACCGGACAAGTCTGAGAGGCTGCATCTTTCCAGCTTCACGCCCCCGCTGGTCTTGGTTCCTCTTGCCTCCCAGGCCTGAGTCCCGCGTTGGAATCAAGGAAAGCGCATATTGCAGGCTTGTGGGGTGTGCAGGACAGGAGGAGAGAGCGCGAGCAGCGCTGGACACCGCACTCTGGTCCACAGATCCATACAGCTTTTAGAAATGAAGTTGAGGAACCATAGCTCCTTAGGGGTGATGGAGACAAATGAGGGGGAGGGGAGGGTGTGTGTGTGTGTGTGTGTGTGTATGTGTGTGTGTTACAAGCACATGAGGTCAACAGCAGGAGGGTGTCTGCGAAACAGGAAAAGCCTTTGTACCAGGCCTCCTGCTAAAAGCTCATGAACATTAAATTCACATAAGAAGCAACAGAAAAGTATCAAGGTCAAATTCCATATACAAGTTACTACAAGAAAAACCCGAATAAGCAGCAGAGTGACACTCCTTACAGAGGAGGAACCAGAAGACTTGGAAGGAGGCATCTGAAAAGAGATAAACCCGAAACTTGCTGTCTCAAAATGAGCTAAAAAGTTTCACACAATGATACAAAGCCTGAGAAAAAACCATTGTAAGTCAATTTTTTAAAACTCAGAAATGATAGACTCAAGAAAAGAATTTAAAACAGGAAAGAAACTTCCCTGACAGGCAGTACAGTGGATAGGACTCCTTGCTTCCAAGGCAGGGGCCAAGGTTCTGCCCCTGGTTGGAGAATGAAGATGCTGCGTGGCCAAAAGAAAAAAGAAAATAAAAAATCATTTCCTACGTGAAGACTAAATTACAAGGAATGCAAAAGGAAATAAACACAATAAATAATGCTCCAAGAGAAGTAGAAGGTAAAGAGAAGTTTTTTAAAACTGAAAAGGAAACAAAGATTGTGGGACAAATTAATTACGGGACATTTTAATTTTGTCATCCCAGGGGTCCTTGAGGCCCCTAGTGAGCTCCTGGAGGAAATGAGGCCGCTCAAGCCACAGAGCTTGGCTTTTTAGAATACATAGATTCTTTTCCCTGTAGGTTGTTACAGAATACTGAGTACAAAACTCCCTTTAGTTATCTATTTTATCTATGGTAGTGTGTTGACTTTTGCTCTGCAATCCCAGTGCAGGGGGCCTGGAGTTGATCCCTGAGCAGAGAACTAAGATCCCACATGCTGCAAATGCAGCCAAAGAAAAGAAAACTAGCCTTCATTTTTTAAGCAGTTAGACGTTCCCAGAGGCCCCATTCGGCCTGCCCCACGGGGAACTTTGGGTCCCACAGCCCTGCACCCATCACCATCAGGAGCCCGCACGGACGTGTCACTGTCACCCAGGCCACGTACCACCGGGTTTGGGGGTAATTTCTGCTTCACTGCCACGTGGTAGGAAAGGGTTTGTCGGGTTGCATTGTCCTGAGTAGATGGAAGTGACAGTGGGGTAACCACAGGAAACCAGGAGAAGGGACAGTCCCTGAGCCAGGGGACAGCTGAGCAGGAGCTGGAAGCTGCCACAGGTGTCACTGTGCTCCCGACCTCTGCCGGGTCCGGAATCTGCCCGGGTGAGGACCCTGCAGCCCGGGGCTTGGGACCCCGGGTCCTGGCTGCAGACTCAGCAGCTCTTTGTGTTGTTTCCGGAGGTTCCCAGATTTACAAAGTAAAGCCAGGGGTATTCTGCGGGGCCAGCACGGGGGAAGGGAAATGGAAAGATGACTGCGGGGGCAGCCGTGCGGAATGAACTGTCTGGGGCCTGGGGAGGAGCAGGGAGGAGAGGGACAGCTGTGGGCATGGAGCTCACAGGTGGAGCCTCTGCCTCTGGGTGGGCACGGGACACAGCCCCTCAGCCTCATCGCCTCCCCAAGCCCTGCCCTCCCAGGTGTGCAGGGGTGTTGGTTTTCCCACCCCAATACTGTTCAGAGGCCACCACAGAAAGACTAGGAAGGAGACAGTCCAGTCTGTCCAAGTTTGAGCCACCCAAGAGGCTCCGAGCCAGGGACTCGGTTAGTGACATGGCCCCGCGAGGTCACTGCGCCTTCCACTGCGGTCACTGATTCAGAAAAGCAGTGCTCCTCTCATCCCTGGCTTTGGCCTCATTTCACAATCACAATGAAGTCAGGATTGAATGGATGCAATCGCTAACGTTCCGGCGCCCTGCGGCTGGTGGCCCCCGAGTGAGCGGGAGAGACAAGTCACTTTGGTGCCTGGTGGGGTTGTTTTGATTTCTGTATCCCTTATCCCAGGGGTTGTTCTGATCCCCTGGCCAAGGCATCAAGGTTACCCGGAGACTCAGCCTGAGCAAGACTTACAGATTCCCTCCCGTTTACTAGAGTACAGACCTGTCTTGCTGTATGCAAGTGAGTCTCAAATGACGCCCTGTGTCAGCGCTCCAGCTGTGGGATTCAGGGGAGACTCTGCAGGGGTGGGCAGGGTAGAAAGGGCCAGAGTCACAGGAGTGACCTCCAAGCATTGGGACTCTCAGAAAAGCTTTAATCCCTAATGCCACCCAAGACTCGAGACTATTCCCGTTCTGGAAAACTCCTCATCTTTGCATCTCTGGGAGCTGAGAGGAGGCCAAGGGGACCCCAGAGGGATGGATGGAGGAAGGCCAGTGTGGGGACTGCTGGGAGCAGGCAAAGCAAGGTTCAGCTCTCCATCTGGAGCCCTGAGGCATTTCAGAGACAACCTGGACTTTAACTCAAGGATGTGTTTTCTCCCCAGAGCAGCAATGGTGGGATATGGCGGGGGAGGCGGGGAGGCGGGGGGCGGGGATGTGTGCGGTGCACATCTGATGGGCACGGGGTGCTTTAGAGACCACATCCTGAGAAGTGAATGGCCTCTAAATGCAGCATCGTGACCTGCGTGAGATCCTGAGCGGGACCAGGCATTCATGGGGAAGCCAGCTGAATCCAAACAGCGTCTGTAGTTGAGTTGGTGGTCACACACCTGTGTCCCCGTGTTGGTTTCTCCATTTCTACCGATTTACCGATGTCCTGGAAGATGAACATACAAAAACTCAGAACTATCTTTGCAACTTTTTTGTAAATCTAAAAGTATTCCAAAAGAAAAAAAATGTGTATCTGATTTAAAAAAAAAAAGGAGGCCAAAGGTGAAAGCAATAGGTGTGGGGAGGGGAAAGTGCAGGTGCAGGGCGGAGGGCAGGAGGGCAGGAGGGCAGGAGGCAGGGCCAGGAGCCCATCTTAGACCCCATGGGTAGAGCTGCGTGGGTTTGAGCCCCAGAAGCAGAGAGGCATGTCGGCTCTTGTTCTCCACACTTTGATGGTGGAGATGAAGGTTAACATTTTAAGAACGAGCAGTTGGCCTCCATCCAGCCCCGGCTGGGCTCTCCTCACCTGGCGGGCAGCAGGGAGAACTGTTCCGGTGCCTATCTGTTTTCAGAAGAGTTGAGCAAACAATCATTTACAGGTTTCCATGGACGCCTGAGGACACTGGGCTTCTGACGCTAGGGATCACAAACAATTTTTTCCACCATCTTTCCACTCCCCTGTGGCCCCAGGGCTCGGGCCGGGCCTTCCCCTGTGTTCTATATGTGTGAAGGCTGGCAGGCCCGTCTGACCTCAGTTCACCCTGTAAAATGACCCCAAAGCCAGCATGGAAGTCCCTCTTAAAAACACACCTTCTGGGAATTCCAGGCAGTCCAATGGTTAGGACCCGGAGCTGCTGAAGCTGATGTTGAGGGCCTAGGTTTGACCCCTGGCCCAGGAAGTAAGATCCCACAAGCCACACAGTGCAGTCAGAAAAAACCTACGCTTCTCCTAACACATTGGGGAGGTGAAAGTGAGTTCTGAAAAGACACTTTTTCCAGCCACCTCTAGTCCAGCCCCTTCTGTCTGGTCCCTCTTGGCCACCTGCCTGGGGACCGGCCACCTTCAATGTGATGGCCACGGGGGAAATAGTTCCAGCCATGGAAGGCTGCGGGTGCTTCTGTTTCTGATGCCGGGAGCTTTCCAGCAGGCTCTTCCTTGATGCCATGCGGGGATCATGCAAGGCCATTGTCAGATGGCCAGAGGCCGTCAGTGGGGAAGGGCTGACCTCTGGTGGCAGATTCCTGTATTGCATCACTTCATGGCAAATGGAGAAACAACAGAAACAGCGAAAGGCTTTATTTTTCTTGGGTTCCAAAATCACTGCAGTTGGTGACAGCAGCCATGAAATTAAAAGACTCTTGCTCCTTGGGAAAAAAGTTATGACCAACCTAGACAGCATATTAAAAAGCCAGATACATTCCTTTGCCAACAAAGGTCCATTTAGTCAAAGCTATGGTTTTTCCAGTAGTCATGCATGGATGTGAGAGTTGGACTATAAAGAAAGCTGAGTGCTGAAGAATTGATGCTTTAACATTGAGTTGGTGTTGGAGAAGACTCTTGAGAGTTCCTTGGACTGCAAGGCGATCCAACCAGTCCATCCTAAGGGAAATCAGTCCTGAATATTCACTGAAAGGACTGATGCAGAAGCTCCAATACTTTGGCCACCTCATGCGAAGAACTGACTCATTGGAAAAGACCCTGATGCTGGGAAAGATTGAAGGCAGGAGGAGAAGGGGATGACAGAGGATGAGATGGTTGGATGGCATCACTGACTCGATGGACATGAGTTTAAGCAAGCTCTGGGAGTTGGTGATGGACAGGGAAGTCTGGCATGCTGCAGTCCACGGGGTCGCAAAGAGTTGGACACGACTGAGCGACTGAACTGAACTGAACTGAATGCTCCTCCCAGCTTCTATGCCGTCTGTGTGCCCCACGGGAGCCTCAGGCCCTTCCTATCCCCGGGCGCCTTTGCAGGCTGGGGGTCCTGAGGGCGTATGCTGTGGGGTGAGCTCACCCCTCAGGCCCCTTTCACCTGTGGGGACTGTGTCCACAGCAGGGGTCCAGGGCCTGGCTCCCAGCTGTGGGAGCTGGTGACACCCTGGGACCACAGGGCTGCTCCTCAACCCTAAGGGGGCCCCGTCTGCTCTCACTGAGCCCAGCTCTCTCAGTCTTTGTCCACCTCCTGTCCTTCATTCCCCGGCCCAGGAGAAGGTCTGGTTGTCTCTGGCTCTGTGATGGCAGGAGGTGCCCAGCCTTGGACCAAAGTGGTCTGGTGCTCAGACAAAACAAGACACCCCCTTCTGCTTTTAAGAATATCATCACCAAGTCATTATTATTATACCCAGGAAATGCTGAAAGCGGACACTTCAATGTCTCCTCTTGTCAAGGGTCAGAAGTAAGGAGGAGTTGGGGCATGGAGAGAATGCCTGCTTCACATCGTACCTGGTAATTTTTTTTTTTTTTTTTCCCGTACTATGGGGCATGCGAGATCTTAGTTCCCTGACCAGGGATTGAACCCATGTCCCGTGCAGTGGAAGCTCAGAGTCTTAAATAGTGGACTGCCAGTGCCCGGTAATTTTTAACGTGGTAAGTCTGGTGACCAGGTTTTCTCTTTTTTTGCTTGTTCTCTTATTACTGTTACTAAACATACACCAATATGAACACTTCCCTGTGTGCTGTGGGTGGAGCTGACTTCCTCGTGGTGTGCCTGTAGGCCCTGCTCACTGGTCCAGGCTGGGAGAGAAGTTTCCATGTCTTTATCAGGGAGCCTCAGAGATATCCCAGGACGACGAGGTCTCCTGCCAGCCAGGAAGCAACTGTTAGTGTCGAATGCACAGCAGTTGGTTGGCAGGTGGGTTATAGTGACGCCGTGAGCCTTAGTGCCACACACTCAAGCATGCAGGTTCAAGTCTGTGTCCCAGAGACAGCACCCTAAACCTACCTTCTGGGAGGTGGGCATTGGCTCGCGAGACCCCACCCACTGTGCCCTGACTTCACAGCATTGCTTCAGGTTTGCTTCTCTTTTCGGATGAGTGGATTGTAACATTAAATACACTGGGCCCCCTGGTGGCTCAGATGGTAAGAATCTGCCTGAAAAGCAGCGTATGCAGGTTTGATCCCTGGGTTGAGAGGATCCCCTGGAGATGGAAATGGCAACCCACTCCAGTATTCCTGCCTGGAGAATCCGATGGACCGAGAAGCCTGGCGGGATACAGTCCACAGGGTCCCAAAGAGTCAGGCACAACTGAGCGACTTTTGCTTTCTTTTTATGTATTTTCTTTTAAATACATTACTGTAGGGGAACTAGATTTGCCACCCAAAATGTCTCTGACCTGCAAATCACTTCAAATTGAAGACAATCAAGGCCTAAAAGCCTCAGGAAGAAACTTTGACCTTTCTCCAACTGCCCAAAGGATTTAGATAGAGGGCTTGTTCCCAGAATAGGACTGTCAATAAAGATGTCTTGAGAATATGGTTGGGTTGGGTAGGGGACTCAGCGGGGCCTGCGATCAGAGTCCACTCCATGTCCCATTGTCTCTGCTGGCGCAGCAAACATTCCAGGTGAATTATCTTCTGCCCCTCCGATGACCCAGACCACTCCACTCATCATCCTATTCTATCTGTAGCTGAAGATGGTATTTAAGGTGAGGGTTTTGGTCATTTTCGTGAGCTGTGCAGTTTTTCTGGATCTCTCCTATGTACACATGTTATTAAACTTTGATTTTTCTCCTGTTAATCTGATTCATAGACCAGCCAGAAGAACCTAGAAGTTGTAGAGGAAAATGTCTTCCCCAACATTATTTATGTAAAAATATGTAACACCTCCTCACCAGCCTTGGGTGTTAGTGTCCTGGGTCTGGGGCATTCTGATCGGTGTGTGGGGGTGTCTCCCAGCTGCTGTAACCTGTGTTTCCCTGATGACATGTGATGCACAGCATCTGCATTATTTATAAAACCATTAGTTGATGGTGGCATCCTGGAGAGAGGCTATTTGAGAGGCTGGGATGGCAGACATTTCAGTGGAATTCAAGAGCTTAGAGTGGAGTCCCGCTTCGGAGGGAGGGTCCAGGTGGCAGGGGAACGCAGGGGCCTTGCACAACTTCACAGCAATGTCACTGGCATTTGCTTTGATCAGCCTCCACCTGAAACCATGTTCCTCAGGTTGGAACTTGAACCCATGGGGCTGGGACTCGAACTGTTGCAGGAAGGGGGACCCCTTCTGGAGCTGGAGAGCGGGCCCTTGTCTAACACTGGGAAATGAATTGTCCGAGGAGACCCATGAGCTGACAAAGCAAGAGACTATTGGGAAGAACGCCCGACAGGAAGTAGCAGGGTAAGGGAACCCAGGAGAACTGCTCTGCCACATAGCTCACAGTCTCAGGTTTTATGGTGATAGGAGTAGTTTCCGGGTTTTCTTTGGCCAATCACTCTGACTCAGGGTCCTTCCTGGTGGCACACGCATTGCTCAGCCAAGCAAGAAGGATTCTGGGAGATGGTTGGACACATGGCATCTCCTTTTGACTTTTCCTGAATTCTTTTGGTTGGTGGTAGCTAATAGTCCCTTGGACTGCAAGGAGATCCAGCCAGTCCATTCTAAAGGAGATCAGTCCTGGGTGTTCTTTGGAAGGATTGATGCTAAAGCTGAAACTCCAATACTTTGGCTACCTCATGAGAAGAGTGGACTCATTGGAAAAGACTCTGATGCTGGGAGGGATTGGGGGCAGGAGGAGAAGGGGACAACAGAGGATGAGATGGCTGGATGGCATCACTGACTCGATGGACAAGAGTTTGAATGAAGTCCGAGAGTTGGTGATGGACAGGGAGGCCTGGCGTGCTGCAGTTCATGGGGTCACAAAGAGTCAGACACAACTGAGCGACTGAACTGAACTGAACTGAATTATGTTCAGTGTTACAGGTTACAGCAGCTGGGAGACACTCCCACACACCGATCAGAATGCCCCAGACCCAGGACACTAACACCCAAGGCTGGTGAGGAGGTGTTACATATTTTTACATAAATAATGTTGGGGAAGACGTTTTCCTCTACAAGTTCTGTGTTCCTTACCAGGACTTCCTGTCATAAAATAACTCATGCAAATGGTTATTATGGTGCCTGTCGGGGTGGGAGGTTTCAGTCAGTGTCCCCCCCTAACAGAACCTGGCCAAATCCCACTGTCTTCCGAGATCATTCACCTGCTTTTAAGACTTAATGACGTGCAGGTTCTTGATGTCTCCTTGGAGAAAGAAGTCAGTGAGAGACGAAGTCTTAGGTAAGGAGTGGATTTATTTAGAGAGAAACACATTCCAAGACAAGAGTGTGAGCCATTGTAGACTGGCCTCCAAACATGGTGTTGTTAACTTGTATAAATAATTTCATAGGCCAATGAGTGGGAGGATTATTCCAACTATTTTGGAGAAGAGGCAGAGATTCCCAAGAATTGGGCCACCACCCACTTTTGGTCTTTGACAGTCAGCTTTGGAACTGTCACAGGGCCTGTGGGTGTGTCATTTACTGGTGTGTTACAATGAGTATATAATGAGGCTCGAGATCTAGTGGAAGTCAGCTTGTCCACCAACTCGGACCCATTGGTTCTAACCAGGTTATGTTGTGTCCTCAGACGCAATATTCTTTCATTCTTTTAAAGGTCGCACCCCTGCCTTCCTGCTTCACACCCATTTCCCAGAATAATCTACTTTTTTCATTTTTACTCAGCCACGGGGGCTTCCCAGGTAGCTCAGTGGTAAAGAATCCACAAGCCAATGCAGGAGATGCAGGTTCAATCCCTGGGCCAGGAAGATTCCCTGGAGGAGGTCATGGCAACCCCCTCCAGCATTCCTGCTTGGAGAATCCTATGTACAGAGGAGCCTGATGGGCTACGGCCCAGAGGGTCTCAAAGAGTGGGACGCAACTGAAGCAACTTAGCACACACACATATTTTCACTCTCAGCATCGGCAGTGCTCGCAGGGCCCATCGAGGTGGAGTTCCCCTCTGCCCACCCCAGGCCTTCCTTCTCAGGCCAGAGCAAAAAATACTAAGGAAGTAAGGGGGGCGGAGAAAGAAAGGAAAAGAGAGAAGAAAAAGAGGAAAGGAGAGTAAAAAAAAAAAACAGTCTCCCGCCACTCCAGTTCTATGGGGATCAAGCCTTTGGCAGTCGCCCACCAACAGAGCTGGGTGGGGCCGGTGGGAATCAGGTGGAGAAAAACAGAAAGTGCTCTACGATGGGGATGCAGACCTCCCAGACAGTTGAGTTAAATATCTAAGGAAAACCTTCAGTGACCCTAGAGTCTCACATCTTTTCCTACAGAGAAAAGCACAGTAAAACCATTAACTTGAGGCGGCTGTCCTTTGTGATTAGCCGCAGTCTTTGTGTGCTTGATTACATGTTTTTTCCAGTAAAAAAGTGCTTATATATCTTGGCCCTTCCCTTACCTCTTTGGAGTAGTTCCTCAGAGCCCTGTGAGAGAGAGGTGTAGTCCTCATGAAGGTCTCCGAAAAAACTTTCTTTTTATTTTTTAAATTATGAAAGTATGATAACACATTTACAGGAGACTTGGGAACGACAGAACAAAGTTATGTGTAGTTCCACTATATATTACAGTTATTTTTTTAAGTAGGTGAATTAAGATTTTTAGTTGGAGTTTGAATGTCAAACTCTCAAAATTGATCGAATGAACACACAGAAAAGTAGAATATAGGAGACCTTAAAAGCACTATGGACCCATTCAACATAACTAAGATTTACACAGTTTTCACAACACAGCAAGATACAAATTCTATTCAAATTCCTACAGACTATAGACCAGGAGACACTGGAACATATCCAGGGACATAAAGCAAGGTGCAAAAATTTCATGGTCTCAAGGTGTTGAAATCATACAGAGTCTTTCTATTATCACTGTGGAATTATGTTAGAAATCATTATCAAAAAATAAGTGAAAATAACCCAGATATTTTCAAATGCAATGTGACATTTACCAAGAAATTTTTGATTTAGTTGTTGAAAACCTCAATAAAGTTAAAAGACTGTAAAAACACAGAGGGTGATTGCAAAGAAGAAAGAATTTATATGAGAAGTGATGTCAAGGGTACTTTAAAAACTCCATGTTTTTGGAAATAAAACTTAACTGACAACGTTTATGTTGTGTCCTTTACTTTTGGTCAACAGAAGTGAGGAAGGAAAAATAGCAGGTATGCAGATGACACCACCCTTACGGCAGAAAGTGAAGAAGAAATAAAGAGTCTCTTGATGAAAATGAAAGAGGAGAGTGAAGAAGTTGACTTAAAACTCAACATTCAGAAAACTAAGATCATGGTATATGGTCCCATTATTTCATGGCAAATAGATGGGGAAACATGGAAACAGTGAGAGACTTTATTTCTTGGGCTCCAAAATCATTGCAGACGGTGACTGCAGCCATGAAATTAAAAGACACTCGCTCCTTGGAAGAAAAGCTATGACAAACCTAGACAGGGTATCAAAAAGCAGACATTACTTTGCCAACAAAGGTCCATCTAGTCAAAGCTATGGTTTTTCCAGTAGTCATGTATGGATGTGAGAGTTGGACTATAAAGAAAGCTGAGCGCTGAAGAATTGATGCTTTAACATTGAGTTGGTGTTGGAGAAGACTCTTGAGAGTCCCTTGGACTGCAAGGAGGTCCAGCCAGTCCATCCTAAAGGAAACCAGTCCTGAATAGTCATTGGAAGGACTGATGCTGAAGCTGAAACTCCAATACTTTGGCCATCTGATGCAAACAGCCAACTCGTTAGAAAAGATGCTGATTCTGGGAAAGATTAAAGGCAGGAGGAGAAGGGGACGACAGAGGATGAGATGGTTGGATGGCATCACCAACTCAAAGGACATGAGTTTGATTAAGCTGTGGGAGTTGGTGATGGACAGGGAAGCTTGGTGTGTCACAGTGCATGGGGTTGGAAAGAGTTGGACATGACTGAGCGACTGAACTGAACTGAACTGGACTGATGAGACAGGAATTGGAGTGAGAGCTGACCCCGGATCCCTTAGAGGGGATGTTAAGGAGCAGAGTTTAAAGTTTGCAATGCGAGGATCAAGCTTGCCATCAAAGCTGCTTCACAGGGTGGGTAGGACAGGCATCTTATTCAAAGGGCCCTATGTTCCCTTTACTCAGTAGCCCTACATTCCTCTCTAATAGGTCTTTCTTGATCTTCATTTTTACCTCCCTTGAGTTTTCTTTTCAAATGTGTGTGGTTCTCCATCTTTGGGGAACGAATGGTCTATATACAGGTCGTTACTCTGAAATATTTAACCAACTGAAACATACCCTCACTCTGACTGTGCTGGACAAACATTCTCTGCATTAAGTTGTACTGTCATTTGGGGAGTTTTATTCACTCACTGTTTATTCATAATTTATTAACGTTTAACACAGACAGCAACATTTTTGTCCTGGGGATACAGAGTAAGACACAGCCTGCGGAGACTGACATCTAGTGGACGAAAGAGACAGTACACAGATGCCTGATGCAATAAGCTCTTACGTGTGCTCATACGGTTTGAGGAAATGCGTTAATGGGAAATCTTTATTTTCTCAGAAATCAGATAACATGAGCATTACTCCTGGCACGCCTTTGAAATACCAGGCAATACTTAGTCAATTCTCCTATCCAGTTTCTAAATGCTTCTAAAAACATTCCAACCCTCAGGTAGGTGTTGATGTAGAAGCTGTCTTTGTTGCATTTTACATATTTTCTATTAATTGCATCATTCACGAATGTGGCCCAGGACGGGAGGATGCACCCACAACTTGGGTTTCTGAGCTTTGTTTCCGCGAAGGGTTTTAGAAAGTGGCCTCCTCCCAGATGGAGAAGGTACTCAGAATAGTCCTTCTGGAGAATTAGGAGGGTTAGTGAATGCCATCTGTTTTCAAAACCTGGCAGCTGAAACTTAAGGGGCTACAGCTATGAACCCTGAGCATAAGTTGTTGACTGTGAGATGGTCAAGCTTGAAAGCTGAGCTGGTTCCTGGGTCAGGGAGGATTAAAGGGCCAGAGACTCAGAATTGTTGTGACGGTGATATTGTTGTTGCTGACAGTAAGTTGTGTCCAACTTTTTGTGACCCCACGGACTGTAGTCCGCCAGGCTCCTTCTGTCCATGGGATTTCCCAGGCAAGAATACCAGAGTGGATTGTCATTTCCTTCTCCTGGGACTCAGGGATCGAACCCACATGTCCTGCATTGGCTGTGGGATTCTTTACCACTGAACCACCTGGGAAGACCATGTGATGTTAGAGGGATTTAAAAACTCAAAAACCACCAATATCGCCAACTATTTGGTCAAGGAGTTTGACCTTTTTAAAAACAAATTTAACCTTAGGAACAGATGTGCAGTTTCACAGACCGCATGTCCTCTAGGCTGGTGCCTCCGAATCCCATGTCCGGGGGAGCTGGCTTCAGGCTGCATCTGGGTAGGTTTAGGGGATACAGTGGCTGGTAAACAGATGCACGGCTTCAGGCTCACAGGGCAGCGTGCAAGATCCTCAGCTTCCTCACACCCTGCTTGCTCCCGGACTCGCTGTGATGCTGCAGTTAGCATAGCCGCATGGCTCTGTCTTCTGTTCCATTTCCTGCACTATTGCCTGGTAAAAGCAAGAATGAAGCGGGCCCTGCACTTGAGAGCCAAGCAGCTGAGTGAAACTACAACATGGAGCTTTGCTTTCTAAATTAATGCATTATTCGTTCATTTTTGGCTGTGCTGGGTGCTGGGTTTTCATTGCTGCATGCGGGCTTTCTCTAGTTGCAGTGATCAGGGGCTGCCCTCTAGTTGCACCTGTGCAGGCTTCTCATTGTCGTGGTTCCTCTTGTTGCAAAGCGTGGGCTCTAGAGTGAGGGCTCAGTAGCTGTGACACACGGGCTTAGTTGTCCCACAGCATGTAATCTTCCCAGACCAGGGATTGAACCTGTGTCCCCTGCATTGGCAGGTGGATTCTTAACTGCTGGACCACCAGGGGAGCCCCAGATCTTTGCTTAGTATCAGTCAGCAGGAAATTTCCTCCATGCTAAGCATGCTTGTGAGTGGAAGGAAGACTGTGGGTGACTTTGGGGTTTCCTTCATCATACGTGCCTACATTTTCCAAATTTTAAACTTAGTATATATTAATGACACACTGAAAAATACCATTTAAAGACTGAGCAGTGCTGTAGTATGGTAGACTAGGTTATTTGGACCAATCCTCCTATTCAAACTAGAAAATGATGGATAAACGTTGAAATGAGTCTTCTTAATGGCATTGGAAAGCTAACAAGGAGTCAGAATCACCAAATGGGAACCTAACCAGAAGTACATATGAAAAAAATTGGGTAGAGGCTGGGCTCAGGGATGAGTCTCTTCTGGGCACAAGCAGGCATTGCCACACTTTACTTCAGTTCAACAAGCTTGAAGTGCAAGGAGTGTTGTTAGTTGCTCAGTGGTTCCGACTTTTTGCAATCCCAGGGACCATAGCCCACCAGGCTCCTCTGTCCATGGGGATTCTCTGGGCAAGAATACTGGAGTGGGTTGCCCTCCTCCAGGGGATCTTCCCAACCCAGGGATTGAACCCAGGTCTCCCACATTGCGGGCAGATTCTTTACCATCTGAACCAACAGGGAAGCCCTGAAGTGCAAGGAGAGCTCGGCAAATCCTCGGGGGCAGGGGGGTGGATCTGAGAGGAGATACATTGCAGACGAACAGAGATTCCCTGAGGATCCTGACACAGCAGAAGTAAGCCGGCTCCCCAGAACCCCAGCAACTGGGGAGGTCACCCCAGTGCCAAGGAGGGTGGGAAGGCAAGGTCCCTGAGAAACTGTGACCACATCCCAGCCCTTCCTTGGATTTTCAGCCTCAATTTGCATCACCTGGATTGTCCAAAAGACAATCTGGACTGGATGTCAGGAGCTGGCAGTGCCCATGGCTGTCTGGCAGCAGCAAAAGCAATTCCCCTTGGGAGAAAGATGCTCTGGCTGAAGTCTTTCAAAGGTTATTCACAAGCAGTTCTTCAAGACAGAAGCAGCGTCACTGCAGCACAAACAGATTGATATATTTCCTCTAAGGACGAGACACGCTCGAAAATGTCTGCAGGGAACTGAAAGCTGTAAAAGTGATCCAACAGATCTGAGAAAAATAGACCCTTTGCAAATTACTAATCATAATCAAAAGTTATATGGACAAATTAGACAGATTTGATGGGGTTCAGCAAACAATCCATGAACCAGTAGGAGGAATTTTCCAGAAGGACGGATTATCCAGAAGTGCAGCACAGAGGGAAAATGGGGGAAATGAAGAGAGGTTAAGAAAGCCAAAGGAAAGGAGAAAGGAGCCCCAGAAGAGAAAGGAGTAACAGCATCTTCTGAAGGGAGAGTGACAGAGAAATCCTGCCACGCATGGCTTCATGGGGACCAGCCATTTCCAAGCAAGGTGAATAAAAAGAAATAAACAAACATATCTTAGTGAAACGGCAGGATAATAGAGAGGAAGGTAAAATAAAAAGCGGTTAGAGAAAAAGAAAATTATTTTCCAGAAGGATCTTTAGAACATCTCCAAATATCTGGAAACAAACTAACACTTCTAAGCAACCCAAGGGCCAAGGAAGAAATCAAAAAGGGAATTAGGAAGTATCTCGAGCAGAATGAAAATCAAAGCACAAATATTAAATTTTGTAGGATGCAGCTGAAACAGAATTAAAGGGAAATGAAGAGCTCTCAGATCAATGAATTGAATTACAAATAAATAACAAAGAGATCTCCAAATGTTTAGAAATTAAACACTTTAATCCCAGAAAGGAGAAAATTGTGCTATCACCCATGATGAAGCAAAGAGTCTGTATTTACCCTTTCCCCTCAAATGTCTAGAAAACCAGACAAAACATATGAAACAAAGGTTTTGAAGTCACTCCTTCCCTTCCCTTCCCTCTTCCCCTTCTCCCCCATCCCCTCCTTCTGTTCTTATTCCCAGCTTAATTTCACAAAGCATTTGAGGAATGCCATCAGGCTTGTCTCATTAGAACAAAATCTCCTCGAAGCTGGTGGCTGGGTCTTCTGTTTTGTATCTCATGTGTCCTGGTACAACGTCGCCAAGTTGTAGTAACCACTGGATGTTGTTAAATGAAATGATCATCTGTCAGTCCACAACCATTGTGACCCCACTTGGCAGCACACAGAATCTCTTAAATTTGTATTTTGCTTTGTATTTCTCTAAGCTTTTGAAAAACTTTTATTTCATTGGATTCTCTCAGGAGTTCTGTGCAGTAGGTGGACAGGTTTAATATGATCACTTTTCAGGTGGTTAAGTACAGAGATCCACTTCATCTGTAACACGCATGGAATATCTCTCCTGTTATATTGATTGTTCCTGGTAAGGATGATTAGAAGTTAGATGCCTTGTTAATCTTTTTTTCTCTTCTGGATTTCAACTTGAAGACAGCAGAGGGCGCCTGACTACATGAAAGGTACGCTCTAAATGTTAATGATAGGTTAGATTTAAGATTATTCATTAAAGTTTCAAAAATGTGAATTTCACTAAAATAGGACTCTGTACTTCATCTTTCTACTATTTTTGGATTCTGATCTCATTTTAAATGTTCTCTTCTCCCTCTTTTTTGGTAATGAGAGTTTCAATCTCACGTAAATCACCATGACACTATTAATTCCAAGAACCTTCCAATTTAGCTTCAAGATTCTTTCAGATAATTGAAGTATTAAATCCTGCATCTACCAGATCCTTCCAAATCTTCAGTAGGGAATAGGATCCCCCTTTGGTAGCTCTGAAGAGGCGACAACTATAATGTGTTGCAAACAGACATGCTGTGACTGAAGGGCCATCTTGCTTCAAGTGCATTGCCTCCAGATTACCCAATTCTCAAAAAGAATACAAGGATTAGGTATGTTCTTAGCCATATTGCACTAGAGGGAATGTAACAATTTCTGAGAGGCAGTATTGAGGCTTTGACCCCTTGTTGCTCACCGTTGAGGGTAATTATGTCTGCAGGCTCAGGGGCCAGGTTCCTGTGAAATTCTGCATTCCCTTCTGACTGACTGCTAGCTGGTTCTTTTCTCTGGCATCTGGAATGTCCTCCCATTCTCCTACCATCAGTGCTGGGGACAGCAGCAGCCTGAATCCTAGTCTACCCCCGCCCTCATAGTTCCCCAATTATATTTTCCTTCCTGAAGACTAGGTTTATGGACAGAGCTTGGAGCTGGCTGAAAAAGCACTCCTCCCTGGCTGCTCACTGATTAATAAATTGATTGGATCTAAGTGGATTTTGCTACCCATCAGTTCTTGGATTCTTTGGCAACCCACTCCAGTATTCTTGCCTGGAGAATCTCACAAACATCAGAGGTTGGTGGGCTACAGTCCATGGGATTGCAGAGTTGGACACAACTGAAATGACTTAGCACAGCACTCATAATCAACAGAAATTGATGAGGCCAGAGAAGAAATTCAGCAAGGCTTTATTGGGACTTCTGCTGCAGCAGGAGGGAGCGAAACCAAGTAGCAGGTTCCCTTGCTTGCTCCCAGATCGGGGATGGGGCAGGTGAGCTGGTCCCTTATACAGGTGAGGGTAGGGTTGGTCCAGAGGTGGGGGGGGGGGCGGTGGTGGCTTCCTCACTCCCTTAGTGGTGCTGTGTGCAAGGATCATGTACAGTAACCATGCTTTTGTTTCTGACTTCTCAGAAGTGGCAGTTGGGGTTTTTGTCTTTTTGTATCTTGTTCATAATTTGCCCCAACTGTGCATGTATGCGTGCAGTTGTTTTTAATCCCTTATAGTTTCTTTGCATTTTGTTTATGGAGGAGGCATTTGTCCAGGTGCAAGCACTGAGGAAAGGGTCCCAGGTCCCAGCCTGTCTCAATTTCTTTAAGGCTGAGTCTTGTGGTGTTTCACTCACAAAGCAGGAAAGATTATTTCCTCGTTTATGCTTTCCCTTTGCTGTGTGTTTGCTTGTCCTTGTCCTTAATTTGTTCTATTTCCTGATTCTGAGCATGAAATTATGCCTTCTAAGCAATGAGAGGCATTTTCACTCTGCTCTGTCCAAACCTTAGCAGTCCACGTACTATACGTATTTTTTCACATTTATTACGTTTAGTCAAAAGCTAGCGGGCAGTTTCGGTTTTCCAGACTTGGAAACTGACTGCTCTTGGAGCGGGGTCATTAGCCCTGCGCCATGATGGAGAGAGCAAGTCCCCTCACACAGTATACTTGAGGACAGTCACCTAGAAGGCGGGTGGGCAGGGCTGTTTTCCTTGCCGAGCACAGTATCCTCAGCCCCTAACAGTATCTAGTGCGTTTTACACCTTCGCTCGGGGTCTGCGAATCCTTTAAGAGCATGACCGTCTCTCCAGGGCAGGAAGCCACAGCAACTATTTAATTTGCCAAGGGTTCGTGCTACCGAGTAAGCCAACTAAGCCACTGTGCACGGGGCTCAGCACTGTTGAACAAACACGGCGGAGCGACAGGCGCCGCGTCCCCGGCACAGCTGAAGGGGGAAGAGGAAGGGGCGCGGCCACGCTGCTTCTAGGCGGACACCACTCCGAGCCCGAAGGCCCAGGCCGGTTTGTATAAACGGACCATGAAGGACTACGGAAGCAGCCACCCCCAGGAACAGGCCCCACCATTCGCCCGGAAACGCGCGAGAGGCGAACCGGAAGTGACGCACTCTCTACGCGCCCCCAGCACGTATTTCCTGCGCGCCGCGCGCCGCTAGAGTCTCACAGGCGGTTCAGAAGCCTCCTTGGATCCGGCGCGATGGGCAAAAAGGGCAAGAAAGAGAAAAAGGGCCGCGGGGCGGAGAAGACGGCCGCTAAGATGGAGAAGAAAGTGTCCAAGCGCTCGCGGAAGGAGGAGGTGTGCGGGCCCGGGGGGCGGGCAGGCTTCTTTCGTCCGGGGTCGCGGGCGTATCCGGGCCCCCCCTTGAGGGGCGCTGGCGGCGGCCGGGCTGATCCGGAGCACCTCTGCAAGCCTCAATCCTCCGCTTTAAACGGGGCACGTGACCCTCAGGGCAGCCCTGAGCAGTGAGCATCGGTGGAGGGAGTGGGACTGTGGGAAGTTCCGTAACTGTTGATGGTGACCAGGGCTATTTCTCTGTGTCTGTCCCTGTTTCCCTCTGTCTCTCCCTTCCTCTCCCTCCCTCCTTCCTTTCCTACCCTCTTTATCTTTCCACGTCTTTAGCAGGGTCTGCAGATGACTCAGTACTAAACTTAGAGGCGAGCGCTCTGTTCCTAATTGACTGTTGCTCAGGGACTCCCTAACCCAGGACAGTTTATAATGGTTAATGAGTGTTTGCTGCCTCCAGGCTTTGTGCTCCCTGGGCTTTCTCACAGCCAGTTGAGTTAGGTAGCTTTGGCGTCTCCACCTGACAGTCAGGAAATCAGAAGCTAACAGGTTACGCAGGTCAGCTGTGAGGTGGCCGGGAACTGAAATTTGACCAGACATCTCACATCCAGAGCTATTGACCACATACCCTGTCCCTTTTCTTCGTAAGGCATTCGTGTGTCTGTTTCGTCATCTATCAAATAATGAGGTTGGGCTCTTTCTCTCTCCATCTCCCGTCATTTTTCAGTTGGGGTTGGGGTGGGTGACTACCCTGGAGGTCTTTAGGGACAACTTAGAGTTCCGCTCAGCACAGAACTCATGTCTCAGATACCTGGTGACATCTGCACACAGGTGGCGGTCACACAGATTGATTCCTTCCCTTCTGCACGGTCCTGCTGAAGCCCCATTTCTTCACCCTGTCTGGGCGACCTGCATCTCCTGGGCTCTGCCTCCTCAGCAGCTCACTCCCCAAGGGCTTGCAGGGAAGGTTTTTAAAGACAGGGTGACAGAAGGGGCTGTCGCAGCATCAGCTCATGGACATTCTTCTGTTTGGTTGATAGTGAAGTAGTTGGGAATCAACGTCATCAACCTTCTGATTTCAGCTGGTCTGGAGTCTCCATCCTTGTGGGCAGCATGCAGTTAACTTCTTCCACTTGGTAGGGTTTTCAGTATCTGCAAAACAGCTCAATGGACATGGCTCAGAATGTCCATGGCTTAAAGTCAGAAAAGTCCTGACTTTAAGGCTAAGTTACTTTTATTTTGTCTTTCTTGACTTTTTTCTGCAATTTCCCACTCTTCTGATTAAATTTATTCTTTGGAACTTGAGAAGGCCTGGGAGGCTAAAGTTTTTCTACAGACAAGAGTCAGGCGGGGGACATGGCGGGGGTGTGCGGTGGGGTGGGATGGGGTTGTTCTGTCCTGGGAAGACCCCAAAGACCCCAAAGTCTTGGTTAGAAGACAGCACGGCCTGTGCTTCTAACAAAGGGGGCGACCAGACCTGCTCCCAACCACAGACATCATGGTCGCTCCTGTTCTCGAGTGACAGGGTGTTCAGTGCTTCCTGCTAACCTCGCCCAGCGTGCGTCAGTGCCATGACTGATACTCGCCCCATGACTGATACAGCAGCTCTCCCTGCAGGCCTGCTTGTCGCAACCATGCCTTCCTCCCACCTTGATCCCGTCTTCCCTTCTGCCTTAAGGAAGGTAATGACACTGGACTGGAACCTCTGAGTTCGTCAAGGTTCCACTAGTCCCTTGTTCACCTGTCCCTTCCTGGAAAGAGCCAGTGGTTCAGTAACTTGTCTTTAGTACCTAAAGGAGCATGTTTTGCACTCGGGACTTGGAGTCAGCAGGTCAGCTGTTACACAGAAGTAATAGGATGACAGGTGTTTCTGTGGACTCTTGTGAGGGTGCAAATTGGTAGAGTCAGTTGGGTCTTAAATTGTCAGTACATACAAAAATGGCAGATACAACATAGCAGTTGCACACATAAAGATTTAGCTTGGAAAAATTACCCCCAGCTCTGCAAAGACAGATCCTCCAACAGCCATGGTAGTATTGCTTGTAGAGTTTTGGAGTTGAATCAGATGTTCAGCAGCAGTGGAATGGGTGGAGAAGCTGTGTGGCACTGCCACCATGACAGCGAAGAGACTCAGGGCATCAGGCTGCTCTTTCAGCAGGGTAAAGCAAAGAAACAAGTTGCAAGGGAATATTCAGTGTGATGACATTTACATGGAATTGGAAAACTTGAGACAGTAATGTACAGAGCTTAGAGATACGTTAACAGGTAGTGAAAGCATATAGAAAGATGCCTGAGAGTCAGGAGCCCTCAGTTCCAGGCAGCGGCTGCTTCCGGGAGGTGAAGGGGGTACCATGGGGAGGGGGGTTGCAGGTGGCTGTTCAAGCCCAGGGCAAGTGATGTTCTGCTGAAAGAAGCCAAGAGGGAGCCTGGGCAGCTGGAGAGTGAGGAGGTAGGGTGAGACATGAGGTGGGCGAGGGAGGAAGAATGGCCTGGAAGTATTTGTAGGTGCAGGAAGGACGCCTCTCCGACTTTCAGGCCCTGCAGAGTGTGGAAGCTGGGCAAGAGCTGGCATGAGGTGAAGTGGGGAGAAACGATGGGGGACAGATGCCAGGTGTCAGCATGAGCCAGGTGCTAGGATGAGCGTTGACAGGCAGGTGGGAGACTTTGCTGTGACAGACGGGTCAGCATCCCTGTGGGCTGGGGGACACTAGTGTAAATTCAGGGACTGAGGGTGGGAAGTCTGAGTTCCAGCACTGCCCAGCCGTGTGCAGAAATAGGCACCTTAACCTCTAAATCTGTAGTTGTAACAGTGGAGATGTTCTTACACAGGTTGGCTGCAGCTGGTAGTTGACGACCCCCCCGCAGTGTGCAGGCACATGTCAGTAAGCAGACTGACATGTCTGGGTCACTTGGAACTTACATTTTGTTATGTTGGTAGAAGGTGGAAACTAGATAAATGAACTTAGAAATGTCAGACCCTGCTCTGCGGACAACAAAGCAGGCTGGTGTGGTGGCCCGGGCTTTGGTTTCTGGCGGTGATTGAAGGTGTTGGCGTGAAATTGGGTGGGCTTGTCTGAGAAGAAGGCCTTTGGTGGGTGTGGGGAGTGAGGGTTTGGATTGAGATGACGCATGTGCCGTGTGCCGGAGCTCAGGTGCTGAGTGTTTGTCCTGTGTCAGCTTCTGTGACTTTGAAGTGGAAGGAACAGTTCTAATTCCTGTCAGGTCAGGGGGTCTGAGGAGAGCTGACCCAGGCATTTGGCCATGTGTAACTGCTTGTCTGTCTGCAGGAGGACCTGGAAGCCCTCATAGCCCACTTCCAGACTCTCGATGCCAGAAAGACTCAGGTCGTGGAGACACCCTGCTCGCCACCTTCCCCACGGTAAGCAAGCTACAGGGTAGCTTCTGACAGTTTTCTGGTAGAAATTGGAAAGCTGCTTGAAACAGGCACCATGTTTTCATAAGTAACCGGGCACTTGGGCATTTCCATCATTAGAACCCACTAGATCAGCTCCTACTAGACAAGGCGCTTTTTTCACCTCTGCCTCTGACGGGTGGGAGGGAGGCAGTTCAGCTCTGTTGTTGCATGGAAACACGGAGAGGAGGTCTGCCGGCCCTGCTGCTCATCAGGGAGGTTATGCGGGTTTGAAACCCCACCTGGTGACAACCTGTGTTGAGGGTTTTTTGTAGACAGTGTTGTGTTAGTTTCTGCCATACAACAAAGTGCCTCAGTTGTGCATGCATACATAAATGTTGTTGTTGTTTAGTTGCTAAGTCATGTCCAACCCTTTGTGACCCCATGGACTGTAGCCTGCCAGGCTCCTCTGTCCATGGGATTTCCCAGGCAAGAGTACTGGAGTGGGTTGCCATTTCCTTCTCCATGTGTCTGAGGTTTTTAAAGGCTCCTCAGAGGTACAAAAGTTAAAAAATCAAGATGCTTTTCACTGTGCTCATTCATAGCGCTTTTATGTTCTCACGTGGAAAGTGTGACCATTAAACATAAAACTGTAAGCCATTTTAGATGGGTTTGTAGTTTATGTGAGGAGCTCCAGTGTCTGTTTTTAGGGTTTCAGACCCGGTGGAAGGAGGAGGAAGGAGCAGGCTGTGGTTTTTCCTTGGCTCCTTATCCCTTTGTTCTTGCCTCCTCAGCAAATGCCAGCAGTTCTCTGGTTTGATGCAGGACCCAGGGCTCCGTCATTCTTATCCCTGCTCCAGGCAGAGCATGGCCAGGACACAGAGCTCCTCGAGCTAGGAGCCCAGGGAGGCCAAGTGACCCTGATGAGGAGATGCATGTCCTTCGGAGAAGGGGAAATGCCTAACTTCCCAAGCATCCAGGGCTGTCTTGTTAAGCTGAGAAATGATTTGCTTCATTTCCTTCAGGCCTGAGTGGAGGCCTTGGCCCAGCACATCACAAAGGGAGGTGGTGGAGTGTCCCCTCCGCCTCAGTGGGGTGCAGGACATGGCCTGAATCCCACGACCTTGCCCCCAGCATGTGGTCGTTGCCTTTCAGGGTCAGGAGCAGTGTGCTTACTTCTGAGCGGACACCAGGGGCTTTCCCTAGGCTCCCAAAGGTTCCTCCTGTCCTTCAGTTCATAAATTCCCCTGGGAGTCAGGGTTTATTTTCATTTTATTTGTCATGTTATCTTTGGGTCAAGCCTAAGGGTCACATATGGTAGGTGGACATGTTCATCTGAATTGTTGAAGCAGATAAATCCATGAGATCGTGAAGGCTTTACCTGTGCAGGGCCCCTGAGGGAACTCGCTTTGAATGCGGGTTGATTTTTTTTGGGGGGGGGGAATGACGTTTGCCTTAAAGTATGTTGCTCTAAAAGTCAGGTGTAATGTTCCAGTATAATTTGAAACCTTGGCAGTGCCCTACGTCACCAGGTCACTGGGCAGCCTCCTGAAGGAAAAGGGCAGGTGCTAGAGATGAGATCTGCTGGGACACAGACCTTTCAGGGGTCACCTCAGTACTGTCTCAGTTCCTACCACGCCATCAAATTACAGGAAAAATCCATGAAAATCACCAAGTTTAAGTGTGTGTATCCCCACGTCTTTGCTCAGAGATGATTTAATGGGAGCGTGAGGGCAGGGTGCTCGGTTGTATTGGAGACCACGGTGCACTATTTTGACTTGAGGGTTTGACTACAGAGTTTCTCAGCCTATAGAATGTCTCTGTGTATAATAAATCCCCAGTTAACAACGACAACAAAAAAAAAACAGTTTTCCCTTTCCCTTTGAGAGGCATTGTTTGGCATTGATGTGGTAGAGGACATCTTGGGAACACTGCCCCAGGGGCTTCTGCACAGAGAGTGTTTTCCCTCCCCGTGGCCATACCCTTCAGTGCTTCCTGCTGAGATGTCAGGGCTCACTTAAAACTCCTGCAGAGCTGTTGCCTCATCCTCATGTGTGAAAGTAAGCAGAAAGGTGTGTGCATTTTCCACATGGAAGCAGTCTGGGATGTGTATTGAAATGCTTGAATAGTGGACCTCTGAAGACAGTTAGATTGTGATGTAGGAGGACAGAGCTGTGAAGCAGGACGGCTCTGGGGAGAGTGGCACAGGAGTAGGAGCCCCCGACTCCCCCCCGCCTGATGATGTTTCGCCAGATGCTGTGTGAGAGGCGCTGGGCCCTCCTGGGAGGCTAGCCTGGGTGTCAGTGTCCTGAGGGTGATGCTGCCATTAAGGGCGGTGCCTCAGCTTCCGTCCTCAGCCCGGCTTCTCTTTCCCAGAAGTTCAGGACAAGCTGGTCCCCGGTGGTGCAGCCTGTGGAGGCAGGGAGACAGGCCCTCAGTTTGGGCGTCACGTGGTTTGATTTTGTGTTGAGCTGCTGCTTGTGTCTCTTGCAGGTTAAATGCCTCCCTCTCCACTCATCCTGAGAAAGATGAATTAATCCTTTTCGGAGGTGAATATTTCAATGGCCAAAAAGTAAAGTATATATTTTATTCTTTCCCTTCAAATTTTCCTGAGTCTCATTTAGAGGAAAATTCCTTTTAGGCACTGATGTCAAATTCCCGTTGTTCTTTAACTCCCCGTCACGTGTCCTGCCTCCACACGGCAGGACTGGCCTGGGGTGTGGTCCTTGACAAGCCACCAGGGTCCTTGCGGGCCCTTGAGGGTCACGGCTCTTCCTGCCTGCATGAGGTGGGCCACGCCCTGCTGTCCTTCCTCGTGATAAGTTCCCAGAGGTGTTTGAATAGGCAAAGTGCTGATACATGGTAGAGCAATTGATAACATCATAAAAACTGTAAGTTTGATTTTTGAGCAGACCAGGTAGCCCTGTGTTTCAGAGCTACAGATGAAATAGTTCCAGAGTCCTGAGCTCAGCTTCCCTGCACGGCAGTCCACAGGTGGTCTTTGTCTTTGTGTCAGCATCCTGGAGGGTCCGGGAACTGGCCTTAGGAAGCACACTGCCCAGGGAGAGCTGGTGATTGAGCTCTACCTTCTGCTTGCCATTGCTTGTGTGGAAGCATCGTTCGTGAAGTTCCTCTTCCTTCCTGCAGACTTTTCTGTATAACGAACTCTACGTCTACAACATCAGGAAGGACAGCTGGACCAAAGTGGAGATCCCCAACCCACCTCCAAGGCGCTGTGCTCACCAGGTACGTGTGTGTGACCGTCGGCCTCCCCTCTTCTCATGTTGGGGTCCTGACGCAGGATTCCGTGACGGACTTTCGAGCTGGCAACCTCCTCACTCTGCTGTCTTCGCCTGGAATGTGTTTTTTCTATTTTTTGGCTGTGCTGGGTCTTCGTTACCACATGGGCTTTTCTCTAGTTGAGAAGAGCGAGGGCTGCTCTCTAGTTGCGGTGGCCTCTCTCATCACAGAGCAGAGTCCCTGGGGCATGCGGCTCAGTAGTTGTGGCGCACGGCCTCAATTGCTCCGCATCATGTGAGGTCTTCCCAGACCAGGAATAGAACCCATGTCCCTTGCATTGGCAGGCGGACTCCCACTCGACCTCCAGAGAAGTTCTCTTGTTCATTCTTATAACTAAGTATTTGAAACAGTGTTGGGGCTCAAAAGGTAGTTTGAAAGAGTGAAACCTCTCCAGTGTCAGCCTCCCAGGGCGTGACTGAAACATTCCTCCACACTGTGGTTCTCCTCCTGATTCAGTGCTCAGAAGTAGCCTCCTGACTTGAAATTGGGTCCACAAGGGGGACCTGCCTGCCTGAACTGCATCGACGTCTTGTGCATAGCAAGGCTTGCAGCCATTTGGACTGGTTCATATTTTGGAAGAGAAGCGTGCACTGCTTTTTGATTTAGAACCTAGATCTTAGTAAGCCTGGGTTTTAATTAGTAACTGGCTCTTGATAAGTTCGAGTCCATTCACCTGAGCCTACTCCAGCTCTGAGAACATGTGCACCCCGGCCTCCAGGCTAAGCACCGAGTCCTGTCCTGGTCCAGGAGTACTCTAAGTGCCCCCGCCCGATGCCTGGCCAGTTCCCGGGCCCCAGGCAAGCAGGCTGAGGGGCTTCTTTGGTGGTGTTTTCTTATCTGTTTCAATTAGTTATTAACTGTCCTTGAAGAACTAGTATCATAAGAGTCTTTGAGATTTTGGTTCAGTCATTTGGGCAGGCTCTGATTCATATGTATATCTTGTGAGTACTTCTTGAGTCTAGGACTTAATTTTATCCTTGTAGGTAAGGTTGGCTTGCTATTTACTCTGTGAATTTTCCAACAAATCAGAGCTATGGGAAACAGAAAACTGGGGGTGAAGTCTTTTGCCTAGAGATCATTATAGTGCAAATTCCACTGCATTATATTTTGAGATGTAAAAATTTCCTCATTTTGGACTAGTTCAATGAATGTGGTAACAGAAGCCACGTTCTTTATCTTCTCTTTAATCAATCACGGGTAGAAGGAGTAGAAAGAGAAATCTTATATGTGCACCCATCATTCTGTCATTTCTCTGAGATCCTAGATTTTTGGGGGTGAAGTTTATTTTAGCAGGTAATTTGAAAATTTAATGCCATTTTCTAAAATTAATACAGCTGGTGAGAGAAAGGAAAAGGCCACAAGGCCCCCGAAGGTGTGCCCAGCAGCCTCGTGGACCTCACTCATCAGGTCTGCCTGGTGCTCCCCTCCCGGGACCCTCCCTGGGTAGAATGTTCAGATGCTCCTGTCTGGGTGGACTGAGCAGGACTGTTGAGAGTTGAAGGGCGGGGGAGGAGGGGTTTGGGCGCAGCTGAAGTTCACCTCTTCTTACTCATCTGATGGTTTGTTTTTCCCGAAGCAACAACTCACTTGAAACAAAACACATTCTTGCAAACAGTAGAACAAACAGTTCCCTATGGTTTAAATAAAGAGTCACCTCTGTTCTCGTCAGCCTTTGTGTGTGCATGAGCAGTGAGTAGTCGGTGTTTACAGAATGCCTACTCCTGGGTGATTGGAATTGTGCCCACAGTGCCCAGGGGAGCTGCAGAAGGCATTTCCTTGCTGCTCAGTCACAGCTCTGTCATGTTCCACCTGAGCAGCAGGGGTGGCTTGCTCACTGGGAACTGGACATCTTTTACACGCGAGGCGCACTTCCAGGGCTGAGATGCACCAACAAAAGGACCCATTTACCGTTTTTTATTATGTCTCCTGGGTTGTTTTCTTTGGTCCTGGTGGCCTGGCAAGTTGTTAGGACTCGGCTTTCCCAAAGTGGATGCATGTGGCTGACATCAGAATCCACTCACAGAGTCTGTGTGTTGTTTTGGACTCCATTGTGCCTTTTTTTTTTTTGGCCTTTGGAGGGAGAGTTGTGACCTTAAGGTTTTCTGGACATGATTTTATTCCATTGAAGACAACAACACAGAAACCCAAATGCCTGGGAAGCGTACAGCCTTGTGTGACACGTAGGAAGGTAGACACTGGTGGGGGAAGCCCTGCCTCGGCCTGGGAGCAGAGCTGTCCTGCTTTGGCCACTGGACGGTGTTCGACCTTTGTTAGGTCCAGGGGACGGTGGCCGTCAGTCCGTTCAAACCATTACTTCAAAACAACTGTGAGTATGTATATGTGTGTGTGAACATGTGTTTGTAAAGGAGTTTATTGCTTTATTTTCAAATACATAAATTAATCACTCCAAAGTGGGCCAGGGGGCTCAGTGGTAAAAAATCTGCCTGCAGTGCAGGAGACACAAAAGCTGTGGGTTCCTTCCCTCATTGGGAAGATCCCCTGGAGGAGGAGATGGCAACCCACTCCTGTATTCTTGCCTGGAGAATCCCATGGACAGAGGAGCCCGGCAGGCTACAGTTGATGGGGTTGCAAAGAGTTGGACACAACTGAGCGCATATGTGTGTATTTTCTTTGTACTGTTCTTCCCAGTTGATGCATTGTTTGTAATGCTATCCCAGGCATTAAATAGCTTCTATAATAAGATATTTCAAAACTACGTTGTATCGCAAAGCGTGAATATACCACCCAAACTTCTTTAAACTCAGAAAAATGTGTTTTGTTTGGGCCTAAGCTAATTTTCATGTCTGGTTTGAAGATTTGAAATAGTTCCTTACAATCACTGGGGTTTTAGAGTCACAGGAAGTTGATTTGTCTTCTGATAGGTCAATGCTGAGAGGGTGCACAGAACTGAGTGGAAATGGCGTGGGGGGCCACATCACCCTGCATGTGTCACCGGGACCCTCCAGTTAGTCCACGGCAGGGGTGGCATGGTGATGGAGCCACAATTCTGCGGCATTAAGCTTAGTTAAGTGACAGCCTGTGCTGCAGTGAAAGCCTGGGGTGCTCCGAGGGTGCCTGGAGGCGGCGTCCTGGGAACCACTGTCTGACCGCCCAGTGTGTGCTTGTCCGTGGAGGTTTGCTGGGGCAGGAGGCGTTCACCCAGAATGCTTGGGCGTGCCTCGCATCCAGCTGCCCCAGCCCACTTCTCCTGTCCCAGCCACATGGTGCCTGCTGCCTTGGACACTGCTTCTGAGCCCCCGGCCAGGAGCTACTCGGCCACTTGGTGTGAAGATGTGCCCAGTGGCCTGCCCTGCTGCCAGAGCCCTGGGACTGGTGACACCAGGGCAGGGTGGCTCTCCGTCTGCCCCCTACAGGCATTCACTGACTAGGTAGCACCCCCACATTTTTGGGGTACTGGCAGAAGTGATTTCTGTGAAGTCTGTCCCCTCACGTGATTCACATAAGAGCAGCCAAGTTGAGTCTCCCCCAGCCATGCCCTCCCTGGGTGGCGGGCCCTCCAGGGAGGGGCTCCATTGCCCACTGGCCTCCAATGACTGTGGCTCTGTCGGCCCAGGCAGTCCTGCATAGTCCCGTGTGACCTGTGAGTCCTGGGCCTTCAGAACCAGAGGGGCAGGCCTTTGAGGCTGGGGTGTGAGCTTGGAACTGAGTGACCAGGGAGAGGTCTCCAGTTGGACTGAAAGCTGTCTGGCTGTGCCCTGACCCATCACCATTCTCTCAACAGGCCGTGGTGGTGCCCCAGGGTGGTGGGCAGCTGTGGATCTTCGGTGGGGAGTTTGCCTCTCCTGACGGAGAGCAGTTTTACCACTACAAGGACCTCTGGGTGCTGCATTTGGCCACCAAGACCTGGGAGCAAGTCAGGTAAGGTGCTGGGTGATGAGCCCAACCCCTGGGCCCACGCCTGTCCCCTGCCAGCATTTGGAGCTCAAAACACGTGGCTCTGGGAAAGCACATTGTGCAGGCCTGATGGTGATGGCGGTGGCATGTGGTGGCGTGTCCCGCGGTGACCTGCCAGGCTGTGTGTGACACGTATCGTGCTCCATTTTAATTGCTATATGGTTTTACAGCCAGGTTTTTCTCATTTACTTAAAATTACTCTGCCATGCACTCATTGTTTTCATAAGAGCTTTAGGATCAATTTTTCAGGTTCTGTCCTTAACCATTCTAATGGGATTTCGATTGGATTGCAGTTTGTAGATTGCACCTAGGGAAAATTAACACCTTTCTAATCCTCAGGGCCCCCCCTCCCACGCCATACTCCAGGAACGTTTCACATACCTGCTCTTAGGAGTCTCAGGTTTAATTTTGTCATTCAGTAACCTTTAAACTGGCCCAGAAGTAGACTTTCCAGTCAGAGGGCGTGTGTTCCTAGAGCCTTCTCCTGTGGCACTGCGGGCACAGCTCTGAGCAGCACCCAGGGGTCTTGTCTGGGGTGTTTCTACATGTTTTCAGGCTCCATCCTTGCTTCACAGCAGCAGGCACTACCGCGGGGCGGCTGCCTCGTCTGCACTAAGAGGGGGTGTCCTATAGGACTCAGGAGGTTCGATAGCACAAGTTGGTGGTGGAGTGGCTGGGAGACTTGTCAGCCTGTGAGGAGGGCTCAGAGCCGAGCGGACACCTGTGTTGGTGATTCTTGGACTGCGATGCCTGGGGATCTCTGAAGATGCATCTTCTTGCCCTCCTCCCTCCAGACGTCATCTGATCCAGAGCCTCTTTAAAATGGGCTCAGGAATCTGCATTTGACAGCAGCCCCTCCCCACTCCTCAGTGACCCTGATGCAGACAGCCTTGGATCTCAGCTGGAGGCTTTGCCTACCAGCGGGTCTCATGCTTATCTTAGGCACTGTTCACTGATGTGAAAAACGTCTGCTGCCCTGTAAGAAAACTCACGTAAAATGCCTCTTAGATCCTTCACAATGAAAAAGAG
Organism: Bos mutus; assembly: GCF_027580195.1. Lineage (NCBI taxonomy): Eukaryota > Metazoa > Chordata > Mammalia > Artiodactyla > Bovidae > Bos > Bos mutus. The sequence goes on from NC_091634.1 coordinate 49,396,917, forward strand.
TGTGGATATGGCTTCTGTGATTTACTACTTATTGCAAAATGGAAGCACCTCCCCACTTGTGTGGCAGGGACGTGAGGGCCTAACTGACGAAGGCCCAGCATAGCTGCAGAGAAGCCGGTGGACTGATTACTCTGGGTGGCTTTGTCTTGGAGCTGCTGCTGCTGGTCACTGGGCCTGGTTATTAACACGCCGACATAAGGGCCATGGTGGGGAGAGCGGTGACTGCTGGCAGCTTCTCTGTAATTTTTTCTTAGTGACCGAGAAGCAAAGGGAAGGAGCTTCGGCCAAAATGAAGGCTGGTTTTGCTATTTCTGGGGAATATTGCTGAGCCCGGGGGAATCCACACGGTGTGGGCTCCAGTCCTGGGAAAAGTGCAACAGGAGTTCACTGTGAACTGAGTTTCTCCAGACTCCAGGATTTGGCCCTGCTCTCTAGAAAAGTATTAGAACCCCTAGAAGAGTTTCGTTTTCTAGGAAATGTTTTTTACTCTTCTGGGTGTAGTTTGAGGGAAAGAGAGAGAGAGAAAAGTTTACCCAACAGTGAAGGCAGCAAGGACAGGTTATATCGGCACTGGGGTCTGTAGAACCTTTTTCAGCTTGTGAATTAGCGTTTGTGGAGCCATGCCTGAGTACTGGCACGGGGGCTGATCCACAGTGCTCTTAATGTATGAAGCCTGGACGTTTCCACCAGTTTTTCTTGAGCAATGACACCAGGGACTTGACAGCTAAGTGGATATTATGCCCGAGCTCCTCGTCTGTCATCTCCATGGGGCCAGGAGCCACTGCCAGACCCAGCACCATCTCCATCTGGAACTTGATCCTGGGCTTCACTTCATCCACTTTGGTCTCTGTGTCCTCATTGTGGGTCTGCAAGGAAGGGAACCTGCCAGCTTTCTTCAGGCCTGGGCCCCACATTTGTGGGGTCTACTTGATCAGACTCTGAAGCCAAAACCATATCATACTTCTTGGCCAGCTTCTTATTCCTGTTGAATTCCTTTAGTGCCTTGATGTCACCGTGGGGGATACCCACAGCCTTGGCCTTATCACAGTGTTGCTGGTCTCCCAGAGCGTGTATGGAGAATAGGGGCGGGGAGTGGGCTTAAGCCTGATGGTCCTGAGAAGTGTTTGAGGGTCATAGTTCTTTTCGTTGTTGTTTGGGCCACGCCACACGGTGTGGGATCTTAGTTCCCTGACCGGTGTTTGAACCCATGCCCTTGTGTTGGGAGTGCGTAGTCTTAATCACTGGACCAGCAGGGAAGTCCCTTCTTGGCTTTTAAGCAGGCTTTTCTCCTGGGAAGCAGGGTGATTCCCAGACGTCTGCCTCGTCCTTCCTGTTTGCCCTACCCATGTTTCTGTAGCACGTTTACGAGTAGCCCCTTTGGAGACTTGGCTGTCTTCCTTTATGCACGCTCTCCATTCTAGCAACGTTTAATAGACGTCAGGACAGTTTGAAAACAAGAGGAAAAGTCCTGGTGTTACTAATGTCGAGGAGACCAGAGGTTAAATGTCAGCACAGCCTCCCGATTTACGTTCGGCAAGCGTGACCAGCTTTACTAGATGTTTTGAGAGTCCCTTCAGTCTCTGCCTTCGGTGGTAGGTGCCTGCACAACTGACCTGATTTTAAGATTCTGTCTACGAATCCTGTTTTTACTTTCGTAACATACAGCCTCTCTCCCTATGCTCAGCTGTATTTCCTCCAGAAAGTAGGGGAGAAGAGTGGGCTGTGCTCTGTGGACGTGCAAAGGCAGCAGTCGACATTTATCCACCTGTCCTGTCTCTTGTCTTTCCTGGAGGAAGAAATGGCAATCTGCTCCAGTATTCTTGCCTGAAACATTCCATGGATGGAGCTACCTGGCAGGCTATAGCCCATGGGGTCGCAAAGAGTAGGACACTGCTGAGGTACTGAGCACCTGTCTCTCACAGCACAGACTTCTCTGTGGTAGTTTATTATTATATGAACACCCCCACGAATGGTGGTTTCGGTACTGATCGTAATAGTTAAAGAAGGATACAGCTCTGATAGGCTGCCTGGATTCTAGAAACTGCTGCTAATTATTCTGTGCAATGTGATTAAATACTTAATAACTCCCCAAATCTGTTTTTTGAGTGGTGCTTGGAAAAGTGGGGCCAGATTCTGAAGGTACCTATTTGGTTATGGGGAAGATGCTGTTCCCTGTGGTTTGAGTCCGGCTTCCGGCCATGTCAGAACCAGTCTTGCGGAAAGGTCCCTTCTTTTTCTGAGGATGGGCCGCTAGATCAAGTTACCCATCAGCTCAGCCTGTGTGGCCTTGAATCTCTGGGGTTACGAGAGAAATTTTTCCCTCTGCTCAGTAAATGTCTCAGGAACAGCGTGGTACTATGGCATATCTTTTGTAAGGTGTAAACTTTAAAATAACTCGGGGATGCATTTGCATACTGAGTGCCTAACGCTCTGTTTGTATCCGAAGCCCATGGAGTTACTTGATGTGTGTGCATTTTCTGTAAATGTCACTGCAGCGGTGGGTTGGAAAGGGCCTGGGTGATGCTGAGTGGCAGCATGCCCTGCCAGAGCGCCGCACCACACGTAACTCGGATGTGCTGAAAGCTCTCCCTCCCACGGCAGGACACATGTATTTTTGTGCTGCTTATAGATCTGGCTGAGTAGGACATGTGAATTTTTTAAGACTCCATATTTAGGAGTGACGGCAGTTGAAAAGTGCCTGTTGAAGATTGAAATATAAACAGGTTTTTTTGGGTGAGTTTATTTTTCTGATGGGGTATATAGAGCCTTTTTATAGGAAAAAATTCCCATTTTGGTTACAAAACACAGCCGTACTTGGCTACTGCCAGGAAAGTTAATTGAGTCCTCCGTGCCTGGCCCACGGAAGGATGACATGCCCTTCAGATTCTTGGGTGGGAGGCCCTGACCTGGCCACCCTGGGGGTCATCTAGGGGCTTGGCTTGCTGGCACTGTTTCTGTAGGTCACTGGGCCTCTGCAGTCACAGTTACTAGAGTAGCACTGGGAACATTTGTGCTCGCCTGTGTACCTTTTCGGAAGTAGAATTGGAAGCGAATCTACTAGCTTTTGAATGAAAACCTGTTTCCCAGGTTGTGTATTTGTAAAGTGTTATAACAGAAAGTTCCTCAGAAAGGCAGTCTGCAGCGCACCCAGCAAGGTGGTGTTCTTCTCATTCACTTTCTCTGTTGTGTAGGTAGCTGTATGTTGGGGCTTGTCACCGTGGCACCCAGCACGGGGGCATGGGGTGGTGGTGTGGCCGCTTCTCCTGTGGCCTGCAGCCCGCTCCGAGGACAGTGCTGCTTCCTCTCTGCAGAGAGTACAGGCGTGGACCTGTGGTGTCGCGGCCTGGCACAGCCCCTCCTTCTGAACTTGTCCTTCTGGTGTTTTTTATCATGAATTTACATGAGAAAACATGCTTACTCGGTTTGTGGGTGATAAAAAGCTAGGGGGGAAAGCAAATAAGTTGGTTGGCAAATTCAGCTTTCAGAGTCATCTTTGTGGACCAAATCAAGCAGGATGAAATTGAAGTGGGGCTGAGTTTTCCTTGTAGGTTGCATTTGGAAGAACTGCCCATGGTAGAAGGGAAGAAGGATTTAGTAAGTTGAAATCCTGGTCGTCATCTGCATATGGTGACGCTACCCCAAGGCTGATGCTTAAAGATTGGATTAGCAGGATATAGTTGACAGGGACAGATAGTTTTTGGTTGACTTTCCATGGCTGAGTACATTGGTCAGTTTGAATGACATGTTAAAAGGAATGTTAGTAAACTGGGCATTAGGAGAGAGAGACTGGGATGCTGAGGCGTTCGAGGAAAGGTGAGAGAAAGGGATTTGTTCTAGATTGGAATAAGGAAGGACCCTGGGGGTCCTCATGGCCACGTATGATGAGTCGTTCATCTGAGATTTGCTGGTGGGGAGATGCTGGGATGGGCAGCTCGAGCTTCTCATTCATTTTGAGTCTCTGTTGTATCTTTTAGGGCCCGCGGTTTGGGGGAAAGCTTTGTAGAAAAAAGTGGAAATTGTAGAGAGGAGCTGGACTGGGGGGCTCAGGTTGTAACCATCCTTTGTAGCCTGGACTTGGTGGTTGGATTGTGTAGGTGGGAGAGCCAGATGGAGACAGCACCAGCGCAGAACAGGGTGAGCAGAGGTAGCTGGCAGATGGGCCTGGCTTGACCACGTCAGCACTTTTTAAATCGGGTCACTTGTTTCTGTACTCTTGAGTTTTAAGGGTTGTTTATTTTGGATAACAGCCCTTTATCAGGTGTGTTCTTTGCAAATATTTTCTTCCAGACTGACTTCTAATTCTCTTGATACATCTTTTGCAGAGCATAAGTTTTAAATTTTAATACAGCCCAGCTTGCATGCGTGCTCAGTCACTCAGTCGTGTCCGACTCTCTGCGACCCTGTAGACTATAGCGTACCAGGCTCCTCTGTCCATGGGGTTCTGCAGGCAGCACTACCGAGTGGGTTGCCGTTTCTTCCTCCAGGGGAGCTTCCCTACGCAGGGATTGAACCATGTCTCCTGCGTTGGCAGGTGAATTCTTCACTGCTGAGCAGCCTGGGAGGCCAGCTTGTCTGTCAGTCATTTTACATGTAGGCCTGGGATCCATTTTGAGTATTTTTTGCAAAAGGACACGTAAGGTTTGTGTCCAGGTTCATTCTTTTGCATTTGGACGTCCAGTTGACCCAGCACCATTTGTTGAAGAGACTGTCTTTGCTCCATTGTATTGCCTTTGCTCTTTTGTCAAAGATCAGTTGGCTGTACTTTTTAAAAAATTGATTAATTAGGTTTTGGCTGTGCTGAGTCCTTTGCTGCACACAGGCTTTCTCTCATTGCATCGAGTGGGGACCATTTTTCATTGCGGTGCACAGGCGTGCAGGCTTCTCGTTGCAGTGGCTTGCCTTGCTGCGGGGCATGGGCTCTAGGGCGAGTGAGCGTCAGCAGTTGCTGTGCGTGGGCTCAGTAGGTGTGGCACATGGGTTTAGTTGTTGCCCCATGGAGTGCATGGTCTTCCCTGAAACCATGGCAGGCTGACTCAGCCACTGGAGCACGAGGGAAGTCCTGCTTGACTGTACTTAGGAGATCTGTTTCTGGGCTGTCTTTTCTGTTCCACTGACCTACTTGTTTATTCTTTCACCAATACCCCACTGCTTTGGTTACCATAGCTTTGTAGTGTAGTCTGATGTCAGGAAGTCTGGTTCCTCCAGCTCCGTTTTTCTTTCTTGGGATTGTTTTGGCTATTTGAGGTCTTCTGTGTTTTCATACAATTATAAAAATCTTAATTCTGTGAAAAATGCCATTGATAATTTGATGGGGATTGCACTGAATCTGTAGATTGCCTTGGGTAGTATCCTTTTTTGACAACATTGATTCTTCCAAAGAACGTGGTATGTCTTTCCATCTGTTTATGTTAGTTTCAATTCCTCCCCTTCCCCCCCATCTTCAGTTTCTTTAATCTCCGTCTTATATTCTGAGTACAGGTCTCTTGTCTCCTTAGGTAAATTTATTCCTAGGTATTTTATTTATTTATTTTTTGATGTAATAAATGGGACTGCTTCGTTAATTTCTCTTTCTGATCTTTCATTGTAGTATATAGAAACGCAGCAGGTTTTTATGTATTAATTTTGTATCCTACAACCGTACCAAATTCACTGATGAGCTCTAGTAGTCTTCTTTTTTTTCATGGTTTTCTGTTATCATGTTTACAATTTCCTGTATATAGTTGCATGTCATTTGCAAACAATGACAGATAATTACTTCTTTTCCAATTTGGATTCCTTTTCTTTTTCTTCTCTGATTACCATGGCTAGGGCTTCCAAAATGTGTTGAATAAAAGTGGCAAGAGTGGACATCCTTGTTCTGTACCTGATTTGAGAGGAAATGATGTTAGCTTTGAGCTTGTCATATGGCCTTTATTATGTTGAATTAGGTTCCCTCTGTGCCCACTTTCGAAGACTTTTAGTCATAAATGGGTGTTTTGTCAAAAGCTTTTTCTGTGTCTGTTGAGACGATTATATGGTTTTTATTCATCAGTTGCTAATGTGGTGTATCACACTGGTTGATTTGCAAATGTTGAAGAATCCTTGCATTCTTGGGATAAATCCCACTTGATTATGGTGTGTGATCCTTTTAATATGTTGTTGTATTTAGTTTGCTAGTATTGTGTTGAGAATTTTTGTGTCTATGTTCATCAGTGATATTGGCCCTGTAATTTTCTTTTATGGTATCTTTGTCTAATTTTGGTATTAGAGTGATGGTGGCCCCATGGAATGAGTTTGGAGTGTTTCTTCTGCGGTTTTTTGGAATAGTTTCAGAAGGGTAGGTGTTAACTCTTCTCCAAATGTTTGGTAAAATTTGTCTGTGAAGCCATCTGGTCCTAGACTATTGTTTGTTGGAAGTTTTTAAGTTGCAGTTTCAATTTCAGTACTTGTGATTGGTCTGCTCATATTTTCTACTTTTTCCTGGTTCAGTCTTGAAAAGCAGAACCTTTCTAAGAATCTGTCCATTTCTTCTAGGTTGTCTTATTTTATTGGCATATAATTGCTTGTAGTAGTCTCTTGTGAGTCTTTATATTTTGTGATGTCAGTTGTAACTTCTCCTTTTTAGTTTCTAATTTTATTGATTTGACCCCTCTCCCATTTTTTTTTTTTTTGGTGAGTCTGGCTAAAGGCTTATCAATTTTGTTTATCTTTTCAAAGAATCAGCTTTTAGTTTCATTAATCTTTTCTGTTGTTTTCCTTTTTATTACATTTGTCTCTGCTCTGTTCTTTATGATTTCTTTCCCCTTTTGCTAACTTTGGGTTTTGTTTCTACTTCTTTCTCTAGTTGCTTTCAGTGTAAGGTTAGGTTTTTTTGTTCAAGACACTTCTTGTTTCCTGAGATAAGATGGTATTGCTGTGAACTCCCTCTTAGAACTGCTTTTGCCGTGTCCATCAGTTTTGGATGCCGTGTGTTTGTTGTCATTTGTTTCTAGGTTTTTTGTTTTTTTTTTACTCTTTGATTCTTCAGTGATACATTGGTTGTTTAATAACATTGTTTAGCCTCCACATGTTTGTGCTATTTAAAGTTCTTATGACTGATTTTTGTCTCATAGTGTTATGGTCTGAAAAGATGCTTGATATGATTTCAGGTTTTCTTAAAATTACTGCAGCTTGCTTTGTGACCCAGCTTGTGATCTGTCCTGGAGAATGTTCTACGTGCAGTTGAGAGGAATGTATATTCTGCTGCTTTCAGGTGGGATGTTGTACAAATACCACTTAAGCCCATCTACTCTAATGTGTCATTTAACGCACTGGGGGATTTTTGCAGAAGCTAACACCTGTGGCTGGCAATTTGTTACATGAGTGAGTTTTGTAAACAATTGTTCATGTATTTGGCTGGTTTGGACCTTAGATGTGGCGTGTGGACTCTCCAGCTGTGGTGCGTGGGCTCAGTAGTCACAGCACATGGGCTCCAGAGTGCGTGGGCTTTGGTAGTTGCGGTACCTGGGCTCAGTTGCTCTGCGGCACGTGGGATCTTCCCAGACCAGGGATCGAACCTGTGTCCCTGCATTGGCAGGGGGATTCCTGTCCACCGTGCCACCAGGGAGTCTCCCTTGTGAGGCTTTGATAAAGCAGTCTGTCTATATGTACAAGATTGTTTCAAGTTGCTGGTGTTAATTTCAAATGCACTTCTAATATCCTACACTTACATTCTCCTCGTGGTTGCTGAGTTTGGTGTCATATTTGTGTATGGTCTTTCCTACCTTTACCGCATGTTTGCCTTTACTGATGAGCTTTTCTGTTCATAACTTTCTTGTTTCTAGTTCACGGCCTTTTCTGCTTAGAGTTCTTTTAACATTTGTTGTAAAGCTGGTTTGGTGGTGCTGAATTACCTTAGCTTTTGGATGGCATCTCTGACTCGATGGACATGAGTCTGAGTAAGCTCTGGGAGTTGGTGATGGACAGGGAGGCCTGGCGTGCTGCAGTCCGTGGGGTTGCAAAGAGTTGGACATGGCTCAGCAACTGAACTGAACTTGCTTGTCTGTAAAACTCTTTAAAAAATGTGTGTTTACTGGGCTGCGCCTGGTCTTTGTTGCGACATACGGGCTTGGATGCCTTCTGCCCCTTTCCTCGTGTGTGCTGCCTGTTATTCCCTGGATACGGGGCGTGCGGGTGTTGTGGCCCATGCACATGCCTGGTATGACGAGGCAGTGATCAGTGCCTGCTTGTGGGTCCCCGCAGTGGTGGCGGCCGCTGGGCCCGTGGGCCTGTGGAACAGTAGGGACAGTGCTCGGTGCCTGCTTCTGAGTTTCTTAGCGGTGGCAGCCTGCGAGCTCCTGAGATGGCAAGGACAGTGACTGGCGCCCAGTGCCACCCATGCGCCCTCCAGATTGGGGGCAGCCCTTGTCAGGTGCTCGCGGTCTCTTGGCGGTAGTGGTGGACTGTGTCCTCCTCGTACAGCGGGGGCAGCGCCTGGGCCTGCTCGTGGGTCATGTGGCGGGGGCAGCGCTTGGGGCCTGCTCGTGGATCATGTGGCGGGGGCAGCGCTTGGGGCCTGCTCGTGGATCATGTGGTGGGGGCAGCGCTTGGGGCCTGCTCGTGGGTGTCTTAGCTGTTGTGACGCCCATGTGTGCCTTTGGAGTTCATGTAGGTGTGTCCTGTTCCCTGAGAGTATGTGTGCAAGGAAGGGAGCTCTGTGGTGGTCCTGCCCCTCCTTTGTGTGCCCCCAGCAATGGTGCCTTGCCTCTGGCGGGCCCAGGCTTCTTCCCAGTGCACCCTCAGTGGCCATAGTCCAGCCTCTTCAGGCTCTCTCGGTGCAGCTAAGCCCGATCCTCCCCCTGGATCTGACCTCTGACGCCCGGGCATCAAGCATGAGGCCCCCGCGCACACCTGTGGACAAGCGTCTGAGGCTGGGGAGCGCAGGGTGGCGGTCCCCGCTGGCCGTGCAGGTCCCTCTGTTGTGCCTTCTGCTCACTGGGTCCCGTGCTCTTCTCTGAGGCTTCAGAGCCCCTCCTACGTCCAGGCTGGTCTCCCTGCCCGTGAGGGGCCTGCCCCGGGTGCAGAGCCTCTCCCGCTCCTCAGCCCCTCTGTGGGTGTGGGTCCCTTTCACATCCGTTCAGTTTGTTTGCTTTTTCTTTCTCTTGCCTGGTTACGTGGAGGTTTTCTTGCGCTTTTGGAAGTCTGAGCTCTTCTGCCTGGCGTTTAGTAGATGTTCTGTGTGAGTCGTTCTACTCGTAGATGTGCTTTATTGTGTCTGTGGGAGCTCACGAACTCCACGTCCTCCTCCTCCACCTGCCAAGTGCCTATTTTTTGTATATTTTCAATTTTAGATCACCAGGTGGTCCTTCAGGCCGGAGTGGACATCGAATGGTGGCCTGGAAGAGACAGTTAATCCTTTTCGGTGGCTTCCATGAGAGTACAAGGTCAGTACCAACAGGAGGGTCCTCTTTTCCTGGTGTAGTAAGGAGGGGGCTCTCTGGGAAGAGCTGCTTAGAACACACTTGCAGGACACTGCCCATCCCTAAAGCAAGGGCTGACGGCATGGGCACATTGCTTGGGCAGTCGCACAGGAGGGCCCCGAGCTTGGTTTACTGCTCTGCTATCCCTGTTGTGGAATTCTTCATAATTGTTAAAATGACTGTTTATGAAGTGTTTCAAGAGTACAAAAAAACTTAAAAGTTTTGTGAAGAGTAATCTGTGTGGTCATCATCTGTATCAAACAAATTAGTTCGACCTTGAGAACTCAATTACAGTTTTATTTATCTTACATGTAGAATTTTTTTGCTAGATATCTGCCACATGAAATCTGAGAAAACAGTGGAATGTGATGAAGTCCTTTAAGAACCGAGCCCCCGGCTTCCTTAGTTCACCTACTGAAAGCCTTGCTCCCACGGAAGGGTGCATTTGGTGGTGGGAGCGGGTCAGAGAGTCCACATGCGCCCCCGTCCTGTTCCCAGTGCCCTGCTATGGATGGGTCTCCCATCGCCACAGTGGCCTGCCTGTGGGCGCAGGGCCCCAGACAGGGTGCCTGAGTGCAGGAGGAGTGGCAGGAATCATGTCCGACGGTGGAGCCGCTTGCTCCTTCCGCATGTCCGTGTGTCCTTCCTGCGGAAGCAGGCCCACCTCTCATCATGTGACTCTGACCCGAGCCCCTTGCCCACGGCTGCCTGTGACCTGCCTTCAGGGCACCATTCCCCCGTGTGTGACTTGGGCAGACCCACCTGCCCCGTTCGTCTTCCTTCTCAAGGCCCCATCTGTGTTTTGAGTGCTTTGCCCCTGAAGTCCCAGGAGCGTGGCGTGAGCAGGGCCACTGTGCCTTTTGGAATGCCTCAGAAGGCACAGTGTGTAGGAAAGGCACCTTTATTTTAAGTGAAGTTCACGTTTTCATGTTGCCACCTCTTTGTTTTGTCCCTGTGTTACAACAGAGATTACATCTATTACAATGATGTGTATGCCTTCAACCTGGACACTTTTACATGGAGCAAGCTGTCCCCATCCGGGACTGGGCCCACACCCCGGTCGGGCTGCCAGATGACTGTCACCCCTCAGGGCAACATCATCATCTATGGTGGCTACTCAAAACAGGTAAGACGTGCAGGACGCAGAGGGGCTTCTGTCTGCTGTGCTTTCAGTCTTGCCAACGATGAGAACCTCAAATAAGTTTGCACGTTAGTTTAACGTGAGTCTTTTCTGTTGTTTAGATGAGACATGGACAGAGGTGTATGGTCTCCTCCTCTGTGAACACACTGAGGTCCTGTACAGCCTTGCTGCGTTCTCATCCGTGTGCCACGAGGTGCACCCCCCCTCCTTCCTCTCTGCCCCACTCCCACTAAGCCAGTGGTCAGCCCTTGCTCTGGAAAGGAAAACAGTCAGTTTTCTGTAGTTGTGATCTGCCCGGGCCTCATCTAGACGTGAGAGACGTGGGCTGTGGCCAGGGCTGCCTCTTAATCACAGCACATGCTCCACAGAGCCAAACAGGATGATGAACAGCAAGCCGCCTTAGGCTGACCCCACTTTAATCAAGACAGGGTCTCATTCCCCACCGCTGCTTCTACAGCTACACAGACAGCGAGGGGGCAGTCCTAGCACCACGATTCAGAGCCCACTGATGCCAGGCCTTGGCATTGGATGGAATGAGAAGCTGGTCTGTTTGCCTTCTTGGGGGTTTACCAGAATTGATGAAAGACGCGGGTGTGATGGTGTGGTTCGTCTGGGTGGGGACACCCGTCACAGGAGCAGCGCATGGCTCCTCCTGCCCTTACCACCCAGCCTGGAGTGTCTGGTTGAGCTAGGCGGCAGCCTGTGTCAGCAAGCCCTTAGCTCATGGGAATAGACCTCTTGGTGGCTTCTGTGTTCCACAAACAGTCCATCTGGGGACCTCAGCCATCATCAACCCCAGTTCTGAAAAATCCCTGCCATTGTCGGTCCAGCAGAACCAGTGTGAAGTGGTGATAAAGACTGACCTCTGTTGCCAAGGTGCTGAGGGCGGCCTCTGGCCGGCAGTTGTGCTGGCAGGCGGAGAAGGAAGGCCCCGTGTGCCTCACTCTTCGGACACGGAGCCAAGAAGCAGTCCTGGCAGGTTTATGGCAGTGCGTCCTGGCCTGTCTAGAAGGCGCCCCCAGCACACACAGTAGGGTTGTTTGTCCACCTGCTGCGAGGCGGCCCAGCGTGCCCTTGACCTGCCCTGCTGTCCCCTGTGCTGACCAGGCCTTCTGCTCTGCTGTCAGGCTGCTGCTGTGTCTCAGTGCTCAGGCCGGGAGTGACGTGGGGGCCCTTGGCCCCTCCCTGGCAGCTCTGTGTCCCTCAGCTTGGTGCCCCCATGCCCCCGCTCCAGTCCTCCCCCAGTGCTGTTGGGAGTCCTTTCTCAGAGTGGCCGGGAGTCTGGTCCGCTGCAGTGCCACCTTGGAGTGCCAGAGCGCGCCCCCTGCTGGGACCAGGCACACCGAAGTTGGGAGCCGCCAGGGCTGTCTCCTGCTGACAGTTGAAGGGCCTGGCTCTGAGTGTGAGGCTGGGGCAGCAGGAGACTCAGGACATGGTCCAGGCAGGAGGACGTGGGGGCACGTGCACAGGCTGTCCTGGGCTCTGGGGTCACTGACGGTTGTGCTGTGACACCTTAGCGCTGTCACACTTGGCACACGTCTCTCAGATGTCCGTGTGAGCAGAGGAAGGAATTGTGTGTGAAGTGCACGCCCGAGTCACCACTCTGTGGAGTCAACATCCGCTCACCCTTGAGAACAGCCAAGACCCCAGGTGGATGCGCCACAGCCCCCGGGCGTCATGCCCACCCCGTGTCTTCCAGTGGGAGGGCTGAGTGTTGTGCCAGCGTGCTGGGCGTCACTGGAAAGGACAGCACAGGCCACCACGAGAGAGACCAGCGCACAGTGGGCTCCAGTTACCCCCGTGAGGATCGGGGGGTGGAATGGGGGCGTTGCACACCAGGAGGAGCCCTGACGGCTGCAGCATCCTTGCACCCCGGCCGCTATGTGGAAGCCATTGACCCGGTGGGCAGAGCGCCTGCTTGGGAGGGGCTCTGGCTCACAGGCCACAGGGGCCGTATTTACACGTGACGGTGAGGAAGACCCGCTCCGTTCATTGGTCTAGGAAGGATGGTTGCTGTCGGTGGAGCAATACCATGGATACCACAGGTGTAGGGGGCCGAGGGGGAGGGCTGCGCCGGCTGTAACTGGTTTCTAGTGACCTGCCTGCGGCGCCGACTTCCCCTGTGTGCCCCTGTGGGTGAGGCCTCGGTGTGGGCTTAGCTCCCGTGAGTGGGGGGCATTGGCCTGGAGGGTGGGCCTGGGGGTGGCAGCCACTTCCTGGTCAGCCTGCAGGACGGGAGGACTGTCTGTCTCGGGGACTGTGGCACGCAGAGGCTGGCCGCCTGACTGAGTTTCCCCACGGATGAAAGAGGAGGCAGGGGCCTGGCCTCGTCCTTGGTTCTAGGACGCTCAGGCCACAGTCCAGTCACAGAATGGGGATTGTTTCGTTTTCTAAAAGGAAAATAGCTTTTCCCTTTACATTAAACACAATGCATACTCATTAGTAAACAAGACAAGATGAATTATGTGCACTTCAGCTGAGAGAACAAAACCATACTGCCCAGTGATAAGGCCTCGCACCCAGACCTGGGATTCAAGGACTGTCCAGTGAAGTCCCAGGGCTCTGCGAGGAAGCGGCCAATTCCAGAACTGGGGCAGGGAGTGTGTGAACGGTGCCGGAGCCCAGGAAACTCAAGAAATCTGCGCCAGTGGGGCACATCATGGGCCTGGGACCCGCCCTAGAGGGTCCCCAGGGGCAGAGCTGGAGGCGTGTGAGCAGCGGAGTGAATCAGGTGGTGTCGGACTGTAGTCCAGAGGAGACCCGATGGTGCACGGGTGCAAGGCAGATGACAAGCCAGTGACTGAATAAATTCATACACGAGGAGGAGAGGCAGACGCCCTGTGCACTGTTCCACCCCAAGGCAGACCCTCCACCTTCCAGGAGGTGGAGCACGACCCCCAGCTCCCGTTAGAGGGGCTGCACAGAGGGACGCTCCTCCCACGAGGACAGGCTAGAAAGTTGGGGTGGGGGCGGTGACTGGACCACGGAGAAACCTGGTGAGCACCTCAGCCAGGTGGCCCAGGTCCACGTCTGCGATGGTGGCCACGGTGACAGCACGCACCCCTGGTGGGGTGGGATGGAGGGGCACTTGACCTCTGAGAGCCCACCTGGAACCCACAGCCTGTCCAGTCATGAGAACAGTGTCGGACGGGTCCCAGTGGAGGGCGCTCTACAGGACACACAACCAGCACTCCTCAACCTCAGGGTCACCAGAAACAGGCCAGTCTGAGCAGTCTTCATGGCCCAGGAGGCCTTAGGATCCACGACAGCCTGGTGGGCTCTGGGACAGGAGAAGGACGTTGGGGAGAACAGGAGTGTGAGTGAGCCATGGGCTCAAGTGTGGCTCATTGATGGTGCCACATGCACCCATGCAGTCAGGGGATCACAGGAAGGGGAACGGTGCAGGGCATATGGGAACTCTCCGTACCAGCTGCTCAGGTTTTCTGTACACGTAGAAATACTCTGAAGTTAAGAGTTTATTAAAAATCGGGAGTTTGAAGGACAAAGACCTGCAAGTAAAAGCTGTTGCCCCAGCAACTGGAGCCCCCAGGAGAGCCAACCTGCCAGGTCGCCGTCCAGACGCCTGTGCCCTGACGGGAGGTGCAGTGTGCACACTGGGTGTGCTCTAGAGAGCCACATGTCTGCCCGGGCCGTGGGCCTGGTGTGAGGCAGGGGGTGCTGCTGAGAGCTCGGCGCAGCCTCCGAGCGGCTGTGCCGGCGTCTGCAGTTTCATCCGGTCCTTGGACCACAGCTCGAGTCCTGATATTCGGAGGTGATGGGGGTGGAGGGCACGTGGGGTGAAGGCAGAGGGTGGCTGTGTGATGACAGGAGAGGTCCCCGCGCTAGCCCGTGTCCACCCCGAGCAGCGCTCGCCTCTCGGCCGCAGGTGTAGCCCTGAGCAGAGGGCTCTGTCTGTGCGGATGGGCTTGGAGGGAACCTGTTGTGTTTCAGATTTTGAAGCTGATCTGAGTGAAGCCTCCCGAGTCGCCTCCGCAGGAACTGGGACCACGAGCTTGAGGGGCTGTGCATGGTGTGGTGTGGCACTTGTTCTCACGGCTCCCTGTTCCTTTTGCAGAGAGTCAGGAAAGATGTGGACAGAGGCACCCAGCACTCCGACATGTTCCTGCTGAAGGCTGAGGATGGGAGCGAAGGTGTGTGCGCTGTGCCAGGGACAAGCCACGTGGGCGGCTGTGTGTCGGCGGGAAGGTGGGCAGAGGGTTTGGGGCTGGTGGGGAGCCCCTGCACGTGCCCCCTCACCCACGGGCAGGCCTGTGGACACCTCTCAAACAGTTCCCACATCCCCTCCGGGGCACCGAGGATGCAGAGTTAAAAACCCTGGTGGTGTCGGTCCATTCACGGTGCCTGTGTCATCTCTCACTCCTCCTGCTCAGTGGTGGGAAGTAGACTCCTGGAAGGCCTGTGGTGGGGTGAAGTCACCACTGTTCTTTTTTGTTAATTCAAGTATAGTTAATGTTCAGTGTTGTGTAGTTTCAAGTACTCAGCAGAGTGATTCAGTTATAGCTGAGTATCTCTGTTGCTTTTCAGATGGTTTTTCCTTATAGTTTGTAAAATACTGAATGAGGTCTTGTGCTCACAGTAGGTCTCTGTTGATTTTACACACAGTGACGTGTCTGTTAATCCCGTACTCCAAATCTGTCCCTCAACACTTTCCCCTTTGGTAATCCTGAATTTGTTTTCTGTCTGTGAGTCTGTTCTGTTTTGTGGGTAAGTTTACTTGTATTGTTCTTTTTAGATTCCACACGTAAATGATATCATATGATATTGTCTCAGTATGATCATCTCTAGGTCCATCCGCGTTGCTGTAAATGGCGTTGTTTCATTCCTTTTAATGACTGAGTCATATTCCACTGTGTATATGTATCGCATCTTGCTTCATCCATTTCTTCTGTCGGTAGTCACTTAGGTGTCTTCCCATTGTTCATTTTTTAAAGCTCAAAAACTAGTGATTTGGTGAGAGAAACCACTGCCTCCTCCCTACCCTACAGCCATCTCCTCTACTACATACGAGTTTAGGGTTTTTTTATTGCTATAACAGTGCTTTATACTGGCTTTTCTCAAAAAAGGACTGCAGTGCTGGCCTGCCCCAGGGCGTGGTATGAGGGGTCCCAGAGCCAGTAGGCCGGCCTCCTCTTCACCCCTGTCTTCACAGCACCTGCTCAGTACGCCAGGCGAATGTCGGGAGGCTGTGTGGACGGGTGACCTCTGCGTAGACCGGCCCTGGGGAGGCTGGCCTGGGAGGCACAGGCCACGGCTGTGCCCTCCTGCAGGTCCATGGGTCCCTACCTCCTCTCCTTGGCAGGCAAGTGGTCGTGGACACGGATTAACCCTTCTGGAGCCAAGCCCACACCGAGGTCCGGATTCTCAGTGGCTGTGGCCCCAAACCACCAGACGCTGCTCTTCGGAGGGGTGTGTGACGAGGAGGAGGAGGAGAGCCTGGAGGGGGACTTCCTCAACGACCTGCACTTCTACGACCCCGTCAGGAACCGCTGGTTCGCAGGGCAGCTGAAGGTAGCGTGGGCCCCCGGCCTGCGACACCTCCCTCACCTCAGGGCCTCCCCTGTCCCTGGGTCTGTGGAGCTCTGTGGCACCATCGTCACCGTCTTCACCATCACTGAAGGCGGAGAGCAGGTCGCCCCTGCCCTTGATGCCAGCACAGGCTGGGAGCGTGGCTCAGGGGCTGCTGTTCCGGGGCTCAGCTCCCTGGGGCTGCCTCAGGTCGGGGGCCTCAGAAACAGAGCCCTAGGGCCAAAAAGGAGGGCGGTCCACCCTGTGGGGAAGACTGGCTCCAGGCGAAGTACCCTGGTGCCTCTGATGGGGGTCGGATGGCGTGAGTGCTGTGCTGTGGCTCGGCCCTCCGAGAGGTCACCCTGGCAGGGTGTGGCCCGGGATGAGGGGCGGGCGCGGGGGCGGGGGTCCTCTGACACCTGGGCACTCGCGCATCGTGCTGCCCGCTCTCCGTCCGCAGGGGCCCAAGGCGGAGAAGAGGAGGCGCAGGCGGGGCAGAAAGGCGGAGCCCGGGGGCGCCGACAAGCAGGCGGCGAAGGGGCCCAGTGCCCAGGAGCCCCTGGAGGTGGTCAGGGAGGTGGTCTCAGAGGACGGGACCGTGGTCACCATCAAACAGGTGCTTGCTGCCCCCGGAGCGGCGGGACAGCTGGAGTCGGATGACGACGACGGCCCCGAGGAAGCAGGTGTCGCCCCGGTGGAGCCCAGCCCCCGCTCCAATGCCATGCTGGCCGTGAAGCACGGGCGCCTCTACCTCTACGGTGGCATGTTTGAGGCTGGCGACCGCCAGGTGACCCTCAGCGACCTCTACTGCCTGGACCTCCACAAGATGGAAGAGTGGATGGTCTTGGTAGAGACAGACCCGGGTGAGGGGGCGCGCCGTCCACCCCGCGCCCACAGAGTGCCTGCAGGCCCGGGCAGGGCGTGGGCTCACCCCAGCACCACTTGTGAGCCCCGGACCCACCCCAGGCAGTGTGGCCTGGACACCTGTTCTCCCCAAGGGGCCCTGTGTGCCCGGAGTGGACCCTCCTCCCCACTGCCCTGTCATACCACAGGCAGGCCACTGCTCAGTCCTGAGCTGAGGCTGAAGTACCTTCAGATCTTCAGTCTGGGGAGAGGCTTGGAGTGGCTGAGAGACCCTCCTGTCTCGGAGCACAGCCTCCCTGCCCAGCCCTGCTGTGAGAGCCAGGGGTGAAGTGTTGGCCTTGAGCCCCAGACGTGCTGGGTGGGCCCTGCGCTCACGTCCCAGTGTTTAGGCAGAGGGTGGCGTCCTCAGGGCAGCCGCACTGACACTGGTTCTCCCCTTTGCCTAAAGAATCTCAGGAGTGGCTGGAGGAGACCGACACGGACGAGGACAGTGAGGAGGCTGAGGGTGCCGAAGGTGGCGGGGAGGAGGACGAGGACGAGGAGGAGGAGGAGGAGGAGAGCGGCGAGGAGGGCGGGGGTGAGTGCTGGGGCACTGGGAGGAGGGGGAGGGGAGGAGCGTGGGGCCAGGGGAGGGGTCCACTCCCCCGAGCTCACAGCTCCCCTCCTTTTTTTTGGTCACAAGATTTTAAAGTTTACTAGGTTTTTGTTAAAGCTTACTTTGCTGTGTAGCTTAGATGGTAAAGAATCTGCCTGCAATGCAGGAGACCCGGGTCCGATCGCTGGGTCGGGAAGATTCCCTGGAGAAGTAAAGAGACTCCCATGGACAGAGAAGCCTGGTGGGCTACAGACCACGGGGTCGCACAGAGTTGGACACGACCGAGCAACTAACGCTTTCCTTCACTTCTTTCACTTTGCTGTGTAGACGTGCCCCCGAGGCAGGCAGCCGGTGTGCGTGTCTCACTGTGCGGAGGGCGTGTGAGCACTTGCTGTGAGCGGGGCCTGTGCTCTTTCCTCATGCAGTCCTCCATGGAAGTGGGGTGCTCACACGCTCGCTCCGCAGGACGTGGGCCCCTTCCTCACTGAACATATTTCTCTGTCCTTCCCCACCAGAGGAGCACCCCTCGGTGGCACCTGGTGAGCTGTTCGCAGACTACCTGCCCAGGACGGAGCAGCACTGGCTGAGGTGTGCGCGGGAGAGCGTCGGGCCCGGCGCCCCGGAGAGGAGGGTGCTGAGGGCCGCGCAGGCCCTGGCCCAGGCCTTCTACGACGGCTCGGCCGGAAGATGGACCAAGGGAGGCGCGGTTCCCTGTGGCTTAAAATAAACTGGCCTGGCCCGAGGCGCTGCCCCTCTTCTGTGCTGCACATCTGGCTGGGCCTCTGGCAGGTCGGGGCCGGACTGAGGGCGAGGGTGAGCTGCGTCCACAGTGCAGCGCCTGGTGGGACGCGGGGCCCACGGGGCTTCCCTCGGCTGGAGCAGGAGTCCAGCTCTGCCTGACTGCACAGTCAGCCGTCTCATTCGTGTCTAAAAGGTGCCGGTAGCCTCCTACCGCTTGCTGTACAGTTTTCTTGGTTCTTTGGAAAATAAAGTGCCTGTCGGTGGGTGGTCTGGTTGCTGTGCCGTTGGGCCTGGCCTGGGGTCTCCTGGTGTGTCTGCCGTGTCAGGGTTGCCTGGACCCTCTGTGGGCCTCCTGCCTGCTCCGTGCTGTGCTGGCTGGCTGGTGAGCCCACCTCCCCTCCCCACCTTTGGATGGGCTCCACCCCTTTCTCTCACTGGCTCCCCAGGACGGAGAGGGGGCTCCCCTGCGTGGAGAGGAGATCCCCTGGAGGGAGCAGGGCCCCCGGGTGGGGAGGGGGTGCCCATGGACAGAGGAATCTCTCCTTGGATTGAGGGGGAACTGCCCTGGACAGTGAGGGGACTCCCTTAGGGTGGACTCCCTGGGTGGAGAAGGGCCCCTGGATGGAGAGGGGACTCAGGGGACTCCCCTGGATGGAGGTGGGTCTCCCCTGAAAAGATGGGGCTCCCTTGGATAGGGTGGGGGCTCCCCTAGACTGAGAGGGGGTACCTGGGACAGGAAAGGGGCTCCGCTGGAGTGACAGGAGGCTCCCTTGGACAGAATGGGTAACCTGGGATGAAGGGGGACACCCTAGACAGATTGAAGGCTCCCCTGGACAGACAGAATTACCCAGGATGGAGTAGGAGTTCCTTGGGCTGGAGAGGGGCTTCCCCTGGAAGGTGAGGGGATTCTCCTGGAAGGAGAGGGGCTTCCCTTGGAAGGGGAGGGGCTTCTCCTGGAGGAGAGGGGCTTCCCCTGGAAGGAGAGGGGATTCCCCTGGAAGGAGAGGGGATTCTCCTGGAAGGAGAGGGTATTCTCTTGGGAGCAGAGAGGCTTCCCCTGGAAGGAGAGTGGATTCTCCTGGAGGAGGGGGGATTCTCTTGGAAGGTGAGGGGCTTCCCCAGGAAGCTGAGGGGATTCTGGAAAGAGAGGGGCTTCCCTGGAAAGGGGGGCGGGATTCTCCTGGAGGAGAGGAGCTTCTCTTGATGCAGAGGGGCTTCCCCTGGAAGGAGAGGGGCTTCCCCTGGAAGGAGAGGGGATTCTCCTGGAGGAGAGGGGCTTCCCCTGGAAGGAGAGGGTATTCTGGAGGAGAGGGGTTTCCCCTGGAAGGAGAGGGGTTTCCCCCTGGAAGGAGAGGGGATTCTCCTGGAGGAGAGGGGCTTCCCCTGGAAGGAGAGGATATTCTGGAGGAGAGCGGCTTCCCCTGGAAGGAGAGGGGATTCTCCTGGAGGAGAGGGGATTCTCCTGGGGGAGAGGGGCTTCCCCTGGAAGGAGAGGGGATTCTCCTGGAGGAGAGGGGCTTCCCCTGCAAGGAGAGGGGCTTCCCCTGGAAGGAGAGGGGATTCTCCTGGAGGAGAGGGGCTTCCCCTGGAAGGAGAGGGGCTTCCCCTGGAAGCAGAGGGGATTCTCCTGGAGGAGTGGGGCTTCTCCTGAAGGTGAGGGGATTCTCCTGGCAGCAGAGGGGCTTCCCCTGGAAGGAGAGGGGATCTCCTGGAGAAGGACTTCCCCTGGAAGGAGAGGGGATTCTCCTGGAGGAGAGGGGCTTCCCCTGCAAGGAGAGGGGCTTCCCCTGGAAGGAGAGGGGATTCTCCTGGAGGAGAGGGGCTTCCCCTGGAAGGAGAGGGGCTTCCCCTGGAAGCAGAGGGGATTCTCCTGGAGGAGTGGGGCTTCTCCTGAAGGTGAGGGGATTCTCCTGGCAGCAGAGGGGCTTCCCCTGGAAGGAGAGGGGATCTCCTGGAGAAGGGCTTCCCCTGGAAGGAGAGGGGATTCTCCTGGAGGAGAGAGGATTCTCCTGGAAGGTGAGGGTTCTCCTGGAGCAGAGGGGCTTCCTCTGGAAGGAGAGGGGATTCTCCTGGAAGGAGAGGTGATTCTCCTGGAGGAGAAGGGCTTCCCCTGGAAGGTCAGGGACTTCCCCTGGTAGGAGAAGGGATTCTCCTGGAAAGTGGGGGTTCTACTGTAGGAGAGGGGCTTCCCCTGGAAGCGGAGGGGATTCTCCTGGAGGAGAGGGGCTTCCCCTGGAAGCAGAGGGGATTCTCCTGCAGGAGAGGGGCTTCCCCTGGAAGGAGAGGGGATTCTCCTGGAAGGTGAGGGTTTTACTGGAGGAGAGGGGCTTCCCCTGGAAGCGGAGGGGATTCTCCTGGAGGAGAGGGGCTTCCCTTGGTAGGAGAGGTGATTCCCCTGGAATGTGACAGTTCTCCTGGCAGAGAGGGGCTTCCTTTGGAAGGTGAGGGTCTTCCCCTGGCAATAGAGGGGCTTCCCATGGAAGGAGACGGGATTCTCCTGGAAGGTGAGGGTTCTCCTGGAGGAGAGGGTCTTCTGGAAAGAGAGCAGTTCTCCTGGAAGGTGAGGGTTTTCCTGGAGGAGAGGGGCTTCCCCTGGAAGGAGAGGGGTTTCTCCTGGAATCTGAGGGTTTTCCTTCAGGAGAGGGGCTTCCCCTGGCGGAGAGGGGCTTCCTCTGGAAGGAGAGGGGATTGTCCTGGAAGGTGAGGGTTCTCCTGGACGAGAGGGGCTTGCCCTAGAGGAAAGGGGCTTCCCCTGGAAGGAGAGGGGATTCTCCTGGAAGGTGATGGTTCTCCTGGAGGAGAAGGGCTTCCCCTGAAGGAGAGGGGCTTCCCCTGGAGGAGAGGGGATTCTCCTGGAAGGAGAGGGGATTCGCCTGGTTTGAGCTGGGGCTCTCCTGTACAGAACAGGGGCTTCCCTTCATGGGACAGGGTCAGTGCAGTGTCCTCCTTCCATCGCCCTCATGGGGTCCTCCTGTTCCGGTCTCCCCTGCCTGGCCTGGCTGTCTCTGTCCTGCTGCTCCCTTGGGTGGCCAGTACCCCAATGTATCTGTGCCCATGCCTTCACATCCCCAGTGCGGGCGCACAGTGTCCCAGAGGTAGTGTTCCTGGGCTCATGCACACGCGGTACAAGCACAGCTTTGTCTCTAGTTTTACAGAGACAAAGGCAGCTGCGCTTGCTTCCTTTCAGGCTGAGTCAGAGACATGGTTGGTAACTGGGGCCTGTGGTTTCTTGGTCTTGCTTCCTGCCGGGTTCCTGATGTGGGCAACTCTGGGCAGAGCAAGACTGGCCAGCCTGAGCCTGGCTGCCCGTCACTCCGCCCTTGTATGGGGTCCTCCTCTTACCAAACTGCCTGGTAGAAAACCCGCGTCCCCCATGAGACTCATGACGCCAGGACAGTATGAGCTGGGTGTCGTGAGCTGGCCACGTGTGGCCGTGGGCACAGGGGTTGTGATGTGTGGCAGGCACTGTACGTCAAGTTTCCGAGACAAAAGCAGGAAGAGCTGGAGGCAAGCCCTTGGGTGAGCTGAGCTTCACCCAGAGGAGATGGCCTCCGCCCAGGGGCCTGGGGGGACCCGCAGGCCTGGTCCTGCTGCTGGGTCAGGAAAACCCAAACTAAGAAAGGGTGAAAGACAGAAGCAGCTCGTTTCACTCTCCCCAACATTCGTCGGCTTCAACAAGTCCGTCATGTCCCAGGCTTGTTACCTGGACCTTTCCTTGGGGCTCTCGGGAATGTTCTCTTGGGTTTTTAAGTGGGGTGGCCATATGACTTACTGTCCAAACTGGGACTCTAGAAACAAAAGGGAGCCGTTTGATGAGCAGGCCGGCACGCTGGGGGACTTTCACCGGGCCGTCCAGGAGTCTGGGCACCCGCCTTGCACTCTGCACACTTCCTGAGGGAGTTGTGGGCTTCCTGAAGGTAGGAAAGTGGAGAGTGCCCTTACGCTCCCACAGAGCCCCCATGGAGGGCGTCCAGCAGGGAAGCGGGCCCACGGTTGCGTTCCTGCAGCCACGCCGAGCTCTTCTGCACGGACCCCGTCTTCCCCGTCGGTTGTCCGGGTGCAGCTCCAGCTCCCAGCCTGGGGGCGCCCCGCCCCGCTCTCCACAGCCCAGCTGAGCAGCCCAGGTCTCTCGGTTTCTCTGCCCTGGTTTTCACATCTCGAGCTCGGAAGCAGCTGTCAGGGGACAAGATGCCTCTCGCGAGGCTGCTCTGGGGTTAATTAAAGCCTGCCAGCGCTCCGCACCACTGGTGCTGCCACCACTCCTGTTCTTCTCCGTCACACGTGTCCACCCGGGACGTGCCTAGCAGTGGCGGGTCAGCCGGCCTGGCCCAGAGGGAGCCCGTGGACGTGCTTGTTGGGAAACCCGGGGTGCCAACAGGTTGGCCGGCCAGCCGGCCTGCGGGGCAGTCCCGTCTTTGACCACCATCTGGAAACCGGTTAAAAACTAGCTTGCGGAGCCCGTCAGCCCCAGGGTGTGATGGTCTTGGCGGAACCCACCTGGGATTCCCCATTCAAGCAGGCGCTGCTCCGTTTTTCAGGGGTGCTGCCGGCAGCCGGACGCGGGATGGGATGCCAGCCTGCCTGCGGTGAGACCCCTGCCTCGAATGATGGGCGTTTGTGCTGCCGCTGTCTTGCACGCGGCTCAGGGTGTTTGCATGTGAATGAAAACCTGTGCGGGTACCTGCCTGCGCGGGTACCATCTGTGTCCTGCAGTGCCCGGAATGTACCAGAGGTCTCTGACCTTTACCAAGTGTCGCGGATGGAATCACAGGACACACACCCAGCACAGACGACGCGCAGAGCTGCGAGGAGCAGGCATGTTTATTTGGTTCTCTCCAGGGCTGCGGCAACCACGCGGTAGTAAAAAAAAAAAAAGAACCAAAGATGTACAAAAACATGGAACATCCCTTTAGAATGTAACAGCATCAGAAATGTATCTTCTGCAGATCCTCCCTCCCTCTCCTGTGTCCCCCACTCCCCCGAAGAAGACCCCCAAACTCAACCCAACTGGGAAAAGGAACAGGGGGTGAGTCTGTAACAAAAAAAAAAAAAAAAACTGAATTTAACTGGAACATGCTCTAATCTTTAGTTTATTTCTGGTTAAAAATATAGCAATCCAGTGCAGTGTAGTAAAGAAATCTGCTCGAAACGCAGCAGAGAGACAGCTGAACAGAAGCAGAGCAAGCAGAGCCCACGGGCGCCGAGCCCTGGGCCTTCCCAGGCTGAGCGCGGGCCCCACACACGCATCCGCGCACGCGGCCCGCCAGGCGGGCACCCAGACGGTCTGGGACCTTGGTGTTTAGTTTGGATGGTGGACAGCGCTGGCGGCAGACACACCAGAACCTGGTCTTGTGGGGCTGAAACAAGTACGTTGCATATTCTGGAGGTGGATATGTCATGACTGCTCAGGAGCTGTCAAGGCCCCCTGGGTTGCGACCACATTCCTGTCCTGGGACCTGACCAGCCCCCAAGTGCGCGTGAGGCATCTAGGAAGAAAACGCGTGTCTGCCGGGGCAGTGGAGGCAGGCACAGGACGAGAATGTGGAGACTGCGGGCTCAGAGACAGCCAGAGAGGACCACGTGGCGTGGGGGCCGACCGTGCTGTGGACCTCGGCAGGAGCCTGGACTGTGGACCTCGGCAGGAGCCTGGACAGTCATCTTGTGCCCGCAGTGCACGAGCGCCACGTGCTGGGGCCCAGGCCCAACGGCAGGCTGTCCCCATGAGGCCTCTCCCCCATCCCCAACCACAGTGCTCCCTCTCTCCTGCCCCCAGTGCCAGTCCCCTGGACGCCCACTGCACAGCAGCCCTGGGGGCCTGGGTCGGTGGGAGAGGGAGAGACAGTGAGAAAAATAAGGACTTGGCTATAAGACTTGGTGTGGGGAGGTGGCCTTGTGAGGAGGGCCGTGGGGCAGTGCCAGGGACCGGGGTGTGATGGCTTCACGGGCAGGAGAGAGGGCAGATGCCTGCCCCCGCTCCTGGTGTGCAGCAGAGGTCTGAGACGGAACAAGGCCCAGGGGGATGCCCACGCCTATCACCCACTCGTCCAGAACAGGAACGCAGGGTTACTGGACTCCCTGTGTGCGGCCCGTCCCCAGCCCCTGGCCCCCGCCCCACCCCGCCCCAGCCCCCCACGGCTGGACCACCAGATCCTCTGCCCAGGCTGCCCCCTCCACGTCCCAGATGGAGTGTGATGACGACGACGATTTTTTTTTTTTTGCCGCGGACTTGCCGGGATCCCTTTTCTTTCCACGTCAAGCTGGAGGGTCGGCGTGCTGGCCTCCTTCTGCCATGCCACACAGCATAGTGTTATACAAGCAAGGAACTGTGGCTAAAATCCAAAAAACATTACCCAGAAAAAAAGGCAAACTGTGAGTAATACCCAATCGTGTGGTTCTGTGAAAAGACTCGGAAGTTGTCATTGGGTGTCCAAGCGACGAGCCTTCCCTTTTGTTGTTTCGCTTTGAAACGTCTCCCGTTTGTACCCCAACTGTTTTTTGCGAACGTGACAATCTCCTCAGATGAAAAAGTTAATAAACAAAATGGCGACTCCGATGTTTAGCAAGATCACCATGGCAACCAGGATCGGCGCAGAGCCCTGGAACAGAAGGAGAAAAGGTGAGGTGAGCCTGAGGCCGCTCCCCTCCTCCTGAGCCAAACTAGGGGTTCCAGGAGGCTGCGGGGGGACGGACATGGATCACTGAGGAACCAGTCAGAGGCTCCCTCGAGCGTCCAAGTCTGGACTCTGAAGCCCTTCAGGCCCGCACCTCTCCTGCCCCGGGTCTCTGAACACGGTCGCCCCCTGGCATGGTGTCGCTGCCTCCAGCTCTGCACAACCAGGCTTCAGAAGTGGCCCCTCCACCCAAGTGTGGCCCCAACCCAGGGAGGGCAGAGCTCTCCAGTCCTCTCCACAGGCTTGTGGCGTGCAGCCGCTGGGAGCCCCCTGTGCAATCCTGGGACACGAAGCCCACCAGGGCACGCGGACCCCAGCCCTTCCCTCCCTGGACCTCAACCCTCTGCAGGCCCCAGGGCTGTACAGGGACAAACAGAGCGGCTGCCCCCGCCACCCCAGGTCTCTGTGGGAAGCCCTTCCATGGAAGGGTTCGGCAGTGGTGGTGCTCCCATAAGTAGCTTTGTCTTAAAGCACCCAAGACGCGCTTTAAGAGGTTTTAAAGCAGGAGCACGGTTCAGGGGGCTAAGTATAAAGCCCTTCCTGCATCTCCCACTCTGCCCATTGCTTGGCTTCCTAAACTAACCGCGTGCGCGTGCACACACACCACACATGTTTCTGAAGGAGAGCTGGGTGCTCAGTCCGCGAGGACCACCTGGGTTCAGAGAGGGCAGGCGTGTCTCAGGACAGCCCTCCACTTGGACACAGGCTCACACTGGCTGCTGGGGACTGGGCACGCTGCGAGGGGCCCTGAGGGCTGGTCACACGGGGCGTCTGTCAGCCGCTGGGCCGTGGTCGGAGAAGTTTCATGGGTCCTGCCTGCCGCCATGTGGTCGAGGAAGCAGGGAGTGTCTACTTCCAGGTGGGAGCCAGGGGTGGGGGGAGCAAGGGACCTGGGGGGTCCCTCCGGGGTGCAAGAGCCCCAGCGCTCAGTCTGGCCCAGGTCTCTGTCCTCTCCTCCAAACCGCCTGCCCTCCGCAGTGGGTGTGCAGGAGACAATGTGGACTTCACAGCTGAGCAGGAGGCGCCCCACCCCCAACAGGCCCAAGGAACCTGGGTCACAGCCCCGCCCGGGTATCTGATCCCAGGGGCCTGAGGCACTATATCCATCTCACCCACGTAGGAGCGGACACGCCTGTGTCCCACCTGCTCTGTCTGGCCTCTGGGTTTCCGTCCAAGACACAGAACTTTTCTTAAAGGTGAGGACAGCAGGGGGAGAGGTCTGAGAAAGCTGGAGTAAGGTCTGGGGGTGGGCGTTCCAGGATGCCCATTTCTTTTGGGGGAGCTTTCAGAACCACCCAGGTGCTTTTGCTGGAAAGATGGCCTGGGGGAGTAACCCTCTCCTGGAGCTGTCAGAGGCAGTTGGGGAATCCCCGTAGGTGGGCTTCCTGCGGGGGAGGGTACTGAGAGCTAGATGGGCGGGGTCGGGCTCTCGCTGTCCACCCCCCATCCCCGACCCTGCCCGGGACAGCTGGTGCCCACTCACTGTGCTGGCCTTGAGCTCGTCCCCGTTCTCATCGTCAGACTCCAGCGCTACGGGCGAGGACCTCTGGGGCGGGGAGAAGGTCAAGTCCCAGCGCAGCAGCCGCGGCTCCGCCCTGTCCCCCAGCCTCAGGCTCTCCAGCCTCTGCACTGCGGGCTCCGCGCATGGGGCCGGCCTGGCGTGCTCCTTGTTCTGGGACTTGGACCGCAGTCTCTGGGCCCCGAAGGCCCGGTCCTCGGGGCGGTGGTCCTCCCCGGGGCCCCGGCCGGCGCCCCCCTTGCTGTAGCGTCTTTTCGGGGGGTGCACGTCCTGTGCGTACGAGTCCATCCTCAGCAGGGGCTTCATCTCCATCTCGTAGTTGCTCAGCTTCTCCTCGTCCAGCTCCAGCAGCTTGGGGCCCCCGGGGCCGGGGTTGCCGGCCCGGTGGTGGGAAGTCCAGGAGAAGGTGGTGGGGGACTCCGTCCGCCGCTCCCGGGGCTTGGGGTTGCCGGACTGCTTGTGGCCCGCGCCCCGGGTGCGGAAGTCATCGGCCGGCTGGCCGCTGCGGAGGACGCCGCTGCGGACGCCGCGGGAGCCTCCGGCCTTCTCCTCGGCCCAGCTGTTGCGGGTGTAGTCCCCTCCCCTGCCCTCCAGCAGCATCTGGATGTCCCCGCCCCGCTCCTCGTCCACGGAGACCTGCCGGGAGAAGTGGGCCATCTTGTTCCTCGCGGAGGGGGCCGGGGGTGGGGTGGCCGTGGGGCTGGAGGGGAAGCTCTGCAGGGGGCTGTCGTCGGGGGTCAGGTCCGAGGGGGTGGTGCCCTTGCGGTACAGCTCGGGGCTGTCCTGCTGCGGGGGCGTCCCCGTGGAGGTCACCTCGATGTCGTCGCTGGAAAGCTGATGCTTCGGCCGCTGGTACTCGAGCCCTGTGGCAGGGAGGAGACAGGTGCCGGCGGGCAGGTAACTCGGGGGGTTCTGTGCTCAGGCCCAGAGGGGACCAGGATTGGGCCAGGCAGCACTCACTGCCTGCCAGTGGGTGGCGGGGGGGCAGAGAAAGTGGGAGGACAGTGTTCTCAAAGTCCCGAGGAGACCCCCATCCCCATCTGTGGGCACTTTTGAGGGTGACCGGATCAGGATGATGGGGTGGCCCCCAGCTGCAGAGGTGACCCGAGGTCCGAGAGTGCATCCCCAGGCTGCACCCCCATGCGTTCCTGCTGAGGACAGAGCGTCTTGTGCTGGGTGACCCTCCGCAAGGCAGGACGTGGAGTTTAAGTGACAGTCCCACTGCCCCTGCCCCATCCTGGGTCCTGGGGTTCTCCAGGCCGCCGTGAAGGCAGGACTGAGAGCAGAGCTCCAGGGGGTGGTCCCAGGACGGATCCGACCCCAGCACCTCAAGAGCCTTCCAGTCGCTCTGGGAGACGTGCATCTAGAGCAGTGATCCTGAGCTGCGCGAGGAGGGTGGCGGGTGGGCTGCCAGGACCTCAGCCTCTGCAGACCCTTGGACCAGTCACCTCCCTTCTCCCGAGGAGGGAGGAGGGTCCCCGGTCTGGCTGACTCGAGGGGCTTCTAACTCCTTTCATCCGCTCCCCACTCCGAGAGCACAGGTGGGCACCCCCTGAGTGTCTCCGAGCTTCACTGACCAGCTCGGCCACCAGCTCGGTCATGTGTGGCTGCTGATGTTTAAATGTGGACTAAAGAGCAGGCTAGGGGCTTCAGTGGTCACAGTTTCTGCGTGGCGGGCAGCCACCTGGTCGGGCAGAGCAGGGTCAGAGTTTTAGAACAGCCCTGGGGGGTGCGGAGCACACCAGAGCCTTGGGGGACAGGCAGGCAGGAGGGATGCAGTGGGCTGGCGGGGGGCTCTGGGGCACAGCCCGTGGGAGGCGTCCAGGGACCCCGACCGCGCGGACTCACCATTTTCCCGGTGCTGGAAGGAAGGGGAGAACTCTTTGGCAGTGATCCGGGCGATGCGCGCTTCCTCCTGGGCCTTCTGGGCCGCGGTGAGGGCTGCCTCCGCCTTGGCCCGGGAGTGGGAAGTCCTGGGCGGGGGAGACGGGAGGGCAATGAGGGCCCGGGATGGGCCAGGACAGGGCACCCGACACCTCACTCACCCACACAGTCCCACCAGGGCCTCGGTGCCCTCCAGCCGCTGTGGGCACAGGGCAGGCCACACTCGAGAGTGGAACCTGGCCTGGGACGAGCCCAGTCCTGCCTGAGGAGTGTCCCTCCTCCCCGGGTCCTGGCCACAGACTAGACCCCCGACTGACTCGTCTCAGCCTCCAGGGGTGGGCTGGTGCTCAGTGTGGCCCTGACCAGAGACGGGGATTCTGGGGGTGGCTATTCCCTGATGGACAGGGCAGCCTGGCATGCTGCAGTCCACGGGGTTGCAAAGAGCCGGACATGACTGAGCGACTGAACTGAACTGATGCCACCGCCAGCAGCGCTCAGAGTGGGCCGTGCTCCAGGTGGCCGGCCTGGAGTAGGAAGGGGCGGGACCCACCAGCCTGGCATAGAGAGGGTGCCAGGGCCCAAGGAGTGTGGCCTGCCTGCACACGAGCTCTGACCTGCCCCAGGCGACTGCTTAGCCTCTGTCCCACCCTGTGTGAAGGGGTGCTGAGCCAAGAGCTGCACAGCTCCTGTTCCCAGGTCACAGGACAGGATGGGTTTGCTGGCCCCTGGCCCCCAGCCCAGCATTTCTTCCCTCCAGACCCTGTCCTGGCCACCACAGTGCCTCCGCAGGCTGGTGCCGCCAACCCTGTGGACGTGGAGGAGACACACCCAGGGGGTCTGAGAAAACCACCCAATGTGGGTGGGAGCCGTGGTTTCCAGGTGATGAGAGAAGGCGAGGCCCGACTCCCCTTAGCACTCAGGGCGATGGTTCTCCGCAGTCGCTCGGATTTGGTGATGGCCCTGCCCTCATGTGGGGGCACAGGCCCAGCGTGGGGACCTCACACCCCAGGGTGGACACGGGAGCCACAACTCCAAACGAGCTTGATGTACGGCCCAGAAACTTCCAGAAGGACAGCCTCTGGCCCAACGCTCGGACCTGTCCCTCCCCAGCTGAGTCCGCATGAGACACGCTGGGGGCAGCGCTGGGTCACCCAGACGGAGGGTCTCACCTGCCTCTGGGTTCCACTTGTTCCTGCCTCCTGTCCTGGCTCCAGGGGCCTGCTTCCCAACTGCCAGTCCCCTGAGACGATTGCAGCCTGCCCCTCCAGGGGCCTGCTCCCTCCCCCGGAGCGCTCTGAGCAGCCTGGCTACACACCCCTCAGCGCCCATGGGACCCGCTCCATGGGTTCCACCTGGAGACCTCTCACTCCTTGTAAGCCACAGGGTTCTGTTTTTTTCAGAATGCCCCTGCAGGACGAGTTTACAAGAAGAAAACAGGGTGTGACATACACAGACAGTGTGCACGTCATCACGTGGGCAGGAGTGCAGGACCCAGAGGAGCCGCCTCCAGGCTCCCCCTGCCCGCCAGCCCGCCGCCTCACCTGGGAGCCGGCCGCTAAGACAGAATTAACCGTAAAAGCACAATGTTGGGGAAATTCTTCCCTTCCACACGGTTTCCGAACAACGGGGAAAGACAGAGTCCCTCAGTGTGGCTGCCGCCCGGGCCCCTCGGAGTGGAAGTGGAGAAGCAGCGCCCCGTGGACGATCCCTAGGGGAACCCGTGGTTGTCATCATGACAGACGAGGGGCAGGAAGCTTGGGGGGCGGCAGAGCCAGTAATGCGGGACCAATTTCGAACACGGAGCTCATCGGTTGTCATCAGTTGATAAGCCATGGCTGCAGCCCACGGGCTCCCGCGGGGTGTCCCCCACCTGCACCCCTGAAGGCACAGGGCATGTCTGTGGCCCTCAGGGGCTGTCCCGTCCGCCCTGATGGGGGCACAGCTGGCCGAGGCCCGTGTTCACTTTGAGAACTGGCAGGGTTGCGTCAGACCCGGCGAGGGCCACTGTGAGGCCCCGGCTGCCCAGGCCCATCTTGGGGCCAGAGCCCTGGGGACAGAGGGGCAAGAACCGAGGCAGGGTTTCCGGCTGCGGGGGTCCCATCGGGTGAGCCAGCTCCCCTCCACGTCTCCCCCTCCTTCTCTGTCCATCTGCCGCGTGGGACCCGGTGAGTGACCCCTTCATGGAAACCCCGACCTGGAGACCAGGGCACCCTGAAATCGTACTCGAAGTGCTCCACCTGCTTCCTCCTTCCCCTCAGCAGGGGCCCACAGTTTTCGTCTGACCCCGTGAGGCCCCACAGCCCCACACACGCTGGACTGGACCGATGGTCCAAGACTCACACCGTCTTGGACTGACGGTGTGACCTGGTTCCTGTAAGGCAGCTCCCGTAGCTGAGAGGGCTGCGGTCGGGGCAGGAGGCCAGCTCCCTTGGAACCTGCCCGTGGGCCGGGGCTTGCCTCAGCTGATGCTGCAGCTTCTCCAGAATGTGCCAGGGGCTGGCTTTTGTAGTAACACTTTATTGAGATATAACTCAGAGTGTGTATTATATATATAATAATGTGTATATATATAATATATATGTAATAGTGTGTATATACATAGAACAGTGTGTGAATATATATATCGGTGTGTGTATATATAATTGTGTGTATTCATATATAATAGCATGTGTGTGTGTATAATAGTATGTATGTATATATATAATAAGTAGTGCAGTGGTAAAGCGGAGAAGGCAATGGCACCCCACTCCAGTACTCTCGCCTGGAAAATCCCATGGACGGAGGAGCCTGGTAGGCTGCAGTCCATGGGGCCTAAGAGTTGGACACGACTGAGTGACTTCACTTTCACTTTTCACTTTCATGCATTGGAGAAGGAAATGGCAACCCACTCCAGTGTTCTTGCCTGGAGAATCCCAGGGATGGTGGGGGAGCCTGGTGGGCTTCCATCTATGGGGCCGCACAGGGTCGGACACGACTGATGTGACTTAGCAGCAGCAGTGGTAAAGAATCTGCCTGCCAATGCAGGAGACGCAAGAGATGAGGTTCAATCCCTGGGTTGAGAAGATCCCCTGGAGGAGGAAATGCAACCCACTGCAGTATTCTTGTCTGGAGAATCCCATGGACAGAGGAGCCTGGTGGGCTACAGTCTATGGGGTCACAAAAGAGTCGGACATGACTGAGCACACATCCACACACACATGTATATAGTAATGTGTGTGTGTCTATATCACAGTGTCTGTGTATACACACTAGTGTGTGTATATTGTATGTTAGTGTATTATTTAATAGTGTGTGTATATATATATGTAATTGTGTGTATATAATAGTGTGCATGTATATACTGTGGTGTGTATATATAAAATCGCATGTGTATCTGTAATAGGGTATCTATAACAGTGTGTGAATATGTGTAATTGTGTGTATATCTATAATAGTGTGTGTGTATGTATAAATATAATAGTATATGTATATATATAAAAGGGCTTCCCTGGTGGCTCAGTGGTAAAGGATCCGCCTGCCAATGCAGGAGACGTGGGTTCAGTCTCTTGGGTGCTAAGAGCCCCTGGAGAAGGAAATGCAACCTACTCCAGTATTCTTGCCTGGAAAATCCCATGCTTAGAGGAGCCTGGCTGGCTACAGTCCTTGGGGTCACAAATGAGTCGGACATGACTTAGTGACTAAACAACAACAATATGTATATAACAGTGTGTGTATAATACATGCACATGTGTATATGTGTGTATCTGTAACAGTGTGTGTGTGTATATAATACTGTGTATCTATAACAGTGTGTGTCTATGTGAGTTTGTATATATAACAGTGTCTGTATACATATATATAGTTAAGTGAAAGTGAAGAAAGCGAAGCTGCTCAGTCATGTCCGACTCTGTACTACCCCATGGACAGTAGCCCACCTGGCTCCTCCGGCCATGGGATTTTTCAGGCAAGAATACTGGAGTGGGTTGCCATTTCCTCCTCCAGGGGATCTTTCCCACTCAGGGATTGAACCTGGGTCTCCTGCACTGCAGGCAGACTCTTTACCATCTGAGCCACCAGTGAATCCCATATATATATATATACACACACACGCACACACACACACAATATGTATATATAAAAATGTGTGTATATATAAAATAGGGTGCATATATAATTGTATATAATAGTGTGTATCTATAATAGTTTGTGTATATATGTGTTTATAATAGTGTGCATGTCTATAATACTGTCTATATAATAGTGTGTCTACAAAATTGTATCTATATAATAATGTCAGTATATATAATAGTGTATCCATATAATAGTGTTTGTATCTATATAATAGCGTGTGTATATATAATAGTGTGTATACCATATCTAAAATAGATAGCCAATGGGAATTTGCTGTATGGCTCAGGAAACTAAAACAGGGGCTCTGTATCAACCCAGAGGGGTGCGATGGGGAGGAAGATGGGAGGGAGGTTCAAGAGGCTGGGGATATATGTATACCTATGGCTGATTGATGCTGAGGTTTGACAGAAAACAATAAAATTCTGTCAAGCAATTATCCTTCAATTAAAAAATAAATTAAAAAAACTGTATATATACATTAGTGTGTGTACATATGTGTGTGTATATATACATGGATATATAGTATATATATTATGTACACACTATTGTATATACACCCACTATTATATATAAAATACTGTGTATCTATGTAACAGTGTTACAGTGTGTTGTATATAATATATATGTAATAGTGTGTGTGGAAGATCCCCTGGAGAAGGAAATGGCAGCCCACTCCAGTTTTCTTGCCTGGAAAATCCCATGGACCGCAGAGCCTGGTAGGTTACCATCCATGGGGTCGCAAAGAGTCGGACACGACTGAGCGACTTCACTTTCACTTTCATAATATAATAGTGACTACACACACAATGTATACGTATATAACTCGCCCATCCGAGGAGCACAATTCGGTGGTTTTAGTCCATTTGTGGAGCTGTACTACAACCACTGCAGTCAATCCTAGAATCTTCTACCCACCCCCAAAGACGCCGCTCCCTCTATCAGTCACCCCCATCTCCCCCAGAGCCTCCCCACCAGCCCTCGGTGGTCAGCAGGGTTCCCTGTGTGGACGTTTCATGCATGTTTGAGTTGACCGAGGGAGACGCACGTCACAAGGGCGCCGCCTGGGAGGTTGCGGGGCAGGGGCGTCCGGCACGTCCACAGGCCACGCAGCCACCACCCCTGTCCAGTGCCGGGACCTTCGCACCAGCCCCAAACAGCCGCCTCCCCAGGGCAGTCACTCCCACCTGCACCCCCAGCCCAGCACCAGGGGTCTGAGCCTCAGTTCAGCCCCTCCCATCGCTGCATGGAGACGGTGACCCCCTCCTGGGTGGAGTGGCGGGGCGAGTCCCAGGGCTGCTCCTGGGGTCTGAGTGGCGCGCCGCCACCACCCTGTGCTATCTCTACTCCCGGGGACCCGGGGTCGTCACCTGGCTAACGAGTGTCCCCCAAGCCGGTGACGTCCACGCTGAGCCTCCTGAAGGCCCTCAGACGTGACGTCGGGACGGGCCTGGCCCCCAAGTTGAGTGTGCTCCTGTCATAGACAATGGAACCCTGAGAAGTAAACGTGTCCAGGTTGTGAGCCAAGCAGTGGAAGCGCCTCAAGCGAGGAGGCTGCAAGGACAGGAGGGTGGGGGCAGGGCTCGTGTGTCTCCAGGTGTGCCTGTCATTGGAGCGGGTGCCTCGAAGCCCTAAGAGTTCCAGGGACAAGGTAGGTGATTAAATCGTTACTCCCACTGGGGGTTGGAAGCAAAGAAAAAAGTATGGGAGACCCTGTATGTTCACGTCACTCCAGAAAGCAGGTTTGCTTATCCCCAAAACCATGCAATAGGAGCAGGAGACATACCCTAAAACAGCAGAACGGTGGTGGCACGAGACCCGCTCCCTGCCCAGGGGGCTCAGGCAGTTACTGATTCCTAGGACGTGTTCATTAAAGCTATAAGGAAAAGGCGACATGATACTGAAGCCTGGGATGATGTCCCATTTTTAGCATATGTTACCACCTTTTCGCTCATTTCCAATGCCTCACAACAGTCCTGGATTGACCAAGCAGGGACAAGAAGACTCCCCTGCCCAACCTGGAGGAGAAGCTGATGATGGAAGCCTGACGCCTACTCAAGAATGAGGAAGAAGGTGGTCTTTTTCTCCTCCCCAGTTTTCCTTTGATTATAGAGCTGTAGCCCACCTTCTCGTCCACCCACCTGTAAGCCTCACAAGCTTCCTGTTCTAATAAGCGGCTTCTTATCTATGGCGTTGTGTGCTCGTGCGCGGGTGCTAAGTTGCTTCAGTCGTGTCTGGCCCTTTGCGACCCCATGGACCGTAGCCCACCAGGCTCCTCTGTCCATGGGGATTCTCTGGGCAAGAACGCTGGAGTGGGTTGCCAGGCCCTCCTCCAGGGGATCTTCTTGATCCAGGGATGGAACCCGAATCTCTTGTGTCTCCTACATTGTCAGGTGGGTTCTTTACCACTAGTGCCCCCTGGGAAGCCCTATCTATGACTTTGCCTCTTGCTAACTTCTTTCCATGCTGAGCAGGCTGATGCATGAACAGACAGTGGAGTATTCTAGGGTCAGGAAGAAGGAAGGATTCGGGCTGAGCACAGAGAGGGTGCTGGAGGGCCCGGGCCAGGGAAGGACTCTGAGCTCCCCGGGGCCCAAGGCAGGCTTGAAACAGCATCGATCCCATTCAGGGGGTTTGCCGGACAGAATCAAAGCCTCGGCTCAGAGAGAGGTGGCCAGCCTGGGCTCTGGGCCTGGAGGAAGCATCTTGGCTTCCAGGCTTCCTCAATGCAGGATGGGGAGCCACACAGGCTGAGTCCAGTACTAAGTGTGGAAGGCTGGAATGACCCAGC
This sequence comes from Bos mutus, assembly GCF_027580195.1. Taxonomy (NCBI): domain Eukaryota; kingdom Metazoa; phylum Chordata; class Mammalia; order Artiodactyla; family Bovidae; genus Bos; species Bos mutus. Next base: position 49,432,193 of record NC_091634.1, read on the forward strand.
GACCAGCACTGTGGGCCCGGAGGGGACAGTGCACGTCCGAGTAGGTTTGGTGACTCCACGTCGACACCCCTCCCCTCCCTCCAGGGAGCATCCCCTGACGCCCGCTAACGGCAGGTCCCCACACTCACTGTGACAAATGCCAATGCTGGAGCCCAGGGATGGGGCGGCAGGAAGAGGACCGTGGGGGAGCGTGGGCAGGGCAGGCCCCTGGGGCAGAGGCAGGGCCAGACTGCGGGCCATGGGGGATGTGGCACAAGGAGGGTTTGTGCGCTGTGAACTAGTGGGGCTGCTGGTCCGTCATTAGAGGAACGACGTGAACCTTACTGTATCAGCGCCCACCTGGAAGAACTCAGTGCAAATCCCCCCAGAGGTCAGGCCAACAGGCGTCACCTAGCGCATCTCTGCACACACATCCTGTGTAAACACTCGTGTGCCATCCCCCCTGTCCCAAGGGAGACGTGGCTCAGACATGACAGCAGCTCTGGGGATGGGCTCATCCAAGAGGCTGATGGAGGCCCAGCTTTCATCAGGCCCAGCGTGATGGGCTGTTTCCCTGTTTATTCTGAGCCCATGGAACTAAGAATAAGCACCTCCTGCCCACCCTCCTGGGAGGCCCGGCTGGACGGCGGGAGCTGGGTGCCCATCCTCAGACAGCCACCTTGGCCTGGCCTCAAAGCCAGCGTGGTGGGTGTGGCTGAACCCCGACCCCCATATCCAGCCCCCTTCATGGTCTATTTGGTGAACACCCCCTCGACCGGAGGCTCCCAGAGAGGAGGTCCCACTGTTCCCGCCTGCTCGGGAACACACACACGCACACACACCCGCCGAGAGGGAGGGATGAGAGACATCCCAGAGGGGCCGCGGTCTGGTTCCTGCAGCTTTGCTTAGTAAAAACACACGGACATTAATCCCCCAACATCATACGTATATTTACACATATACGTTCACACATATATAAAAAGAACACGCTGCGGCAACCCTAAAATAAAATTAAATCAAGCAACTGCATTTAATAGAGAAGAAACCTCCCAAGGCATCGCGAAGGTTCCCCGGAAGTGAGACATTCAGGGCTCTCGGCTGGCAGTGAGGTGACGGCCCCCATGGGGACCTGCCCGCTGGGGATGCTGAGCAGGGTTCGGGCCGGCACTGTGAGCCGGCTGGGGAGTGCTGGGTCCCCACCACCTGGCAGGTCCACCTGGTGCCCTGCACCTCTGCCCCCTGTACCCCAGCTCCCAGAGAGGAGGGCCGGGCGTTCCCGCCAACCAGGGGGACACCACCTCCCAGACACAGGGCTGCACAAAACAAGGCCATAGGTGCATCAAACGGATGGACAGATGGGTGGGGCGTGCAGTGACCTGCCTGGGTCCCCTCGAGCTCTGTCCATCTGGGAACTGGGAATGTCACCTTATTTGAGGGTGGGGTGTGTGTGATAAAACCCCAAATGGCCAAGCCCCTCCAAGTGTCTGACTCAGCAGGTTTGGGCGGGCCTGGGAACCTGAGCTTGTCTGCAGCCAGCCCTCTGCCCCCAGCTGACACTGCAGTGAACTGGTTCGACGTGTTCCCACACCCCAGACTGAGGCGTGCCCACCCCCGGGGCTGCCCCTGGCCGCCCAGCTCACTGTCTGCTCAGGAGGAGGTGTGTGGTCCCACTCGTGGCCGCCAGCCCCCCTCCCCAAGTCCAGGCTTGACCTTCTCATGCCCGGATTCAATTCAGCACTTGTTGAGCGCCTGCTGTGCGCGTGTAGGGATGCCCAGGGTTCAGGGGTCCTCTACACACTGTCGTGGGCACTGTTGACCCTGGAAGCTGGCTGGTTTCCACACCTGTGATGACCCTGAGGTCGGTGTGTGGGTCACTCCTCACTGACCAGTCAGGAGACTGAGGCACCGGGATCTGGCGCGCTCTGGGGCTCAGGGCAGGGACAGGTACACACGCTTCTCCAGCCAGTGAAGGACCGTCTTTCAGAGGTGGAGACGTGCCTTGAGCACCTTCAGGGGGAAGGCGCCAAACGGAAGCCAGGTGTTAGGGCTCCCACCCACCCCACTCCTCCTCCTGACGGCCTTCTTGAGGGCCCCCAGGAGCCTCTGGAGCCCACCCACATGTGATTCCAGCCGGGATGGCCAAGCTGAGCATGAGGTCCTCGGTGCCAAGGGCTCCTCCACGGGTCCAGGAAGAGGTGTTCTTGGCCCAAGGAAGAAGGATCGTGGCCCTGCCCGCCTGACAACCTGGGGCCCTGCCCTAGCTGCCCAAGGCCATGACCAAGCTCCACGTCCATCTCTCATCCCCACGGCCCCTGCCCTCTGGCCTTATACTGTCCTCCCAGCAGGTCTCCCTGCAGACGGCACCTGACCTCGTCACCACCACCTCCTCCCTCTGGTTTTATAACGGTTTAACTGAGGTCGATCCATGTCCCTCCATGACTGCCTTCACGGGCTGTCTTCTCCATGTATGGCATCCCCTCCCCCAACCTCGTAAGGGCGCTGTCCTTGGACTCAGACCACCCCTATCTAGGATGACTATGTCTCCAGACCCTCACTCTGGTTGATCTGTTCCCCAAAGAGGGCTGCGCTGGGTCTCCAGGGTGTCTGCAGGTGGAGGTGACTTCTCAGGGGTACCACTCAGCCCACCCTGGTGGGTGGGATGTCAGGCTGGGGACAGGGGGCGGAGGAAGGGCAGGTGCCCCACTGTCCCTCCAGCCCCAGCCCCACCAGCCCCCACCCCGGCCACAGGATCTCTTCTTTCTAACTGTTGTGAGCAAGGCCGCCCCCTGCCTGGAGGAGGGCAGAGCCAGACCTGTATCTGTCCCCACCTACACGTGGCCTGAGTAGTGTGGGCATCTCTAAGGGCAGAATCCAGGGCTTAGTTCCCTTGAAGAGAGGCTGGTAGGCAAGCCAGAGTCGAGGGGAGAAAAAAGGGGAGACAGAGGCGCAAAAGCCTTCCTTTCATAGGCAGGGCCAGTGCAGTAACCCTTTGCCTTCGCATCGTTAGGTCCTTGCTAGGGGCTTCCAGCCGAGAAGCAGTGCATCCCTATAGATGGAAATATGCAATATGCAAGGCTGTGTGTACACCAGTGAGAACGCAGTCCCAGGCATGGACGCTCCCCCAGGACGACTGGGCTAAAGGCAGGTGGCTGAGCCCTGAGCCCCGAGTGGGCAGACACAGCAGAGGGGCCCCCCGCACTGCGTCGCCAGGAGACAGGGTGGGGCAGTCAGGCCCCTGAGCAGCTGGGCTTCATCTCTTTCTGACACTTCAAGGTAACGGTAAGGTGGAAGGGAGGAGCTGGGCCCTGTTTGAGTAAAGGTAAGGAGGCCATATATTTCTCATTCCCAGGGTCAAGGAGATCTCCCAGACCACACATGTGCGGAAATCAGAGGAGGGAGGAGTGTCAGACCATAATATGTCCCACCAACCTCCCAAAACCCTCGTGCTGGAATCCATCTTGGGTAAAAGATGCACATATCTGGGAGGGCCCTGGGTCAGATCGAATATGGACACGAAGCCAGACAATGCGAGATGACTGGCCAGAGAACACCTGGAAACTGCCCGCCGTGTGAGCATTTACACCATCTCCCAAAGTGCAAGACTCCCTGAGCCTGCCCACATATCCTTCTTCATGTTTTACTTATAATAAACATTCTACCTGTTTCACAAACTTTCCTTCTCTTTGCTGAACATTTTCTTCAAAGAAGAGAAGACCTGGAGACCCACTTCTAGCTGCCAGTCTCTGGTGGTCTAGTGGCTAGGATTCGGTGCGCTCACCTCCAGGGCTCGGGTTCAATTCCCCGTCAGGGAACTCAGATCCCACTTCAAGCCGCTGCAAGCTGTGGCCACCCTCCCTTCAGCCCCATGGCCCCTTGAAGTCGGCAAAGCCCCCATCTCACAGACAAGACAACTTGGGGCCCCAGGGGTGGAGAGGCTTGCTCGGGGTCCACAGGGGTGGTACAGAGCCCAGGGTGCGTGGGATAGGCCAGGGGAGGACCAGACTCCCGACCCCTCTGAACAGAAGCCGCATCCAGGGCCTCATGTGGCCCCATCAGCTGCTCGCTGGCTCCCCATTCAGGACTGCCCTCATGTCATCTCTCCCTGTCCACACCTTCGGGCCACAGAGGAGAGCAGAGACGGGGCAGAAAATGGAGAATGGAGGCTTTTTCACTAGGAGAGGCGCCGACCAGAGCCTGCTGGCTGATGGGGACTCCGACGGTGCCAGCCAGGAGCCAGGCTGTGGCGAGCACCATTGGGGGGGCATCAAATCCCCACATGACCCAGTTCACAAGGGAGAGAACCGAGGCAAAGGAGACCCAGCATCACCCCCAGGGCAAGCATGGCTCTCAGCCCCCACGGCCAGGTGTGTTACAGAGAATACTCGTATGTTGTAGACATTGAGAACACGTGTGTGCTGACTTGTGTTCCCCCAAATATACACGCTGAAGCCCTAAGCCGGGCACCCTCGAGTCTTTACTGAGGTCATCGAGTTAAAATGAGGTCACTTGGGTGGCCCTGATCCAGTTTAAACCCTTAAACCCTGATGACCGGTTTAAGAAGAGAGACCAGCACACACACAAAGAGGGAAGGCCACGTGAGGACGCAGGGAGGGGGGAGGGTCTACACGCCAGGGAGAGACGCCCCCAAACCAGCCTGCCCAGAACTCAATGCCAGACGTCCGGCCTCCAGGACTGGGAAGGAATAAACCTGCCATTTGAGCCCCCGTCCACTGCCTCAGTCCATCCAGACAAGTAAGGCAGGGGGCTGGCAGGATCTTCAAAGATGACTCAAGTCAAAAAAGGACAGTAGCTGGGACTTCCTTGGTGGTGCAGTGGTTAGGACTCCACGCTCCCAATATGAGGGGCCTGGGTTCAATTCCTGGCTGGGGAACTAGGTCCCACAGGCCGCAACTGAAGATGCTGCACATTTACGGCTCAGTGCAGCCAAAAAAGCAAACAAACAAAAAACAAGCCAGAATAAAACAAGGCCCTTATTGCAGCTATTTTAATGGCATTTTCTACTGAAGCCAGGAAACTGGTAAGGGTCTGTACTGCCTGAATCCCACCTGAGGCCCTGAAAAGGGTCTTTCATCTGGTCAGACCCAGTTAGAGCGTCTAAGATGAGCAGCCCAGAAAACCAGGGAACATTCTGGATCAAACTGCGACAGCTGGCCTCTCTTCCTCCTGTCATATTTCCCCACTTCCCCCTCCACCTCTTTTTTTTCTATTAAAAAAACCTTCAAAGGAAGAGAAAAGAGAACTCAAAGTGATGAAGGAACTGCCGTCCAGTGCCCCAGCAGGTCCAGCGAGGCTGACTCACAAAGCACAGAGCAGACGGGGGTCAAGATGCCTCACAGAGGGACGTCCGGCCCCAGCGCTGAGACGAGAGGGGGCGGGGGAGGCCCTGAGGTCACGGGTCTGACGCTGAGACCCCACCCGGTGAGCAGCCTTGGGGTCTGTAGGAGATCCTGGGGCTGCAGTAACAAGTGACCACCAACTGGGGGCTTAAAAGAGAAACCTATTCTCTCCCAGTTCCAGAGGCCGGAAGTTCACACCCCGAAGCCCTGGAGAGCTGTTCCAGGCCTCCCTCCCGGTTCCTGCAGGGCTGGTGGTCCCTGGCAGTCCTTGTCATGGGGCTGCGCCGGTCTCTGCCTCCATCTTCCCGTGGCCTCTTCCCGTGTCTGTGTCTCTCCTTGTCTGCCTCTTATAAAGACACTCATCATTGGATTTGGGCCACCCTGAGCCAGAATGATCCCGTGTCAAAATCTTTAATTACATCTACAAAAACCCTTCTTCCCAATAAGGGCATGGTCTAAGGTTCCAGCTGGACAAGTCTTCTGGGGTCCACCATCTAACCTACTGAAAGGTACTGCTGTCACTGTTCAGTCATGTCCGACTCTCTGTGATACCATGGGCTGCAGCACGCCAGGTTTCCCTGTCCGTCACTATCTCCTGGAGTTTGTTCAAACTCATGCCCATCCAGTTGGTGATGCCATCCAACCATCTCATCCTCTGTCACCTCCTTCTCCTCCTGTCTTCAGTCTTTCCCAGCATTAGAGTCTTCTCCAATGAGTTGGCTCTTCACATCACGTGGCTGAAGTATTGCAACTTCAGCTTCAGCATCAGTCCTTCCAATGAATATTCAGGATTGATTTCCTTTAGGATTGACTAGTTGGATTGCCTTGCTGTCCAAGAGATTCTCAAGAATCTTCTCTGACACCACAATTTGAAAGCATCAATTATTCGACACTCAGCCTTCCTTATAGTCCAACTCTCACATCTGTACGTGACTACTGGAGAAACCACAGCTCTGACTATACAGACCTTTGTCAGCAAAGTAATGGCTCTGCTTTTTAATACGCTATCTAGGTTTTACAAAGCTTTTCTTCCACGAGGCGTCTTTCAATTTTGTGGCTGCAGTCACCATGCTACAGATGAGTATAGTCCTGTAGTCACTATAGGGTATTAATTCTCCACTTCTCTGAAACCTTTGATCTCAGGCCAAAATAACTCCCAGAAAGTGACCCCCCCGCAACTTGCCCCTCTGAGAGCAACCCAGGTTTCCCAGGACCCTCATCAATTCCCAAGAAGGTATGATGGGGGTGAGTGTTGGCATCCAGTCTCCATCCACCTCCTTCTCCATCTGGGGCATGTTATGCCTCTCTGGGTCTCAACTGAAAAAGGTACAGTAACAAGGATCCTGTGGGGTCTCAGTAAAGGTTCCTGAGACAGGGCGTAGATGGCACACAGCTCAGTTTTCCTTTTTAGTGGGTATTTCATAGACGAGGTTTGCACGGTGGGTAATTTACATATCATAATTATGACATAATAACTTCTCCTATTTAACGGTGCAGTTCAATGATATTCAGGGTACTTAGTCCTGTAACTGTCACCATAACCGGATTTTACATTTTCAGCACCACTAAGAAATCTCATGCCCATTAGCGCTCACGGCCGTTCCCCGGCTCACGGCAGCAGCCAGTCTGCTGTTCTGTTGTTGTTTTGATGGAAGTATTTCTCTGGGGAGGAATTAAGGGCCGGCACTGGCAGGGGAAGGGCAGCTGTGTTTGACTGGGTGCAGCTGAGGGGGTGGGAGACCGGGGGCAGGGCCTCGCTGCAACCCTCTTCCTGCTCTTCATGGTGCCTGGCCACTTCTGAACTTCCTTTGTTTTGGACAGTTCCTTTCTGAGTTAGAAAATACAACAAACTCTGTGGATGGCAGAAACCAATGCAATACTGTAAAGCAATTATCCTCCAATTAAAAATAAATACATAAAAAAAAAAATACACCAAACTCTAGAAAACCACCCTCCTGGATCAAAAGAGGAAACGGCAGAGAGGAGGTATAAAACTCAACCCAGACACAGACACGCCCTCCCACGGCAGGGCCCCGTCACCGCCAGACACCCCCTGGGAGAACAGGGCTCGCTCGTCCCCTCGCTCCAGGTGGGCTGACAGCCACGCGCTGGACACGTGGGGGCACCAGGGACTCCGAGCACAGGGGGAGGACCCGCCCTGAGGAAGTGGGCGGCCTGATGGGGAGGCTGGTTTGGACACGACCACGGAGCAGTGTGCGCTGGCCGTACTCTGGAGTGGACACGGGTCTTCCCGAAGCCTGAGAGGAAGGAGCTGGCCAGGCAAACAGTCCTGGGATGAAGTGGCAGCGGGGTTCAAGGCCCGGGGCAGGGGAGCAGGCCGTGTGCTGGAGAAGCTGGGGAGGCTGATGTGGGTGTCTGCCTCATAGTGGGGCAGTGGGACCAGCCCGGAAGATGTAGGTTTAAAAATCTTCCAGTGCCCGGCTATTGTGGCTGGATGCTCTCTCTTTTAAAAAAAAAAAAAAAAAAAAAAAACACACACACACACACACACACACACATGTGTGTATATATAGAAATGTGAGTTCTTTTTTTTAAAAAGGGTTTAAATAAAAACTGTGGAGAATGAGTGTGAATTCCCCTTCCACCCTCCCCATCTACTCAGCTCCACAGTGCTGAGTAGACAGCGGCTCTGTTGTGTCTGACTCTCTGCGACCCCATGGACTGTAGCCCACCAGACTCCTCTGCCCATGAGATTCTTCAGGTAAGAATGCCAGAGTGGGTAGCCATTCCCTTCTCCAGGGGATCTTCCCGACCGAGGGATGGAACTCGAGTCTCCTGCGTTACAGGCGGATTCTTTAGCGCCTGAGCCACCAGGGAAGCCCCCAGCCCCACAGTAACTACTATTAACTCTGGCCGACGCCCTTCCAGCTCTCCTTCTACATAAAGGGATCCCTTGCTTCTCCAAAGTTCACTTTATGCCACTTTGTTTTTCAGAAAAACCTACATTCATCCCTGTTTTCCATCATTCATATGAGAAGAGAGGAAAACTGAAAACAGAGTTCAGGGCTGGCTGTGCGGCGAGAGGGGCCAAGCCCCTTCCCAGGGAGCCACAGCCAGAGTCTCAGCATCAGCCGCTGGCACTGTGACCTCCATCGGAATCTGTGGGGTTTTCTTAAAAAATATAATTGGATTTATTTATTTGTTTTGGCTGTGCTGGGTCTTTGCTGCATGGGCTTTTCTCTAGTTGTGGCGAGCAGGGGCCACTCTCGAGTTGGGGTGGGAGGGCTTCTCACTGCGGCGCCTTCTCCTGGGGTGAAGCACAGGTCTAGGCACGCGGGCTTCAGTAGTTGTGGCTCACGGGCTTAGTTGCTCCGTGGCGCGTGGGATCTTCTGGAGCAGGGGTCGATCCCGTGTCTCCTGCACTGGCAGGCAGATTCTCTACCACCGAGCTGCCCGGGAAGCCCCTGTGCTTTGCCTGGACTTTCTTGTGCATCTGAGAGCCAGATGTGCCCCGAGGTCCTTGTAGTTCAGTCGCTCAGTCGTGTCCACCTCTTTGTGACCCCACGGACTGAAGTCCTACTTCTTTGCTTCACATCATTCCAGCTCAGGAGAGAGTTTATACATGTGCTCTGCTTTTGGATAGTGGGGGAAACCCACACGTACAGGCACACTCGTTTGAATACAACTGGGGTCACACTCCACGTACTATTTCCTGAGACTTGCTTTTGCCTGTCGCATGTCACACACATTTCGACGAATGAGTTCCCCGTGGTTTTCCACACTGTTTCTGAAGCCTGTACAGGCTCCCACGCTAGGAAGTCTGGACGCCGGCACCAGCCCCGCCCCCGACCTGGTTCTGCCTCTCGCCTCTTCTGTTGTCCGCCTTCCACTGTGTCTTGGACATTGTTCCACACCAGCAAACGCAGGCCTTTCTTGTTCTCTTTCGTGGTTTTTGAGCCAAACACACTGGGCCTGCCCCACGGACAGATGGGTAGGCTGCTCTCTACTCAGTTGTTTTTTTTTTTTTACAAATCAAGGGCCAGTGACATCCTTGTGCCTTTGGTACTGACACACAAATCCACCTTCAGGACACGTTTCCAGAAGTGTGGCTGCCCATTTCCACATCTCCAATTCAGTGGGACACTTTTTTTTTTTCCTTCCCAAGCTGACAGATGAAACAATATTATACCCTTGTAGTTTGAACCTGCACTTTGGTTATTAACAGTGAGGGTGGGTTTGTTGTTCATTTCAGGACCGTTTGTAAAGATATGTTGAGGCTGCCAGCACCATCCCCTCTCCTCATTTAACAGGTGAGAACACCAAGGCCTCTGCAGGTAGGGCCCTGCTGGTACTGCTGGTGCGTTGACAAGCCCACCTGTGGCCTGAGCTGGGCAAGCCCAGAGAGAAGGGCCATGATCAAGGGGGTGGGGGTGGGGCTGGAGGTGGGGAGAGGCACACCCTAGTTGCCACGGCAACCCACAGGCTCTGCCGCTCATTAGAAACTCGTCTCTTGAAGAGTTGATTTTCCACCATCATCTCTCCCTCCTTCCCGCCACCTCCCTCCAGGCTGCAGTCTATGTTTAGAGCGAGCACCCCCCTTCTCCTCCCGCACCCCGCACCCCAAGCCCCCGCACACCAGGAATAGCAGGCGAGCTGCCGCCCCATGAGTAGCCTATATTCCCACCCAGCGAGGGGGAGATGGCTGATGCCAGCACTACCTTCCAGTGGGCAGGCCGCATCTGCCAGGGGTTGTCTGTGTGCCCAGACAGGGTGGGGGCCAGGGAGAGGGCTGGGCAGGGGTGGGACAGAGGGAAGGAGACCAGGGTAAGGCCCCATGGAATCCACAGTCACTTAAAACCCAGTTAAATAAAAAAATTTTTTTTTTTTTTTAAATCAGTTTAAAAGGAAGCAGGTCCCTGCCCTCTTTGGTTTGCCTACTTACTGCTTGAAACTTGAAATAACTCAGTTGTGTTCAGTTTCACAAGGCACCAGACTGTCCACATCTGGACTGGGCCCAGGACTCTGGCCCCCATGGCTCTCCAAGAACCCTGAGGCAGCCCGCCCCGTCGCCCACCAAATTTCTGTGACCTGGCTTAGCTCAGCGTGGCCTGTGTGCCCAGCCCGACATCCCCGGTCCCACGGAGCAGCAAGCAGTGGCGGGACATGGGCCCCTTAACAACACTGGCCACACTGTGGGACTGGAAGGGCAGGCAGGGCCCGGAGAGGTCAGGGGGCAAGCAGCTGCAAACTTGCCCCTGGGATAAAGGACAAGACCTACGTGCTGCCCCATCGAACTGCACTGAGTTAACACAGATGCCAAGGATCAGGCATGTCAAGATGGTGATGCTGAGCATCAGGGCCCTTTGGGGTCGGGGACCCAGATGACCACTCTACCTACAGCCCACCCAGTGCCCTGCTTACCCCCGCGGCCCCCTCTGTGATGGCAAGACTGCGTCCTGACTCCAGGAGGGCCAGGACCCGATCCCACTGGCCCTGGGATCTCTTGACCAAAGTCACTTCTGTGGGGAAGTCCTTCCTGCACCCCCCACCCTTTCCCCTTGGCACTCAGGGACCAGATCCTGTTCCTGCCTCAGCGCGGATGCTCCGTGAGCAGCATCTTCCTTCTTCCTGCCAAGTACCAAGGACAGCGGCAGGGGCCAGACCGGCCCCACCAGGCATCCGGGGACTGGACAGATGGTGGACGGATGGTGCAGGTGAGTGATTCTCCAGGAACACTGGCTCCCCAACCCTGCCCCATCCCAGTCCCTTGAGAATGGCTGTGCCCGTCTCCGGCGTCTGTCTGGGGCACAGAGGTATCTCAGGAGACACTCTCCTGCTGAATGAGCGGATGGAAAAGAGGGTGTAACGGCATGGCCAGTCGGGGGATGGCGCTGTGGGTGAGGGATGGGCCTTCGTCCAGGGTCCACCCACGGATCCAGCACCTGGCCATTCACACAGCAGAACCCACGGGCGCTGCTGGCTGGTTGATAAAACAAAAACCAGGCCAGGTGGGCCACGTGTGCCCAGGCCTGCGGGCCGGCCCTGCACTGAGATCCTGCGGGTGGAACCTGTGGGCTCCCTCCTCCAGGCCTCAGTTCCATGAGGAGTGGAGACAAAGGCCGCTCAGAGGTGGTGCCAACTTTCTGCCAGGTCCCTCTACCTGGGCCCCCGTGGGTGCAGCAATCACCCACCCGTGCCCATTCGGAACCGCCACTGGTGACCCCATCACTGCTTTTGCTCCTGCAGAGTGACAGCGAGCTCGATCAGGGCCGCAGGCTTGTAGGAACTGGCTGCCAGTGGTGGGATGGGCCTCGTTCAGTCCCTGACTTGCTGTAGGAAGTCCCCACAGTCCAGGAAGGGCTGAGCTATGCTGGTGAAAAAGTCAGTCACTCAGTCGTGTCCAAATCTTTATGACCCCACAGACTGTAACCCGCCAAGCTCCTCTGTCCATGGGATTCTCCAGGAAAGAATGCTGGGGTGGGTATCCATTCTCTTCTCCAAGGGATCTTCCTCACCCAGGGATCAAACCCAAGTCTCCTGCATTGCAGGCGGATTCTTAACCGTCTGAGGCACCAGGGAGCTGTGCTGGAGGCAGAGCTAAAGGAACAACTCCCACAGCCTCCTGGACACGGGGCTGGGCTCCACATGTAGCTGGATTCTTGCTGTGTGATGCTGGCCCCCCATTTCCTCCGATGTTTGTTCCTTGTCCTCCCTCCGACAGCTCCAGGTCCTCTGCCTGCAGTAGCACTTCCTCCAGGAAGTCCTCCAGGTCTCCACCAGCTTCTCTGAGCCCCAGAGCCCCTAAACATAAGCTCCTCAGCCAGAGTGAGCACACGAAGGCCCCTGCAGGGCCAGGCACAGGGTCGTGCCCTGGATCAGCTGCTGGTCTTGCCACGAACGTCATTAATCCTCCTCCCTCTGCGCCATCCAGCCTGCCCCCCTCTCCTGGGCTGGTGGCTCTCAGGCATCCGGCCTACCGGTCCCAGCAACCCGACGCCCTGCAATTTCCATGTGGCATCCATCCCAGTGGCTGGTGTGAGGATCACCCCGCTTTACAGAGGAGGACGCTGTGGCCCAGGGGAGGTTGATAAGCTGCTTTGGGTGACAGACGGGGCAGGGGTAAGATCCTGCCTGCTGAGCTCAGGTGCCCGCTCCTCCCACTCTGATGAAGCTCCAGTCTGGGCACAGGCTTCTGTCTAACAGTAACCAGTCTCTCCTTTTCTTTTTTCAGCATCTCCCAAGTCAGGTGTGGGTGGAACAAGACACCTGGTCTGGGCTCGGAGCCCCACCCTGCAGGTGAGCATCCTGGATCAGGAATCTACTCACTGACCTGACATTTCCTGCAGGTGTACAGGGGGGACCAGGGGCTTTCAGCCAACTCCACCCGGGAGGACCCAGGGTGGACCCCGACACTGGACTGCAGACGTCCCTCGTCCTATGGGACGTGAGGTGGTAGATGCCAGCAGTACCTCAAGGCTCTGCGTCCAGCTGGAGAATCTGGGGGAGATTTCATAACTAATCATCAGTTCTCCAAAGACACAGCTGCGCGGGCTTAAGCTCACGGGACCTCACAGAGGATTAATGAGATGTTTGTAAAAACTCTGGAGCTCCCCGGAGGCCAGATCCCCGGCGAGTGCTAGAAGCAGGCAGGAGGAACCCCGCCGAGGGAGGTGGCCCGAGGGGGTGGGGGCTCGGAGGCATGGTCCCAGGGGAGGAAGGGGAGGAGATGGCACTGGCGTCTAGCTCTTAAATCGGTAATCTGAGGGCACAAGGGGCTCATCCCTGGCCACGAAAGATCTCTTTAGAGATTGAGCCCCAGTCACTGCCAGGGAGGGAAGGACAAGACCTTGCCCCCTCCATCGGCTCTTCCGACTCTCCCTGGATACTGGGCAGGGCCAGCCTGACAGGTCACTGTTCGTGAAATGAAACCCCCGGCCCTCACACAACAGAAAGGGAGAAGTTATCACCTCCTCTATGAAATTAAGCAGGATGAAGGCTCAGCTGTGCTCACCAGCTCCCCACCCAAGTCCCACCAGTGGGGCCCGGATTTGAGATGGACCAGAAAGGGTGTGAGCAGGCACCTCACCTCCAAACACCTGTAGGTGGGGTGGGGCTCGATGGGACCCCAAATCCTGGTGTCCACATCAGAGAATGCAGCATGGTGCTGGAGCAAGGCTGCCCCCAAGTGCCAGGTCAGCCCCGGCCAAGGCCCAGCTCTCAGGCGTTCAGGCAGCAAATGTGGGGAGTCTGGGTGGAGACCAGGAGGACTTCCTGGAGGAAGTGCCACTGCAGGCAGAGGACCTGGAGCAGTCAGAGGGAGGACAAGGAACAAACATTGGAGGAAATGGGGGCCAGCATGCTCCGCTCACCGATGCACAGCCAAAGAAAAGAAACACCCAAAGCAGGATGGACAGAGCCTGAACACTCCCCTGGTGGGCCAGTGCCTGTGGAGCTAGAGGGTGGTGTGACACTTGTACACAGAGTCAGAGGCCCCTCTTAGGGCGGGCACTGCCACTCACAGCCCACCAGCCAAATCCAGCTGATGCCTGGAGCTGAGAGTGGGTTTTGCGTTTTCAATGATTTTAGGAAAAATGACTTCCTCGCTTGCTCCTTGGAAGAAAAGCTATGACAAACCTAGACAGTGTATTAAAAAGCAGAGATGTTACTTTGTCGACAAAGATCCATACAGTCAAAGCTATGGTTTTTCCAGTAGTCATGTATGGATGTGAGAGTTGGACCACAAAGAAGGCTGAACACCAAAAAAATGATGCTTTTGAACTGTGGTGTTGAAGAAGACTCTTGAGAGTCCCTTGGACTGCATGAGGATCCAACCAGTCCATCCTAAAGGAAATCAGTCCTGAATATTCATTGGAAGGGCTGATGCTGAAGCTGAATCTCCAATACTTTGGCCACCTGATGCGAAGAACTGACTCGTTAGAAAAGACCCTGATGCTGGGAAAGATTGAAGGCGGGAGGAGAAAGGGACATCAGAGGATGAGCTGGTTGGATGGCATCACTGCCTCAACGGACATGAGTCTGAACAAACTCTGAAAGATGGTGAAAGACAGGGAAGCCTGGCACAATGCAGTCCATGCGGTCGGAAAGAGTCGGACACGACTGAGCAACCGAACAGCAACAAACGGCGGTCCAGTGCTAACACTCCAAGCTCCCGACGGAGGAGGCCCGGGTCCCATCCCTGGTCAGGAAGCTAGATTCCACGTGCCGAAACCCAAACCCAGAGCAGCCAAATAAATAAGATAAAAATAAATAAATATTTTTTTAAAGAAAAAAAAAAAAAAAAGAGATGATTCTATGACAGGGGAGCTCAGGGCCACCAAAGCCTAAAATATTTACTGTCTCATCCTTTACGGAAAAGCATGTTGCCACTGATGGAGGGGAACTTTGCAGGTCAAGGACTCACACCACTCTAGCTCCGAGGCCCTGAGATGGAGGTGCCTGGCTCAGGAGCCCAGCTGTCACCACCCAGGACCAGGACCGGGTTCTCCACGCAGGTGTGGGGGTAGTGGTTCATGGGCTGCCTGGGGTCAGGGCCGACCGTTAGATCTAACCTCAAAGCCGAGGATGGAGCCACGATGACCCACCTGCCAACTGAGGACGGAACACTCTGGACAAGAGACAAAGTACTTTGAACAGCCTCAGGAAATGGATGAGTGTGGATGTGGTCGCCAGGGTGAGCTGGGCCGGGCGGGATGCGGCAGAAACCGGACTCGGGCAGGCAGGTGCAGGTAGGGGACAGTTTTAGAGGCTGGTGAGTGGACCAGCCTGTATCCCATCCCCTCTGCTCCCAGCTTGGAGCCACAGGGGAAGGCGTGGTGAGCGCTTAGCGTCAGGGGCTCACAGGAGACCATTCCCACAGCGGTCAGGGATCAGCCTATGGTCATTATCATGGACACAACCTCACAGCAAGGCCCAAGCTCAAGGCCCAGGGAGGAAGGGGTCTCTACCCCAACCAGCAGGTGGGAGAGACCACAGCCCTTGCCAGCCCTGACCTGGCTTCTTGGACCAGCCCCTGAGGTGAGACAGGAGGTTCCAGGCAGGCCCACGGTCCAGGGCGGGGTTCCCTGAGAACTCCCTGGGGAAGAAGGGTCTAGTCTGACCACTCGCAGTGAGCCCCTTACCTCCCACTGAAGACAATGCCTGTCGGCACCTGCCCCTTGTGGGTATAGACCCAAAAGAACTGAAAACAGGGTCTCAAAAGGATATCTGCACACCCACATTCACTCCAGGATTATTCACAACAGCCAAAACGTGAAGTGACCCACATGTCCATCAACAGACTCGTGGATAAACAAAACGTGGTCCATCCACACAGCGGAGTATCATTCAGCGTCAGAAGGAGGATTCTGACACACATCACCACGCGGATGTACCTTGACCTTAGGCTCAGTAAAATAAGCTGGATGCAACTGTACAACTCCACTTTCGTGAGGTTCCGAGAACCACCAGGCTCACACAGAGAGTAGAAGGGCTGTGGCTGGGAGCTGGGGAGGGGGCTGGGGCTGGAGAGGGGATTGGGAAGGGGCTGGGGAAGGACTGGGGATCCAACTCTTTCGTCTCCTGCATTGGCAGGTGGATTCTTTACCACTATCACTACTGGGGAAGCCCATACATATGGTGGTGCTACTGGTCAAGAATCTGTCTGCCAACGCAGGAGATGCAAGAGACGCGGGTTCGATCCCTGGGTCGGGAAGATCCCCTAGAGTAGGAGATGGCAACCCACTCCATTGTTCTTGCCTGGGAAATCCCATGGACAAAGGAGCCCGGCAGACTACAGTCCATGGGCCACAGAGAGTCGGACACGACTAAGTGACCTAAGCACAGCATGTTATGTATGCTTTACAAAAATTTTTTACATTAAAAAAAAAAAAGTGCTGCAGGCACCAAGGGCCAGAGAGGGTGAGCAGCTCACTCTGGAGCTTCATGTCCACAAGTGGGAGCCCCGGTCCGCTCCCACAGCGCCTCCTGGTGTTCCTCCCAGCCCCTGCCCAAACCCACAACAGACGGTCTGGATCACTAACAAGGCCCTTCCACTGAGCCCAGACTTGGCCTCAGAATCCTTCTCAACCCGGAGCCCAAGGTGGCTTCTGCCCATCAGACAAGGTAGGGGGTGGTGCTCACCCCAGGGCCTCACAACTCATGCAGTCCAGCACGAGGCCCCAGACGCAGGGCAGGCCATCTCAGGCCTTGGCTGGGCCCCCTGGCTGGCCAGATGCCTCCGCCAGAGCCAGTGATGACCGAGGTCACGGCCACGGTGGCACCCTGCCTGTGATCGCGCCCTTGTTCAGCTACTTCACACAATTACTGGGCCTGTCAAGTCTCCTGCCGGGCAGACAGCTAACAAGGGCACGTTCAGTCGGAAAGGGCAGGAGCTGGGCTGTGGGGGGGCAGACGCCGCACTCCAGGCCGGCAGCCAGCAGGGCTCCCAGCTGCCCGCCCACCAGGCTGGGGTTCAGACTCCCATAGACTCTGCCAGCAGCCGCCCAGCAGCTTGTCCAGCTTCCCCACAGTGGAAACAGGGAACACAGCCCTGCTGCACCCTACCTCACTGCCACCAGCGCCCACCATTTAGGGTCAAGGGCAAGTCCCCTTCTCACTGTCCTCCCTGTGCCCAGGGTCTGTGTCAGAACCCACAGGGAGAGACAGAGGCAGAAGGAGACACAGAGATGGAACCCCTGTCCCAGTGCTTTTGGGAAAAAGGCAAACGGCAAACACAGAATGCTCCAGCCAGATGTCACGTTTGGGGTTCAAATCATGGCCCTGCTGTTGAATAGCTGTGACCCCCAGGAGGGGACTTTCACCCACTCTTGCTCACTCGTGAAGTATTTGCTGAGTATCTCCTCAGTGCCAGGTTCTCACCTGGCCCTGGAGATGCCAGTCAACAAACAGGCAGCACCCTGCACCCAAAGAGCAAGAGTCTGGGGCAGGTGGGGTGGAGGAAGCCAGGTTCCACCTCCCTAATGTGGGCAACACAGTGCCCGAATCCTGGGGCTCAGGGGAGGCTGCACAGAAGAGTGGAAGCTAGGTCCTCAAGAATGACCGCCCTGTGACCAGGTGTGCCTGGAACAGCTGCTGCCCACCCAGGAACCCTGGCCCCACTCCTGCATAGCAGCGCATGGCTGCCCAGAATAAGGACTACATTTCCCAGCCTCCCTTGAAGCTGGGTGGCCATGTGACTCCGTTCTGGCCAATGGGGTGTGAGCTCAGTGTCCTGTGCACCTTGGAGGGGACAGTGTGGATGTTCCATGCAAGACATAAGCAACTCCTTTGCACCGCTATGAGCTTCTTATTGTGGCAAACGGTATGGAGTTAACCCTCTGGAGCGTGCAATTTGGCAGCAGGGGTGACATCCACAGTGTCGTGTGACCATCAGCACAATCTATTTCAAACCCATTTCCAGTGCCCCAAACAGAATCCCAGTACCAGTCCCAGGGACTCTCTGCCCTCCCCTGCACAGTCCTGGGAACCTCTGCTCTCCTTTCTCCTCTTCTAGGTATTTCACTTGAATGGAGTCAGACAGGACTTGTCCTTTTGTGTCTGGCTTCTGTCACTCAGCACCACATCCCCGGGGTTCATCCACGTTACAGCCTGTATCAGACCTTAAAACCGATGTTATTTTAGGTCTTGTCAATCTGCCTCCTTCCTAATACACCAGGTGCTGTGGACTGAGTTTTGTGCCCCCTGAAATTTTTATGTGAAGCCCTACCACTGCAATGTGACTATATTTGGTGAGAGCACTTATAGGAGGTCCTTATGGATAAATGAGGTCATAAAAGTGGGGTCCCCATCCAGCAGGACTGGTGTCCTTATAAGAAGGGGAAGAGAGCTCTCCGCATACACAGAGGACATGCCACGTGAGGACACAGAGATGGTGCTGCCTGCCCCCAGGGAGAGAGGCCAGAGCCGACCCCACAGGCACCCTGACCTCAAACACTGCAGACTCTAGACCTGGGAGAGACCACGTCTCGTGTAAGGCCTGTGTCTGCGAGATTTTGTCACATGTCTAAGACACCAGGGATGGAGCAGGACAAGGATGCCAGGAGTGGGTTAGGCTGAGGAAGGTGCTGTGTTTCCTCAGTTGTGAAGCAGGCACACAGGCTCCTGTGCTGCCCTGAGGGCCAGTGAAGATGGGACACGGAGGCCTCAGCGTGACCAGTGGCATCCTGCTCGTCTGACCAGCTCGGGGAGGCCAGTTCACGGTCGGGGCACTGACGAGTTAACTCTGGGGGTTGCTGGCAACCCTGAAGAGACCTACTCATCCAAGCCCCACTGTCATGGCCCCGTCTTTGGCGGCCCCACTCAGGTCAGCTTGCAGAGGGTGGCCGGGCAGTGGTGGGGCCGTGACGGCAGTGGAGCAGCCGAGATTCCAGGTGTGCTCGGGCCCTGTGCTGTGCGCACTTGCCTCCCGCCTCATTTAACCCCGACTCCCCAGGAGGCGGGCCGGGCAGAGGCACGGATGGAGACAGGTGCTCGGTTCTCCACGTACTGGTAGGGACGCCGGCTGATGCTGTGCTGATCGGCAGTAAGTAGTCTAACTGCCACTCCTGGGAATAGTCATGATTGTTGAGGGGAAAGAGGAAATGAAAATCAAAACCAAAACAGAAAATGATCCTGTCCTACAGACAGAGAAACCAGCTCAGCAAGGAGAGGCAACACTGCCAAGGTGGCCACTGGCCGGAGGCCAGCTCTGCACCTCGTGTGCGGGATTCTGTGCTCACAGGGGTTGGGGGGAGGGGCTGTTATTGATGGAGGTCCCCACCTCTCGCCAAATACACACCAGCAAGACTTTGAAGCAGGAAGACCAGGGCCATGACGAGGCTGGAGACATGAGCCACAGCTCTTTCTAGCCCCGGAGTGCCACCCCCTGACCCCCGAGGGAAATGGTGGCACACGGCCCTTGTCCACAGTGGACCACGGGAGCCCCCGTAGCCACGCCCTTCGGGTGCTTGGCAACAAACAGCAGCTTGTCTGCAGTGACAATGTTTTCCTGGAGCCAAACCAGGGCAGGGATTTATTTTGAGTCCTTGTTGGGAGGTGCCAGGTGACCAGTCCATGTGTGCGGTCACCCTTCCACAAGAAGACGGTGGACTGGTGACCAGAACCTGAAGGACAGTGTCTGTGGGCAGCGAGAGGACCAGAGTCTGGCAGGAGAATCCTTCTGATTCCTGAGTTAGTGTTTAGGTAGCCTCTTGTGAGCTCCCACCACCCTGAAGATCCCAAGGTGGAAATATAATTCCTGAGGGTTTCCTGGAGGCAGGGACATGCTGAGCATTCTACAAGTGTCCTCCCGGTCCATCCCAACTGCCCCCAAGAGTGGGTCTATCATCACACCTGACATACTGACAGGGAAACCAAGGCTCAGCGAAGGCTCACGTGAGAGCCCACCACGGCTGGCCTGACCCTACAGCCCCTAACCCTTACTACTCAGACATGTTTCTCTTTATTAGAGAGGCCCCCTCCTTCCCTTTCTCACTCCTTTACCTACTGGGTGCTGAGAAGGAAACAGTCCTAACTTCAGGGAACTCATAACCCAACAAACAGACAAAAACTGCACCGCCAGACAGACGCCAACACAGAGGGGAAGAGAAAGTGCTTTGGGATCACAGAAAGGGAGCAGCTGATCCCTGCCTCAATCAGGGATGAGTTTGGAAAGGTATATCTGAACTGGGTCTTAAGGGGTGCACAGGAGTTGGCTGGTGGAGCTGAGGCGTTCCGAGCACAGGGAACAACGTGTGCAAAGAAGAGGCTGCCCAGAGGGTGTTGGGGCGGGTGTGTGGGACAGA